>NW_028288684.1:5756785-6075714 GCF_059628265.1 Tinamus guttatus | reverse complement strand
GCACGTCCAAGGCAATCCCTGCTGCAGCGGTGCCTGCTAGGAATGTAATACACATCTACACTGCGTTTCTGTACAGCTAAAAGACCTAGGGTAAAGGCATGGAGGAGCTCCCAGCTGCTGCAATGTACATCAGTGGTCAGGAGCAATGCAGCCCTGATGCTGAAGAGGGGACCAAGCTGAGGTGACCCATCTCTAGCTTCACCAGCTGATCTGCTCCATGGTGGAGAGCCTGGTGCTTTTCTAGAGTAACGCGGAGGAGCCAGCGTGTGGTGGAGGACAGGCTTGGTGGCAGGTGGGGACCTCCAGCACGGGTTATACAGCCTTAAGCCGGCTGTGATGCTGATGGCAATCCGCAGTTCTGGAATCAGGGCTTCGCATGAGCAATCTGGAGCCACGTGCTCTTCTGCGTTACACCAGGTGTCAGCGGAAGGGAATCCACAAAAAGAAGCAGAGCTTCCAGCAGGACATGAACAAAGCAGGTGCAGTCAATTGTCATGTTATTGAGTGACAAGAAAACAAACCCTTTTTGTGTGTGTCTGCCAAGATTCTCTAGTGGCTAGCTTGTCAGTTATGTAACCCCCTAGTTATGCTGCTATCATGATTTACTAGTAGTATTTATGATGACAGACCGTAGACAGCTTTTTGGCCCTCAAAAGCACTGCAAATCTGGGCCGTATTGCACTAAGCATGCTGCAAACCTGTGGAAAGGTCTCAGACTCTTCCATGAACTCTGCTTGTGGCCATGCATTTGGCATTTTCAGATTAGCCAAATTCTGAGATATGCAGTGATTTTTTAAAATTTCTTTTTTCTTTACCTTGCTTATCTTATAAATAGTTCAATCAGAATACGAGCTTATTATATAGTAGATGTGATAGGGGACCAGCCATGCAAAAGGGCAAGGTCAAAGAGTGTTGCATTATGCGCTTCAGAAACACCAGTAGCACTTAGTGCTTGTGCTGAAGTGAGCTTTGACTTTCTCAAAGCGTTTTGCAGATTCAGGTAATAATTCTGACTCCGCAGTAAAAGACTCTAGTATTGCTCCTTTTACAGATAGGAAAATAAAAACAGAAGGGGAAGGGATTCATATCTTGTCATTGGCAGATCTGGGATTGAATTCACTTGTCCTAATTTTTTGCTCAAAGCACTAGACTTGTTTTTTCTAAAGTATTATCTCAGCAGAGCTTTAGCTGATGAACAGTGGGGCAGAAGCAAAATAAAGCCTAATGAGGCCAATGTTCCTCTCAAAGTAGATTTCTACTGCTGAAACTCCAGTGGCTGCTTGAAATTATTACAGATGGACACTGCATCATTAAAGCTGCGAAGATCAAGACCTGTGTTATTTGGGGGAGGAAGGAGGTCCTACGGACAAAACTCCTGGAGATCAAAACCAGATGGTAACCGGAGAATTCCGATTATAGTTTCTGTTTATTTGTTCTTCACCATGTAACTGAGTTTACTTAATGGCATTATTTTCCTTGCTTACTGGTTTTACAATTTTTTTTCCTTGTTTATTTGTTTTACAATATTTAATTTTGTACCTGGAAGCCCAAGCTAAAATGAGCTTCTGACTCATTAGGTGCTCTTCAAAAAAAAAAAAAAAAAGACAAGTGAAAAGCAGGGCTGCATGACACCCCAGAGCAGCAGACGCAGTAAACCCAGGCAGGAAAGAGGAAGAGACAAGGTGACTTGCGTCAGGGCACGGAGAAATTGGATGGCGCAGCACGAAACAGAACCCAGATCTCCTGAATCCCAGGACGCTGTCCTCAGTCCACCTGCAAACAGCTACAGCAGCAGGCGCTGTTTTTAGCACTGCCGATTCCAGGTTATGGAACGGAGGCAAAAGAAACAAAAATGAGATCCTTTCCCAGACAGAGAGGAGCCGGGACGAAGTGCCTGGAGTGCCGCTCTGAGGGGAAACTGCTTTTTTAGCTCTTGTCATGTGATGCTGTCGCAGCAGTGACTTCCTCAACGTGTCCTTCCCGGCTTCCTTGTGTCCCTCAGCACCACTCCCCCGCGCTGCCACTGGCAGATGTGTCCCACACACCGCGTCCTCCCCGAGACGGAGCCCTGCGCGCTCCCTTTGGAGACGAGGGCTGTGATTACTGCTCCCAGAAGAACCGTAATAGCTATTTACCCACAGCGAGAAACTTGTTATTTTGGGGCAAAAGGGAGCTGTAATGTTTTTCCTGTTACAGTAGTTGGCAGCATTTCTCTATAGCCCAAACATTTCTTTCTTCAAATGGGACCTTTACTCATTGCCATAACCTTACTAGAGGGAGAGAAGTATATGAATAATTTTGGAATTCAAACAAAACATAATGAAAGTAAGATAGCGCTAAACCCTGGGAGACCAATAGGGATTGAATGAAAACAGCAGAACGGAGCCCGGAACCATGAGCCTGAGCTGAAAGGAGACTGGTAGCAGAGAAGAGAAGGGCAGTGGTGTTATTTTATGTACAGTGATTTTCAGTGCATGAGCTATATGAAACTTATGCAATAAGGGCATCACTTGCAACTTTTTCTGGGTTCACCCAGATGTTTCAGCTTACTAAACTTAAATGACGGCACAGGGAAATGGGAACCAAATGAGTTAGCTGAGACAACCAAATTCAGAGCCCAAGTTATCGGAGTGAGCTGATCAAAGAAGATGGGAAGGTGGATTTGTGATATACAGGATAAAGTCTATTAGTGATGTGCCTCCCCTACAGAACTGATTATATGCTGTCTTATCACCCATTTTTCTCTTCCATAAATGTTTTGTCTCTAAACCTCCTCTTCTTCAAAGGGAGATTACTAAAAAGGCTGCTGTGGGTTCACCTGGCAAAAATTGTCTTTCCGTCTTGCAATGGCTACACAAACCTGGTTCCCTTTCCATCAAGGCCTGAGTGCTGGGCACCCTTTGCCCCAGGCCCCCGTGTCCTCCCTGATGCTTCCTGCCAGCCAGGCACCTGCTGCAGACGCGCTCTCCCCTCGCAGCCATAAACAGCCACGAACAACAAAGCAAACTGCTTGAGGACCCGTGATCAAATGACTTCGGCCGTCATTTTGTTCCCAGGAGAAAGTGCTGCCCACCTGGCCTTGCTGCTAACCGACCCCTCTGGGCTCCAAACCGCCGCGGTACCTCAGCCGCGGCGCGGCAGGTGTTAAATCCACTGCGTGTGCTGCACTCAACACATTCGCAAGCTACTGAGGAAGGCCGGGACGGTAAAATAGTAAACACCTTAGACCTAAATACCACAGGAAAACCCCTCGCTTGCGTGTGTACCATGTGTTTTCTTTGTGGCACCGCTGCTTTAGCAGATGGCTGTGAAACCCCTTTTGTGCGTGTTCAAAGACGCCGAGGAATGCTCGCCGCCCACCCGCGCAGCCGCCCGCCCCCTTGCAGCGCAGCGCGGCGCGGAGCAGCGCGAGGCCTCGCAAGGCCGCGGCGCAGCACTAACCCCCCCGGGGCAGCGCTGCGCGGCGCCCGCAGGCAGCCTCGCCGCCACGGGGCAGGCGGGCACGGCTCTGCCTTCCACCACAGCGTTGCTCCCGGTTTCTCCTTGCGCCAGCTGCTTCAGCCAGCGGAACCGGCTGGAAATCAGCTCCGCCAAAAGGAAAGAAACAGGGCAGGGCTGCGCGTAGAGCAACCGGCCCCTGCTGGCGGCAGAAGCAGCACAAGTGTCAGCAGCGGGGAGGGAGCTGCGCTTGGCAGGAGCCGCCGCAGGCCTGAGCCCATGGTGCAAGTGCCGAGGAGGGGAGCAGCCTGGGCGACCCCCAGCCCAAAGCTCGGCCTTGTGTGGGTGCTGAGGGTTGCGAGCCCGGCAGGGGCTGGTAGCTGCAGTCTGCTGTAGCGCACAGGAGCTGGGGACTAGCTCAGGAACTAATCCACGAGCTTTTCAGGGACCTATGATCTAGTATGGATTCAGGGACCAGTAACATCCCTAACGGAGCTGGTCACCTCTGCAATGAAGCTTGGCACTTCAGGGGCTTTTTGCTCATTTTTCCCAAGTAAGAGCCCCCAGGAACAGATTCTTACGGCACATGCTGAGGGGCCCCAACTCACATTGCCCCAAGAGAGGAAAATGCCTCAGGACAGAGGCAGGGTTTTGCTCCCTTCCGAAGCGGGTGGCACAGTTGATAGAGAACAAAAGGAAGCAGCTAAGACATATTTTTTTTGCCAGAGAAAATGAGAACACAAATTAGCCCTACAGCCTGTGCCCTAAATGCATATTTTTGGATGCTGCCTCGGTAGCGCTGCAGCAGTGATTATCTGCGGATGCAAGCGAGGCAGAATTTGTGGGAAGAGATAACGTCTTTTATTAGATCAGCTGATCCGGCTGTAGAAAGCAGACACCCTTTCAGGCACACGAGCCCTTCTCCAGGCCTGCTTCAGATTTGCAGCAGTGTGTCTCCGAAAGCATGCCTTGCTGGCTAGATAAGCTGATTTAATAACAGACGTTACCTCTTTTCTCCCAATCTCGCCGCACGGCTGATAGAAGCGTACTTGTTGTCTCAGCTTCATTAAAAAATGAGGCCCTTGGAAGCTGGGCGCCAATCCCTGATACTGAAAATTTCAGTGCCCACCCTGGCAGTGTGGAGCTGCAGAACCGCTGCCGAACGCGCGGCAGAGGCAGGGCCGTGAGGCTGCAGTGCTGCAATGCCGGCCCCACGCGCTGCATTAGCTCCTCTCCTCCTCCTCCTCCTCCTCCCCGCAGCCACCGGGGCTGGCGCCATCTAGTGAGGCAGCAGAGCTCGGGCTTGCACAGCAAGCGCACGTAGGCAGCGTGCACGCAGCCCTGCAAGCCCTCAGAGGGTGCTGCCTGGAGCGGGGGTGATTTTTTTCCATATCAAACAAGCCATTTGTTCTAACGGAGCTAAGTGGCTGGATTTCCTAAGGAAGGAGCCTGCCCGAATCTTTGCTGTTCTATAAATGGGAGCACTGGTTTCTGTGTGAAACTCTGTGCCGAGTTGGGATAAACACAAGTGAAGAAACAAGATTGTTTTTCAGAAAAAAAAAAAAAAACCTGCTTCAACTACCATCAGCAATTCTGAAAGGGCTCATAAGGTAGCTCTTGCCCAAGATACTTTCTGGCTAAAGGTAGTTGCTGTTAGAAAACTAACTTTGTCACTGTGTAACTGCGATCCAGAGGTAAACTGCAAACTTGGTAGCTGAAAGCCAGATTCCTTCCACTGACAGAGGGCGGCCGCTGCTCTGTAGCTCGGGTGTTTTCAGCAAAATCCCTCTGAATTCTGCCTGCTTCATGCGTTTGCGCTGGTAGCCGCAGCCAGCGTCACAGGAAGCAATGCTGAACACGCACCCTCCTTTTGTGCTTTATGAACCTTGCAGTGGCAGCAAACACTTGTATTTTGTCAGCAAATAGAGCAGATGATAGTATAAGACACAGAAGATTTATAACTTTTCAGCCTCGTGCACTTGGATTTACCCTCACCATTTGCTTTAATGGGAATATTGCAGCTAAAACTCGGCATGATGTTGACAATATTTACCCATAGGGAGCAGATAATCTGTGAAGTAACAAGGTGCCGTTTCTTACTGAACGTGTTCTCTGACTCTAACCACATGTTAATGGTGCAACTTCGGGCTGCACTAGGATGAAGCATCTATTCACCACATATTGGCACCATGAAGCTGTGTTGCTACATGAACTGGAAAGGTTCTCTTTGCTGCCATGCTGATATTTTTCAGATAGAAAAATAAACAAATAAAATACCAAAGCTAATACATCAGATTTCATTATGTGGCTTTCTTTTCTTCTCTTCTCTTCTCTTCTCTTCTCTTCTCTTCTCTTCTCTTCTCTTCTCTTCTCTTCTCTTCTCTTCTCTTCTCTTCTCTTTTCCTCTTCTTCCTTTTCTTTCTTTCTTTCTTTCTTTCTTTCTTTCTTTCTTTCTTTCTTTCTTTCTTTCTTTCTTTCTTTCTTTCTTTCTTTCTTTCTTTCTTTTTCTTTCCTTCTTTCTTTCTTTCCTTCTTTCTTTCTTTCCTTCTTTCTTTCTTTCCTTCTTCTTTCTTTCTTTCTTTCTTTCTTTCTTTCTTTCTTTCTTTCTTTCTTTCTTTCTTTCTTTCTTTCTTTCTTTCTTTCTTTCTTTCTTTCTTTCTTTCTCTCTCTCTCTCTCTCTCTTTCTCTCTTTCTCTCTTTCTCTCTCTCTCTCTCTCTCTTTCTCTCTCTCTCTTTCTCTCTCTCTTTCTCTCTTTCTCTCTCTCTTTCTCTCTTTCTCTCTCTCCTTCTCTCCTTCCTTCTGTTGTTTTTTTTCAGCATCAGAGCTAAACAATTTTATTTTGGGGTCAGACTTCAGAGTTACTAGATTTCTCTGACTGCTCTAATGCCATTTCAAGCCAGTGACCATGATGGCTCTCAAGAGCACATTACACATGGCAGGATGTTCCTGTAAGAAATCCTGCCTTCCACTCAGGGAATTGCAAAGTTCAAAAATTGCAAACTGCTGCCTAGCCCTTCGTTCTTTCCAGGATTTTGTCCATTTTCTGGCATGGGCATCAGAGGATTTTATCCTGTCCTTCACACCATCCGCAAAAACCAGAGCCGAGTGCTCCCATCATGCCACCCACACCGTGCTCAGCTCTGAACAGCCAAGAAGGCAAGTCAAAATTGCATATTTTGAAAGCTCAGTACAAACCATAACTCAAAGCAATTCCTATGACACCCATTGCAGGAATTGCCGTGCTTCTCCAAACTAAGCCAGTGCTTGTTGGGCTCTCATGTCCACTGATGTGGATTGGGATATATTAATTAGTGTTTTGTGATGCAACCACAGTTGCTCACCTCAAAAGAGCTTCAACTTAATTTCTTATGGAAATATGGCTTCTGTGATGCCTTCTGGAGCTGTATACATGTGTGTCAGTGTGTGCTTTTATGTCTACCTGTCCTGCCCCAGGGACTTTTGAATTTACTGACCAATTTCAATGACCTTTAACAGAAGGGTAGCAGTTTTAAAGATCACTAGGTTCCTAAATGTTCATCAAAATAGGCAGTCAGCTGCAGGAGAAAGAACCTGTTGCCATTTAAAATAACATTGCCCCTCAACCCTTATTTGCCCCAGAGCATCCATCCTGCTCTTAACACAAACCCCTCTTTCTTCCCCACATGCTGTTTTGGCAGAACAGGATCCAACTCTTGATAATGCACTTTCTTTCTAGACTATTTATAAGGTGGGAATTGTGGATACATTATCTAGTAGGTGGTAAGTGCTGAAAAGTACTGAAATCCATGAAACTGTGCAAGACTTCATCGGAGCAGCTGCCTTAGCCTCCTGCTGCAGGCAGCTCTTCGTTCAGACCTCGCTAAGGATTACCAGCGAGGTTACCCAAATCACTAGAAATAATCTTGTGGGATTAGCAAAGTTAATTGTGTTGGGGTATGTGTGGCAGCATCCAGCCCATTTTAATCGGGTCTTCATGTCAAGCTCAGCGTGCCCGTTTGCTTTCACCCATTTTGTGTTTTCTCCCTCATCCATTTTGTGAGTGCCAACACCGCAGCAGCAACCTCTGTACAACGCGACAGATGAACAGCTGCATTAACCAGTTGGCGGTTCGCAGGAATTCGCCCCTTCGCAGCCCAACTGTGCACACGTGGCCAAGCGCCACGGTGCGGGGGCATCGCTGCTCCGGGAGCCCTCAGCCCTTCTGCGGGGACAGACCCCGCTTTCTGGGGCGAAGGGATCCTGGGCTCATCCTCAGCCCCAGAGCTACCACTTAAAACAGATATCTGTGTAAAAAAAGGCCTCACACCTGCCAAACCACCAGCCTCAAGCTTCCTTCCTTGTTTCTTTAGGCCTCCAAATAACAAGAGCATTTGTGCAATGTGCAGTGCACTCTGTGGTTTTCTCCTCTCCCTGAAGACATGCTATCTAATCTCAGAGCAAGAAATCACACAGCAAGCTGTACAAGGCAGGAGGAAAGAGGTGAACAGTGAGGCAATATGCCCTTTGCTCAGCTGGCTTCACTTTTGACAAAAAAAAATGGAGAAAAAGAAGCGCAGGTCGGTGTTACAAACCTTGCAGGAGAAGCATTTTAATCTGACGAAACACAGGGTTGCTCATTTGTGCCTAGCGCAGCCCGCCGAGCACTAAACTAGAGAAATCCGTTAACTGAAAACTCATCTTGAGCCAGAAACTTTGAAGGGTTTGCTTCTAAACTGGGGTGTGAATTTAGTGTTTTATGGCTGCTTTGCTTTTGGTTCCTGTTTTTGCTAGCTTTGAGAGACGAGGTGCCCTAGGAAGCCGGCCAGTGTGTAACCAGCCTGTGTACAGAGGAAGGAAGATGATGTAGCAGAACATTGTTGAGGAGAGATCCTGTTTGTACAGTGCGCTGCAGAACAGCGAACCAGGACGGAATGGAGATGCAGAAAGTCCAGAAAAGAAAGGAAGTAAACCCCTAATGCTTGTGAATGCTGTTTGTGTGCAAGAGCCCACGAGAGCCAGGGAAGCAATTTAAAAATCCTGCTTATTTTCTTGGATTTCATACCAGTGAATGGAGGAGGAGGGAAGGAGAGGGAAGAGGAGAGGGGAGAGACACTTGGTTGCCTTCTCCGCCCATTTTGCCTTCTGTATCAGCCCTGCTGCTATTAGACATGTGACTCCAGCAACAGTTATGTTGGCATCAAAACTACCAGAGTTGACCAAAAGCTTCCGGTGAGTTATTCCTGGTTTATTCCATGGACACTTAATTTCAGGAGCCACTTCTAAAAATCTCCTAATTACCATTGTGATATTTGGAGATGCTTAAAAAGTCTCCTCTCCATTCATTTCCCATATAATATTAGCTGATTTGATGAGCTTCAGTTTCTGATAAACATTTGCCCATTGCACAGATGCTGTATATGTAACGGAAAAATTGCTTCTCTGGAATATATACTCATTTCAGATTATACTCTTTAGTTAGCCTTTTTAAAGCTGTGCCATTTAAGGCCATTACACTCTATAAATAAGTCTTTAATACAATTTTAGATAAACCTATCTTTTCAAAGTCATATCAGACATCTTGATAGTGGAGCATCTCGCCTCTGCAACAGGAGAATTAGTCTGAGAGTAACCTGGGTGATGCTGCAGCAACCACGTTCTCGTCTGAACCCATTCAAGAGGTTTATGGTTGGGTGTAGTGACCATAGGCACACCGTGGCCAAACCTTGCACCAAATACAAGCATTTGCAGTTCCTCTTTGCTTGTATATGACCCTCCTGTGCTGGTGTGAGCAGCTTTGATCGTCGATGCCGTGACCAGCTGTCTGGAGCCGGCAGCAGAAGGTGCCTTCCTCACCGCGCCTGCGAGCTGTGTCCACTGCACCAAAGCTGCTGACTCCTCGCGCTCAGGGGAGCAGGACCGAGGTGCATGTTATAAACGAAGACCCTCATCTCCTGGCCTGCTGGCTGTGAGCGAATTTGATGCAAATAGGCCAGGAAAGCACCGTGCGAGGCCGTTCATTGATTTCTTTGTGTTGCAACTCTGGGGATTTGGGTGGATGCAGTTAGAGTTATCTATAAAAAAAAAAAGAGACAATGCATGAAAATATTCCCCTGTAAAATTAGCAGTGTTTTTAATTTTAACAACTCTGGGGCATTCCAAAACACATCAAAGTTTTCCAGAACCAGAACAAAGTATAACACAACTCTTAGCCCAAAGCACCCCTAGCCCGGGCAACCAGGGCCAAATGGGGAGTGGATCATAAACCTGAAAGAGAAGTGATGGTCAGGAACTGTCTTCTAAGCATGGAGACAACCTTGTTTCATCAAGCGATTTCCCTGAGGAATGTGACGGCTTTGAGGTTTTCTATGGTTGATGAGTGACATCGCTGGCTAATTTGGGTCATTCTAATGGCAAATACAACTTGGGGGCAAGGGGAAAGGTTAAAACCCCTCCCTTATTTTAGACGTTGCATCTCCTGCTCCTCTGCAAGCAGCGGGCAGCAGTGTCGGTGCTGCTGGCAGGGGGAGAGCTGCTCCTGGAGACGCCCGGCTCGTGCGGCGAGGTGGGATCGCGCCGCGGAGCCCCCGCTCCCTGCCGGGGACGGGGAGCTGCTCACGGCTACGAGGGCGGCAGGGCCGCTGGGCACGTGGGAGCTCCCGGCACCGCATCCTGCCCCTCCGCAGGGCCCACGTGGGTGGGAAAGGGCAGGAGACCGCGCTGCCCCTGCCGTTCCTATCTGCGTGCACATATATCCGTGTGTTCATGCACGGTGGTCTCTCCTAGAGGTCTCAGTCTGCTCTGGGAATAGGTGGGAATGCTGGTCATCCCACAGTGCAGGCAGTGCCCATTGACCTTGACAGCAGAAGTGTCCCTTCACTGAAGCTAAATTGCCCTGAGACCAATCCGGCTTCTCCAAAATTCGTTTCATTTCATTTGAGAGTATCTGAGTGTATTTGGGGTCTCAGCTCTCTGTGATGTACAAATTTTAAATTAAAGCATGCACCCAGATGCTTCCCAGCCCTGAGGCACAGCAGTCTGAATCCTGCCATGTGGAATTCCAGGGGAGAGGAGCTGTGTTCCTGGGTAAGGAATTCCCTCTCTTGCCACCTTTTTGGTAAATGCATGCAGCCTTTCTGGGTGTGTGTCTAAAAAGTAAGATTTTCCCTAAATCCCCCCTAAAAAGGGGAAGATTTCAAAGAGGAATGTCCAGTGATCGGCAATGGAATAAAACTGAACAAGCTCCTCAGAGCACAGCCAGCAAAGTCAGGCCGCAAAGTCCTGCTGCAAGTACCCAGGGAGAGTGAACTTTACTCAGCGTATTCTGAAATCAGCAAGTTCTGGAGATACTGTGAAACAAGGGCAAGACTGTTTGTCCTGGCTGCTTCTGCCTGCTAAAGGGCACGGGGACAGGCCACACAGGCCTGCAGCTTCACTGGAGATGCACCGGAGAGAGCTTAGGTCCCTAGCAGTACCATGCATGGGCAGCTCCCCTGAAAACAGGGACAAGCGTCTGGGATATGGCAGCTTGGTGCTGGTATCGTCGATCCTTCTGTGCAGCAGCAACACGGTCGAGGAGCGACCACAGAGTTGCAGTCCCCACGCCGGGCTGCAAGGCCTGCTGAACAGCAGCACATGCACTTGTGGCCATGCGGGTTTCAGGCAGCCGCTTTCAGGCTCTCACGTTGCTTTGCTAGGCTGAGGGAGCAGCTTATGCAGCAAGGGCGGCTCTGCAGGCGGACCAAAACCCACCTGGGATTTGCCAGAATCAAAATTCTAGCTCTGAAAAAAACTTTAGTCCTCATTTTCAGGAGGAAAGGTTAGGTCAACAGCAGCATGGCTCTTCCTGAGCATCGTTTGAAAGAGGCCTTGGGACGGCTCTGTAGTTTTGCGCCGAGCCTGTGGCGTGTTCGATTCTCTTGCTCAGAGCATGTGTGACTTCAGGCCTTTCAGTGCCTGGCTCCCAGCACAGGAGATCCTCCACGTGCTGAGCGTCCTGCAGGGAGGCTGCCCGGCCGCGTGCCCAGGCCAGCCTTGCTGCCCTGCCAGAGCCTTGTAGCCTTGAGATAAAAGCTGAAACACGTCAGAACCGCGTGGAGGAGACAAGGCCTGCACCTACCCGGAGACAAAGCAGAACTGAGCAGGAAATAACCTAAAGTAACCTAATGCTGCTTAAGCTTCATTAACGTAGTAAAAACCACTCCCATTAATATGATAATGAGATAATGACTGCCTCCCCCTACCCAGTGCATGAAATGTGGGAACCTATGTAATGTGCATGTAATGTGCATGCTCATATAGATAAGAAAATATGTAAGCAAACGAACCAATCATACACTAACAAGTAGAAATTTGCATAATCAACTCCAAATAAATAGAACAAGCCATTGCCTTTGGGTGTGCTTGCTTTGTGGAGGATCGCCAAGCAGCACCCAGTTTTGGACAGAATTAAATCAAGACCTTGATGCGGATCCCAGCTCGGTGTGCTCACTGACTTGGTGCACCAGGGGCGCTCCCACAATGGCATAACAATTTTGCTGATCCAGGTGGGACACCTAAATTAGTCTTGTCCAATCCAGCTCATTGGCACCAGCCACGGGGAGGAAGGATGCCAGGGACCAGGCGCACGCTGGTGAGTTCACCGGAGGTCCTGCCTCAAGTCTCCGGGACATGGGGTCGGTGGCCAGCTCAATGTCACAACGCTCTTGGGAATACACCGAACACCTGTGGACAAAGTGGGAGTCGCTGGAATGCTGAGGACAATCTATTCCCTCACAGGTATTTGGGGACAGATTATTAGTCTCATCTGAAGATGCTGTGGTCTGTCAAGACTGTGGTCTAGGACCTGTGAGCCACCTTAACTCACCATTTGGGATGAGCTCCTGCTATTAGAAAGGAAAATGGGAAATGGTCAGTCCAAAATCCTACCCTGTTCCCCTTTCAGATGTGTCCTTAGGAACTAGTTCAAATGTAGTGGGCACCCTATGGCAAAGGACAAGAAGAACCAGTATTGTAATCAACAGCGAACCCAATATAAATCAGAGGATGGAGAGCAATGGCCAAAAAATGGAAGCTTGAGCTATAACACCCTATTGCAATTAATGTTGGTTTGCCAGCAGGAAGGAAGATGGGAAAAATTATTGTATGTAAATACTTTTCTGTCATTACGTGAAAGGTCAGGCTGTGTGCAGAATGCAGAATAACAGTGTAAGGCCATGTGTTGAGGTTAGACCAAGGAAAGGGGAAAACAAGCCGACAGTTTACCCAAACTCAGAATTAGAAGTATAACGGCTCGTACCCTCTCACCACCAGCGTGTAGGTTCCTTGCAGAAACTAAACACCCTCTGTGGGAAAGGTCTCTCAACCCCTTGTGTGAAGCGGGGTTCAGATATCTCCTCCAGTTCTGAAGCAACGACCCCCCTCAACCCCCAGACTGCTCCCAATTTTAGCCCAATAGCTCAATAGCTGGGACAGTTATTCAAGCCCTGCTTGCCTTCCTGCCCAGTGGAAGCCATTTACCACATCAGGTCTGTTAAATTGGAAATAATCTGTCAGACCCTATAGAGACAACCCGATGGCAACATACCAGTTGTTAGAACCCGTTATGCTCACCCACAACCGCAACCGGGGAGATTTGCAAGAGGTGTTAAACACCTTGTTGAACACAGAAGAAAGGAGAATGGCTTTGGACAAAGTTCAGGAAGGGACAAGATGAAGGTAACTTGATGATCCTGTATGAAATCTAGTACCTATTGAAAAGGATCCAAATCAGGGGGAGGATTGGCCATGCTAAAGCAGTACCAACAATTGATTCTTCCTGGCATCAACCCGGGATACTAAGAGCAAAAAGCCCTTCAAGTTATATGAGGTTCTACAAGACCTGGTCAAGAATCCATCTATCTTTTATGAATGTCTTTGTGAAACAGCCAGGAAATGGACCAGTCTGGATTCGGATGATGAGGCAAATAAGAAAATGTTTTATGTTTATTGGGAAATCAGCTCTGGGCACCAGAAGCAAAAAGAGAAGTTATAGAAAGTTGAATTTGCCAGAAGAATGTTGTTCTTTCAATTAACTGAAATTGCAAATAAAGTGTACGACAACCGAGAGGAGGAAAAAATGAAGCTGCAAGCAGCTGCTATGGTAGATGGGAAAGGAAGGTGCAGAGGAGGATGTGGAAGGGGGAAATTCCCAGGAAACCAAGGATGAGGACAGGGAAGAGGAATGGGAAGCGGGGAAACCCTAGGCCTGAATCAGTGAGCCAAATGCAAGAAGGAAAGATATTGGAAAAGAAAATGCCCATTAGGAAAGAAAGATAAAGGAAAAAAAAGGAGAAATTAAGAGAAGAATTTAATTGTGTAAAAGACTCTGATGATGAAGACCAGAGGATGAAATTCCAGTATGCCCAGCAGATCCCCTGGTTCCAAGTGAGCTGGAGGGAGAGACAATTAACTGTCTTTTGGATAACAGAACTACTCACTCTCCAATAACATATTGTGAAGTACCTTTAAGCAAAACAGAGATCCCAATTGTAGGAGCTACAGGGCAAAAAGCCCTAAGACCTTTTTTGCAACTCATGTATTGCAAAAATGGAGGACATCAGTTTTTTTATTTGTTTGAATGCCCCCTCCCTTTGTTGGGAAGAGATTTGCTATGCAAACTACAAGTACAAGTAACCTTCTCTAAGGAAAAAAATAAAGGTAAAAAATCTACCTGAAAATGCATGGAGAGTCCAAATTTGTAGAGTCAAAAGTAGAGGAAGGTCAGCAAGTCCTCAGAAAAGTCTTGATGCTGTAATTTCCCCTGTGTGGGTGGGGAAACAACCTGGAAGGGCAAAAATTGCTTCCCATATCCGAGTAAAGTTGAAGCCAGAGGCAAAGCCCATGTGAGTGCCCCAGTATCCAATTATTTTTTGCAACCAGGGAAGGGCTGAAGCTGCTGATGGATAAGTTCCTATCCTGGGGACTAATCCATGACTGCCCATCTAGCTTTAACACCCCAATACTGCCAGTGAAAAAGCCTAACAGCAGCAAATACAAATTTGTACAAGATCTGCATGACATAAATAAAATAAATGAAGACCTACATCTGGTGGTGCCTAATCCCTATGCTCTCCTCTTAACATTATCTGAGGGAGATTCTTTTTTCATAGCATTTGATCCTAAATACAGCTTTTTCTGTATACAGCTAGAACAGCCAAAATATACTCACCTTTGAGCAGTAAAACCCCATGACAGGAAGAAATTCTCAAACGTGCTGGACTGGATGACACAGGGATTCAAAACCAGTCTGACGCTGTTTGGAACCACCCTGACTGAAGACTTAACTAACTGGCAGAATTTGAATCAAGAAGCTTTACTGCAGTATGTTGATGACTTAGTAATCGGTGCCCCAACCCAGGAATTATGTGTAGAATTGCCTATAAACCTACAAAATTACCTGGGAATGGCTGGATGTTGAATATCCCAGAAAAAAGCACAACTAGTTCAACAAAAAGTGAGATATTTAGGATTCGATATCTCTAAAGGACGGAGAGAATTTGGATCAGAAAAGAAAGAAGTCATATGCAGAATAGCTGTCCTCCAAACAAAACAAAACAAACAAAAAAACAACTGAGAGGATTCTTTGGGAATTCTGCCAAATCTGTTTCCCTAGCTACAGGCTAATGGTGAATCCCCTTTATGAGGCCACAAAAGAACCAGAAAATACCCTGGAATGGACAACTGAGTGCCACAAAGGATTGGATGACATTAAAAAAAATCCCTCTAATGCCCAACCTGGCTTTAGGATTTCTGAACTTAGAAAACTATTTCAACTGTTGGCCCACGAATGAGGGGGAGTGGCTGCAGGGTTGATGCCCCAAATGTTGGTCCTCTGCAAAGGCCAATAGCTTACTTTTCTAAGCAACTGGATGAAAATAGTAAGGGGTGGCTGTCCAGCCTCAGATAAGTAGCAGCAACTGCACTCTTCATTCAAGAAGCAAGAAAACTCACCTTGGGACAACCCCAAATGGTGCTTGTAAGCCATGCAGGCTTGGCAATAATGGAGGTAAAGGGAATCTACTGTTTGTCCCCAAGTTGAATGGCTGAATATCTCCTTGGTAGATCAAGGAGATGCTCAATTGCCCTTAACTAACGCTTTGAGCCCAGCTACGCTCTTACCTACAGAAGGAATAGAAGACATCTATCATGAGAGCGTGACCATCATTGAACACCCATACTCTCGCAGAACTGACCTAAAAGATGAGTCAGTTGTTAATGAATGACCTTGAATTCTTTGCAGGCAGGAGGAGTTTTGTGGATAATGGACAACGCAGAGCAAGCTACGCAGTAGTAGCTCTCTGGGACACGATCAAAGCACAGCCACAGCCTTCCAACACTTCAGCGCTGAAGACCAAACTGATTGCCCTGACCTGAGCCTTACAACTGGCTGCAGGGAAAACATTCCGTGTCTACATGGACTCCAAGGATGCCTTTGGAGTTTTGCACACTCACAGAGCCATCCAGAAGGAGCGAGAATTATTCAAGATGAGTAGGGGCCAATTAAACATGGTCCAGAAATCCTTCAGCTATTGGAAGCAGTGCAGAAAGCCAAGGCCGTACCAGTAATGCACTGTAAAGCTCATCAAAAAGGGGGCCAAGGTATAACTAGAGGAAATTGAAGACCTGATGGGGCTGCCAAGGAAGCAGCAATGGAAATACCAAAGGACTTCCGAGGAGCTTTGATTTTCTATCTAAAAACTCTTAATATCTCTCCTGATATCTCTCCCAGCTAAAGAAATACAACTGGCAGAAAAAAAAAAAAAGGAGAAACGACAAGAAAATGGATGGTAGAAAACACCTGATAACCAAATATTAATCTCTGAAACAGTGGCAAAGCAAATAATGAAAGATTTACATGAAGGCACACATTTTGGCTTAGACGCAATGATAAATAGCTTAAAACACTCTATAATAGAGTCTAACATGCAAACTATTGCTGACTAAGTAGCTCAAAAATGCCTCACTTGCTGTGCTAATAATCAAGATTCAACCAAGCCTCCACCAGTAGAAAGAAAAAAGGGAATAAAACCTGGAGAATATTGGCAAGTGGCCTTGTCTCAACTCCCTAGGCAAGGACCCTATCGATATCTTGCAGTAACTGTTGAAACTTTAATGAATGGCCCAAAGCTTTCCCATACTGGACCAACAATGCCAAGGAAGTCATGAAGGCCTTACTGAAAGAAATAATCCCTTGATTTGGAATACCAGAGGGCCTGTCATCAGACAATGGCCACTACTTTGTATCTGAAATAGTCCAAGAAGCAACTAGAGTACAAGGAATTTGATGGACTTGCACACCTCTTTGAGACCACTGTCAGGCGGACAATCAAACTTTGAATCAAACTTTGACTGAATCAAACTTTGAACAGACAATTAGATGAACTCTGTTTTCTTTAGTTCCTAGAACTAAAGAAAAAAAGTAACACCCTTTCTGAACTGCTCTATGGTAAACTATACACTGTAAATGAATTGGTAATAGATGGAAGTCAAATGCATGTAAGGGGGAAAAACTGGGCACAGCAGCACTCAATATTCTTGTTTGCTGTGTTATCTTCTCTCCATGGATATGTTCAAGGGCACTTACCCATTCGTTTAGATGTCTCAGTACATCCATTTTGCCCTGGACATCAAGTGCTGGTGTGCACATGGATAGATGAACCTTTAAAAGACAAGTGAAAAGGAGCATACGCCATTCTATTGAAAAGCCACTCAGTGGTGAAAGCAGGAGGAGTTAAACCCTGGATCCACTACACCCACATAAAAACAGCACCAACTGAGGAAGAAGATCAAGATCCAGCCTTAATGGAAAGACCATCAGAGCTCCCATGACAAGCTGAACCAACTAGAGACTTGAAACTGTTAACTTAAGTGAAAAAGATGAATCCTATTTTGTACTTGCTCTTAACTGTGGGAGTAGGTTGTAACAGTGTAAGTGCATTCCTCACTCACAAGTGGGACAGCAGTATCTGGACACATTTGTTGAAAAATGTAATGAATGGCACCCATTTTTGTCTAGGAGGTGGAATGTCAGTGAATGATGAATTGACTTCCTGTGCAATAGGAATACTCACCTCTTAGACTGCATTACAAAATTATACTTTTCTGAAAGGTCTGGATAATTTTAATAACTCCTTCTCTCAGATGCATAACTGGGGCGACATAACCCAGAAAAAAAAAGGGATATGGGAGGTTTAAGAATTAAAAATAGCATTCCCTGCAGAAAGATGCATGAAATTCATAAACTTCATTAAAAACAAGCATAAATTGCAAAAATCTCACCCAGAGCTTGCCTCACCTGAAATGTACTGCTACAGAAACAGGTCCTGTCTATAGGCCCGTGTTCAGTTACCACTGGGTTGGTTCCTATTGTGTGGTTTCGAAGCAGTCTCTTACATTTCAGCAAATGTGATGGGCAGCCCTTGCACTGTAGGCCAACTAACCTTGTTTATACCTTCAAAGTAAGACTTAAGAAAAAACTTTTGCAGGAAGAAAAGAGAAATTGAGTGAATGCCCTCAAATTGTAATTCAGAAGTAACTCTTTTTAGTGCAGATAAGATAGTATGAGCAGCCTTCTTTATCCCAGTGATAGAAGCAACTATGAATTATCAAGTACTAATACACCTTATGTGCATGTTAGTGAAAAATATAAATCTAGCTTCACAAGCATTAGCAGCCTTGAACACAAAAGTAACTCAAATATGGGAGAGAACCATACAAAGAATTTAAGAAATGTGCTGTTTCAATTTATCAGATATTTTGCATTTACTCAAAAGCAAAATCGAACAATTGTGTGAATTAGCCCAAGATATAAAACAAAGCCCAGCTGTTGATTTTTCACAGCTAACCTCACGGCTGCCCCTGTTTATGATGTTTGTATTTTTACTTGTAATTATGGTAATATGTTGCTGTATGTTTGAACGGCTAACTATTTGCCTTAACTCTTGCCTTAACACTTAATCAACCAAAACAGATAATGCTAACATGAACATGTGGCAATAATGTTAGTGAAAATATTGAATATTTTCTTGACTTAGCCAAAGTTCAAAAAGATGAGACCTATGAAACCTTAAAACAAGGTTTCTAGTCTCAAAGGAATCTCCTGATTCTGCGCGGAATTAAACAAGACCTTGGTGCGGATCCCACCTCGGTGCGTGTGTTGACCTGTGATACCAGCCACGCTTGCGCTATGGGATAGGAGGCCTGCAGTGTCCCACACAAGACCTCGTGGTGCTGGGCTTCCTTTGGTGGAAGGGGAAAAGAGGAATGATTTTCCTGGGACAAAAGGTAGAGTGCTGAATGGATGTTCAGTTGAATACACTGAAAATACGAGGGCATGGGACGCTGACTGTCGGAGTCCTTCGCAGTTATTTTATGGATGGACTCGGTGATCTTGAAGGTCTTTTCCATTAATGATTCCATGATTCTGTGAAAAAGGCAGCAAGTGTTTTCAGCTCATGGGGAGACTGGGAGAGAAGTCCAGAATACCTGGAGATAGGAGCTGCATATGGCCTTGCGACTGAACTTGTTTTCTGTGCTAGTGGCCCAGGGAACTGATTGACCGAGACTGGAACAGTAGAGGTTCTAAACCAATTCATCATTTATACCCTGCCATCATCTAGGCCTACATGTCTATCCCAGCATTTTCAGATACAGAGAGTAGCTGCATTTCCCAATCATGGGAAGGACTCCCCAGCTGCACAGTCCAAATGTTTTGAAGTGAAACATGGTGCATTATATTAACTTGGTTCAGACAATCAGCTTTAAACATCTGAATCTCATTTCTTGATGTTAATTCCTCTTGCTCAATCTTTATTTCAGCTGTGTGGAATTCTCAGACTTTCCTGACCCCGACTTATCGTTTCCTGATGTTTTATTGCTCAGTCACCGAGGTTTCAGGGAGGCTGATGTTTCTGAAACGTGCACACCTTTGTACTCATGGCCAGCATGCCAGATCAATCTTTTCACATGCTCTGTATATGTCACTGTCTCCAGTTGCTGTGTCTGCTGCAGGTCACCATTCTGCCTGCTTATTTGCATGCCCCATCAATGCAGTCCTCCTTAAAATGTGTTTATTATTTAAAGCTTTTCAAGCTCAGCCTCTGCATACTACAGAATTTGATTTGAGCTTACGTCCGCTCTTGTCACTCATATACAGGTTCCATCTGTTCCCCTTTTTCTCTCCCTTTGCCGCTTGCCACATCCAGACCACATGCTGCTTATACATTGTACAATAGACATTTCTGCACACACACTTTTGAAAATGTGGCTCTTAGTGCTTTTATTGTTCACATGTGTCTTGTTGCTTAAGGCAAGTTTTATCAGTAATGATTCTGTTGTTTACTGACACATAGAATAAAATAGGGCACTGTTAAAATGTGACTGGAGGAGAGGAGAAGGGCCTTTGATACGCCAATTACACAGTTTCTGCCAGCTTTGTGATCATTCCCCCATGCCACTACTTCCCCAAATTCTGTAATTGCCTGGGGATAAAACCAGATCCTAACATCAGTTCTAGCAATGTAAGGGCTACTCCACTCTGTGTGAGGCAGCTCTGTGCTGGCAAGGGTTTCCTGGAGCAAACCTAGATTATAAGGCATGTCTGGTGAGGAGAGATGGCACCTTCTGGCTCCAAAGGAGTCTTTCCTCCAAGGCAGCTCTAGCTTCCCCTCTAGGTCTTCTTTGCACTTGCACAATAACATCTCTACATAATGGTTAAATTCTCTCATTTGAGAAAAGAAACACCCTCCAGTAATTAGTCCTGGAACTGTGCCCAGTACTAGAGAGAACCTCCTCCTGCAGGAATGGATCCGACTTCCAGCAGCCACCCCAGCTTGCGGGCTGGAGCGCACGCGCAGGTGAGCAACGACAAGTGCGCTAACACGGGAAGATCCTCCGGGAGCCATCCCAGCCCCTCTGCTCCATGCCTGTAACGAGACCAAAGTATCTGCAAACAGACCACAGTGAGTGCAACTCCCAGGAACGTTCCTGAGTGTCTGCGGAGGGATGGCACAGAGCCCATTACACTGGATCGTTGCCACCTGGGGATTTCCCACACCAGGAAAATCCCTAGCTGCCTCAAATCTCTGGATTCCCACCGAAGGAAGCTGAAGACCAGGCTATGGGGTTGATAATACCCACTATAGAGGAGAGCAAAGGCTACAGAGACCCCATATGATAGGAATAGACCCAATTTCTATCAATCAGAGGCATGTTTGGATTAAACTTTCCCTTACCAAGACAGCACCTTCTTCTGACCTGGAGACACTTCGCTCCTTCCTTCCCAAGAAGCAAGGCAAGCGGTCACCAGGCTCAGCAGGTGCCCACGCTATGCAGCCGAAATGCTGCCCGCTTGGCACCCCATCTCATGGGAACAGCGGAGGGGACATGCTGGAACCTTTGCATGAAGACGTGCTGGAGAGCTGATGCTCAAAGCTGCCTACAGGAGGCTAAAAAGATGCTAAGAAGACGTAGTGAGCACAGAAACATAAAGCCTCTCCCATGGCCAGCTCCCACCATCATCCATGGACTACAGCCACAGCTTGTTAAGGTGTCCTTGGCTCCTATCTCACACTGTTCAGTAAGTCGCGTCAGGAGAGACAAGTTTCCATTTCCTTCCCACCCTGAAAAGAGATGGACAGGAAGAGCTAGCTTTTTTTTTGCACCAATATACTCGTGCTTTGCAGATACAAATATGCTCAAAGCACCTGCTGCATTCAGACTGCCACTGGATCCGTCTGCTAACTGCTCACTCTGTATTCGTCTCCAGGCAAGGAACAGTCCACACCCAACACAGGGAGTAACTACAGTGTGCAAAGCCCTTGGCAATTGCTCAAAGGAAAGGCCCGGCAGTTTCTTTATGTTTTATGTACCACTCTGTACCAGCTGGAGGCCACTGATGGGCCAGAGGCATGAAGGATATAAGAGAAGAGAATGAAGCAGACTTGGCAAACTGTCATAGATTGAAAAGGAGGCAGGTAGGTAGAGAGATGAGGCAAGTGATTTGAATGGTTATTAATGAGAACCAAAGGTTTTAAGTGACATTTGAATATGGGAAAGAAATCAGTATCCATGATTTTCATTGGTGCTAAAAGAGTGCTAAAAGCAGAAGTGGTTGCTGGAGTCTGAACAGGAATCCGAGGCTGAGCTCTCAACTTCCTCCCAACTGGACGAACCGCTATTCATTTGATTTACAGGCTCCCTGGCAGAAGAGAGCTTACTTTATAGAATTTTGCCTTTTAAAAAAAAAAAAAAAAAACAAATTGCTTAGTGAGCAGTGGAACTAATGAAACCCGGTTTCCTGTGGGCCTGTGACCCTGGGTTTGTAATGCCTCCCTCCTCCCACGCTCGGGCTGGGCTCGGTGCTCCGTCCCGCGCGCGCGGGCCCCCCGCGAGGCAGCAGGCAGGTACGCACGACGCGGGCAGCAGCGAGCGCTCGCGGCCGGCGCGCACGCTCGCGAGCCAGCTGGCTGCGCCTCTCTGATGTCGGTCTCTATCCCTTGCCCAGTCATCAATTTACACCAAGCGTGCAGGAAATGAACGGCCTTTGAAACGTCTGCCTTTCTGCCATGTATGAAATGAGCTAAACGTTATTGATGGGGCTGGACGGACAGATTGAACCCAGGATGAAAAAAAAAAATTCAATTGTATTGGCTTTGGATGTACATGTCGGACTTAAGTCCAGGTTCTGGAATTAATTTCTCTCGCTCTATCTTTTTTTTCCTCAGCTATTTTTACCCTGGATGGGTTCTGCGACTCGTTTTGCACACAGCATTCGAAGCGGCCGGCGGCGCGGGGCCGAGCGCTGCGCCGCGGGGAAGGGAGGGCAGGGGCTGCCTGTGTTGGCTCTGCTGCTAGCAGGAGCGCTCACCAGGCTGCAGACGCAGTCCCTTTGCCTCTCACATCCGCCAAGTGGAAATGATGGCCTCACATCACCCCTCAGAAAGGTTAGGAAGATAAATATATTCACACTTTAAGGTGCTCAGGCACAGGGAAAAAAAAAAAAAGATTGCGAAATCAATGCATTGCTCTTGTAAAGAAACACCAGAAAATATGGCCAGTTTCAATACATAACTTTTTCTGCTATAGTTCAACAACTTATCCTACCCTAATGTTAATGTGCACATCTCAAGATATCCCTCTGCGTAGGTCTCCTATGAAAAATAATTTCCTGTGGAAGCCCAGTGACTGTAGCGAGTAGACATCAATTCACAGGATCGGGTTCTGGGCATCCTGTATCTGAGTTTCTATCCATGCAATCCTGGGGCTTGCAAGGCCAGAGGTTTAATCTGGAAAAACTTCCTGAGCCTTAATTTACAGAATGAGATCTCTAATTGCAAAGCATTTATTTTCTTCAGTTAAATATAGATGATTATAATATGTGAGATCTGTCTTTTTTCCCTGTGCTCTCTTTAACTGCATTTGTTAGACATGAAAGGAAAAGAGGATTAAAAGGGAGAGATCATATCGTAAACAGCCCTTCAGGGTAGGTGGGAAAACAACAGTAACTCTCTGAAACAGAACACAGGGATGCCCTTAGGAAAAGGTTTTGAAAGTGTCCTGCATTTGAAAGTTAATGAGTAAACAGATCTCAAACATTACTTTAAAGACTGACAATGCCGGCTTTAACATCTCAAGCATGCACCACAACTGAGAAGAGACAAAGGGAATTTTTAATGGGCAATAAATGGACTAATATTTTTGGATGCAAAGCTGAAAGTGGGTTAGTTCTGATGGGATGTGGGTTTGTTCTGAACTTCCTGACACAGTGGCTTTACTGTATTGGGTTCATTTGCTTTACAGCATCGTCTGTGGAGGCACCACTTTTTCCTTTAAACAAGAAAAAAGGATGGTCATAGTAAATAATCCTCCTTTGAACCACAGTAAATCCACTGAGTGTTGAGCCTGTTTGCTTGGGGGTTGTGTGGGCCTGTGCCTGGTTGCCTCTTTGCTCTCGGGTGATGCCTGCTCCACACCTGGCTCGTGTTGCTTGTCTGTGTCTGCCCTGCTCCCCATCTCCTTGAGAAGACATCTCCAGGCTAGTGAAGAGCCGTCAGCAGGGCAACAACGTCTCCCTCCAGCAACAGCCCACAGCAGAGGCACCCCGTGCTTGTTGCACTTCACATGAAGAGCTTCCTGATTGTTGTGTTCCTCGGTGTGAGGCGTTTTGGAGGAAAACTAGTCTGGCCTGGAGCTCTTGGACTGTTCCCATCACAGCCTCCTGATGCTCTGGATCATCTGCATGGGCTGTTATGTGCATTCAATGGCTACAGTAAAACACCACAAACACCTCTGCAGTCACAGGGGGAGCCCCAGAAGGTCTCCAAAGCAGGTGTCCTTTTCCTTCACCCAGAGCTGGCTCAAGGCAAAGTCGCAGCCTAAGAATTCCTATTCTGCTCATGCCTGAAAAGCAAAAAGAGATGTTTCTGATGTAAAGAGCTCATTCACACCTTCTGCCCATACCCCTGCTGAAGGGAGGAGTCTCAACTCCCTGCCCACTACCGGCAGCCAGGGAGGGCAGAAAGAGGAGGGCAAAAGGAATGTATCTTGCTGGGCAAGAGGGCTGGAGGGATGTGCAGGCTGGAACAGGACACCCCCATCTGCAGGAGGCTGGATGGTTAACGGAGAGCTGCATCGAGAACTGGGAGAGGCAGGGAGAAAGGAGAGACAGAGAAGGAGAGAACCCCTATTACCAGCCTTACCAGCCCTTAAACCTGGGTATGCCTTTGCCCACCTAGAACCCTTCAAAACCCCACTGATGTCCTCTAAACCCTTTACCCACACAGGATGCCCTGAACCACATCACCTACTCCTAGCCCCCCATATCCTTACCCCTCAGAAACTCATGGACCATTCACAAACCTTCTTGCTGTCCTCCATTTCTCCCAAAGCTGCTCTGATGTAGTTACAACATTGAGACAGGTCTGCATACACCAGCGTAATTCGCCAGCCTAAAAAAAGAAGAGAGAATCAGCCCCTATGCTTTAGACACCCAGACACCAGGGAGCACGTGCCACCCCTTGACAGAACATATTAATAGCACCTCCACTCCCTTATCACAGCTGTTTTCTGACTCACTTACCCTTTTCCTAAGGGTCAGCCACCACCTTCCATGGCCTTCTCAGTTGATAAGAAATACTTCGTTGAGCTTCTGTGCTCAGTCATTACTTTCTGTCTCTTCCAGAGCAACTAAAATCCCAATCTGTCTGCTCACACTTTCAAGCTGGACTCAGCTTCTCAGATCTAAGGATCTGCACAGCTCCTCAAAAACCTTCTGCCCTTCTCCCTGCACTTGATCTCTCACCGTGCTACATCCTACCCGACTACATCATCTGCCCCCTTCATGGGAGAGATGTCTGCCCTCCTCCACGAATTGCTTGGCTCCCTGTCGCCGTGAGCTTAGATACTTCAACAAACGGGCAGAGGCTCAGGCTTGGCTCCTCTGTGGCCTCTCCCTCCCCTGCCAGGGCCTCCTTCAGCACATTCCCAGTCTCTTTCCTCTCATTCGCTCTTTCTGGGTTAGTATTCCTCGAGCTTCTCTCTGCCTAAGTGACAGGCTGCCAAGCAGGCCAGCTCCTACTTACGTAACCCTTCACTTGCCTCTTCCTGGGGGTGCCGCTTTGGGCCCATACAAGTATGTGTGAGCCCTGTCAGCCACAGTACCACGCGGGGCACCTCTTCTGTGGCTTCTTTTACCCTACGGAAGCACCAGCAAAGGTGCTATATTTGTACTCCTCAAAAATAAGAACTGTGATAGTCCACCTTTCATACACATAAGGCTCTCTCAAGGCCTGTGCAATTTCTGGCATCCTTCTGAGGAACTGGAGCATGAGAGGGAAGCGGCTGCTGAGCTGCTGTGCGCTTGATGAGTAGAGACTGCTTGTACTAGGGGCTACGTACGTGAGGGCAGCCGTGGCCTCGAGCACAGCGCCTGATGAGAGGCTCCAAGCTGCTTGTGACCCCCTTTGGAAAAACGTGAGGGTTCAGCTTTCTTTTGGCTGATAAAGTGGGTATTGTGAAGAAACCAGAAATACTAGTCCTGCTCAAGAGCTGTGCTGTGCCTTGGGCGAGAATACCAAAGCAGGATTCTCCCTTCAAATAGGAGCCCAACAGTCAGATATTCCCCGCACAGTCCCAGGTGGAGGGAAGGCCATGCTGGCTGGGACACACACTGCGTGGCTCCGAGGTGTGCGAGTGGGGACACACAGACCCAGCAAGGCAACACAAACCCCTGGGGATGAAGTGTTTGCTCGCAGCGCAGAACCGGAGAGATTCCGCCACTTGCCTTCCCTAAGTGTAGGGTAGGTGGTCCCAATCCCTCTCTGGACTTGGCTCACCAAAAACATAAGCACTGACAGCAGGAGGTGAAAAGCAAGCAGAAGGAAGAAGCGGGTGCCCCAGTACCGCGAAGACAAGCATTGAAGAAAAAGTTCAAAGAGGACTAGAAAAAGAAATTCTCTTTACAGTGCTTGAGATCAGATACCACAGAGCAAAGGTAGGTCTGAAAAATTGAATCCCTGGGACTTTTCAGTGGGAAGAAGAAGCCCCTTAAGCTAAAAATATGTTCCCATTTCCTGTTCTAGGCCACTGCCCACAAGCTTATGGCAAGCAGAAATATCAAGTGGGAAACACTGACCTAAATGGATATCAGTTTAGGAATTTTGAAGTGCAAGAAAACTCCATATTCCCTCAGAACCCAGGCTACTTTCCTTCTTGATCTCTGCTCCTCCTGTGCTTTGGGCTAAATGTGGATTTATGCTTCATTAAAAGGCACTTTGACTAAACAAAACAGTCCTTTTACCTGCCCCAAAAAGCCACACCCCGACATTCCCTCTTCACTTCATTGGAGTGTGGGGCCCAAGTCAGCTGTCCAAATGCAGGTGTCAAATTCAGGCAAAAAGATGCAGGACTCCACTGACTGACTAGATCTTCATTGACTGGAAAAGGCAAACTCCTCTCCAGGACTCATTAATACTTTCCAAAACCCTGTGGATGCACAAAACCATGTCTATAACACCGTAAAGAAAAAAAAACAGGAATGCTCAAGGCTTTATGAGTATCCCATGTCCTGCCATAGCATGGATTGTATAGCAGGTATTTTAGACAAACAAATCTCTCTGTTGCAGCTAGACCTCGAACTCCATTCCTATCCAAAACTGGTGTTTTTATCTTGGACAGTGCCCAATCTGAAGAATTAGTGTTTTCCACACAAAAATGACTGGTTGGTAAATTTCCAAGAATTTCTATTTTTGATCCAATGAAGAATGGCAGCTTTCCACAGAATTTACTTTACTTTTTTTTTTTTTTTTCCTCCAAAACAAGATTGCTTAAAAATCCATAAATCTTCATTTGGAAATGCTACCAGGAGTCTGTATGGATGTCAGGGTTCAATTGTCCCATTCTGAAGGAGTCTGGACGTTTTTTTCTAATTGTCCTTTCCGATTTGAAAAGTACCTTAGTTTTTACATCTGTTACCTTTTCATTAAACTGTTTTTTCCCTCTCTTTAAGAAAACAAAGTGGAGGCTCCACCACAGAATTCTGAAAATGTTCGTGGTTTTTAACATCATGCTCTGGCTCATGAAGCTGTATGATCACTTGTGACCTTAGAGGATTAGGAGTGGAGACAGCTGTGAAGAAGCCGCCAAAAGCCACTCCACTCTATATTCAGGCTAAAGCTTTGCTGAGCGGTGCTCAACTCAGCGCTACGGATGCACACAGACCTCACAGGAAATCCCTAATCATGTTCGGGACCCAGGATCTCACATTGCTGTATACAAGTTGTTCCATAGTCTACAGATCATGTGCTAAATAGTCCAAATTTGCAAAATCACGGCTTCTCCTTAACAGTTCTCATTCTGACACATTTTGTCTTCGCTTTTTTTTTTTTTTTTTGTCCCATCCTGTGTCTCTAGAGACCTCCATGAGCAAGAACTTGCTTCCTTTGCGTCTTAATGCTCCTCACTTGCTCGCTGTCTTGCAAACAGAATCACTTTGGCATGCAGCCAGGATTGCAATGAGGGCCAGGCACATGCAGGGCAGCTGAAAAGTACCTCATCTTTGGGAAATCCTGCTGGGCTGTAAAAGCTGCCCACAAACCCAAATCATATCAAGCAAGGCCTGTCTGATAATTCTTTGGCATAAGCCCCAAACTTGCTGAACTGCTTTTCCATACAAACTATTTCCAGGTGGGTTATTAGGACCTTATCCCTTCCATCTTATATCTTCCTGTGGTTGAAAACAGCATTCTTTAGAGTGAGCTATTTTTTAAGGGAAAACAATATATTCTATATTCCTTTGCATTTCTGGTTCCTCTAAACCAAAGGATACAAGACCCAAATTCTCCCTTCCACAACACACACTGGTAAGCTGTCATCTCCTCACAACATCTATGCCCATATGGACTATTTAGAACTAATCTATTCTTTTACAGGACTCTGATAGCCGGTATGACTACCAGGATGAGCAGTAATGGAGCTGTGCACTGTTAAAATAGCTGTGCACTGTTAAAACTAGTTTCCCTTCCTGCGCTTTTACAGAAGCATCACTGTAGCCACATTTGAGTCTCTGCTGCTTTAATTACAAAGGAGTAGTTAAAATGAAACAGCTGAGCCAAGTCTGTTGGGTGGCCATCTGCGGGCAGCGCCATGAGGGTTGGGGGTGAGGAGGCAGCCACTGGACTTGGGGAGCACGTCAAGCTCGGTCTCCACACTGTTGTGCTGCCTCGCTGACTGGCGTGTTCCCATGCGTGCACAGGGGATGCAGGAAAGGCTGCATCCATGTGAGAACCGTGGTGTG
Source organism: Tinamus guttatus (assembly GCF_059628265.1). Lineage (NCBI taxonomy): Eukaryota > Metazoa > Chordata > Aves > Tinamiformes > Tinamidae > Tinamus > Tinamus guttatus. Next base: position 6,047,467 of record NW_028288684.1, on the reverse strand, counting down.
ACCTGCAATGTGTCGGTGTGACACACAGCAAAGCCTGGCCTTCTCCTGGTCAATGAGAAGCCATCTTGCTGTGGGCCCAGCAAGGACAGGGGTGGTCGGGCAGTTTGCTGGACTTGCATTATTTTTCCTCCACTACCCATCGTTACTGCTCAGTGTGTCTAATACGGACTGGGTAATATTAAAAGTGGAGCCCAGGTATAAGACTTGCAGCTCTGCGACCCACCATTGCATAAGAGGAGAGGGTAAAGAAATGGTAGGGGTTTTTTGACAGTTTCCCAACCAACAAGCCGATTTGTTTGCTGATGGGAGTCCCTGGGGTCTTGACCACAATAGAAAATGAAGAGAGGTGGAGACAGGCTGCTACAAAACACAACGTGTTCCTGTCAGTTAAAACAAAATGCTTCGCTCTGGGAAACTTTCAGACCACAGGGTTTTCAAAGGACACGTGTCATTGAAAAAAAAATACCTGGGCCAGTAAAATTCAGCCAGGCAGCAAGCACTTTGCTCCTGAAGCAGCCCCACCAGCGACACCTTCCCGGCGGGGAGGACTGGGGGATCTCGCGGGCGACCTGAGGATGCAGGCGCCGCGAGGGCCCCTTGCAGGGCAGCGCTGACAGGAGGCAGGTGTGGAGGAAGCCCCGCTGGCTGTGCCGCCTCCGCCAGCCCATCCTCCCGCCGCGCGAAGGGCAGCGGGGCCGCGCAGGCGCAGCCGCCACCGTGACTCACGCTGCCCGTCACACGCCTGGCTCCAGCTCCCCTCCCGGGTGGATTCCCCACGCCTCCCTCTCCTCATAACTTCAGGATTTCTTTTCCACAGCCAGCCCAGGCCGCTGAGGTGGGTGCACACGGTTGGGCCGGGTGCTGCACTAGCACTCCTGCCCTTAACCCACTCCACACAGCTGATGGGACCCACACAGACGATGATCATGAGAGCCAGGCTGGGCTGCGGCACAACCGGGTGTCTGCAACGCCCTCTGAGACCTGGAGAGAGCTGCAGGGAAGCGAAAGCAGGGCAGGAGCTGTTGCAAAGACAGTTGAGAGCACTAAAAAGAGAGCCGCGCCCAACCTTCGCTCCTCACTCCCCTTTCCGCCCTTGAAAACAAACAAAACGGAAAAAAACATCAACATTTGCCACTGTGTGTTGCTCTTGCTGCCATGTGATCCAGGCATGTGACTCTGTTGTTGATACTTTTTTTTTTTTAATAGGATCAAACTTGTAGCTGCCGTAAAAGCCGTGCAACTTGCCAGCAATTCTCTACCCTGGCAAGTTACACAAGGCGCGGAGCTGCGCGCTGCCCCGGGCTGTCCCACCTCCCCCTGCACGGAGACTCCTCCCCGGCCTTCTTCAACGGCGGTTTTTAGGGAAGTGGGCAGGATCCTTCGTAGCTGCGCTATTCAACGTAGTGAGACACCGCAGTGAGGCAGCAGTTTCCTCCAGCCTTTCCTCCCTTCGGAAGTGTTGCTCATGTAAAAGGGAAGCTTGAGCCTTCCCTGGAGTATATATATGAGAAAGAGAGAAAGACTGGAATTGGCACCCTGCAAGGTGCTCTGTATTTGATTTCCCCTCGCAGTCTGCACAGATCTGCCTGCCTGCGCAGATCTGTTTAGTCATGTTGTGAGCTGGGCTGGATGGGGCTGTTGGCTGCAGGACTGCTGCTGCTTCCCAGGTCTCCTCAGGGATCCGGTGTTCGCTGAACTGGAGCTGGGCCCTTTGCCTCTCAGCCAGCATCCTTCGTCTGAGTTAGGTTGGTAGCCAGGGGCTCCAGGGAGTGAGGGGGGACTGTGCAGAGCTTCCAGGTCTTTGTAAGGGGACCCCTTTTTACTGAAGGGCTACAAACAACTGTGGCCCTCCCTGTGCTGTTTTTCAGTGGCTGGTGTGCTGTGGAGTGGGCCAGATGGCCTCTCACTTCTCGGCGGATATCATGGATGATAGAGGGAGCCTCCACTTCAGTAGCTGCCTTTGCTACAAGAGATGGGCCACAGCTTTGAGGTACCTTTATGATCCTCTCCTGATAGAATAGACCTAGGACCAGTCCATTGCCTGCACTCTGATGATTTATAGCCCTGGAGCACAGCCGCGGCCTCACGGTTACATAGGTGCATGGAGGCAGCTGGGTGCTGCCCTGTCCCTCCAGAACATGTGGGCGAGGAAACACAGGAGGAGTGAAATGCAGGTGCTTGCAGTTGTGGTAATTATTGACCACCACCTCTGTGGATTGTTGGAGACAAAGGACATAGTGTGAACATTATTGAGCACCCCCACTTGTCCAAAATGCACACGTGTTTCCAAGTTATTTGTAATTACAAATAAATTTTTTGTTCAAATTTGTAGGTGCCAACGCTTCCTATGAGGTTTAACTCATAAGGAGAGTTTAACTCAAGGGACATGCAGTTGTCCCTTGTAGCTGATGGGGGCTCCACTCTTTCTCCAGGGCTTGCCGTTGTTAGCTCCTGCTTGGAGTCCACCACCTGCTGACACTGCTAGTCTATGGCGACACTAATGTGGTTTTTAAGTAGAGATTGAGCATAACAGATGTCCAATGATTCAAAGATCTCTGCCCAACCAAAGCCACTCTGTAGACAGCAAGCCTTTACCATATGACAAGGACATGGACTGTTACACTCTCCCTACACTGTGTGACTTCAGCTAGGATGCTTTCTTATGTATTTCTCAGTATTTTTCAGTAGAAATAAACATACTATTTTCTTGAAGATTATTTGTTCTGTCATATCAAACATAAAGTCTGCAGTCAACAGAGGACAAAGTGCTTGCTTGCCTGTTCCCCTACTTCCTGCCCCTTGACTTTGCTGCAGTACCTGTTCTCTAAAGATACCTTTCGATCAATAATATTACAGAACAACTATTGACCAAAGCCACTTTTCATACTGACTGGATTTGAATTGGACAGTCACAGACTCTAAAATCCATTGCAAACTCCTTGAGTCACAATATTCTTCATTAAAAAATTTGGTATTAGCACTTTTCTATTAAAAATAATAACTCGGAGATAATATTTAATATATATACATATTTTTCATGGTGTTTATACTGCTACAACGATCAAATTTCAGGCTGTTTACTTCTGTGCTTAAGTATGGCTTCAGGTGCCAAATCTGCTGCACCCAAAATATGTCTGTTTATAGATTGCTTAGTTTTACTGTATTCCAGTCTCCTCCTTTGGTCATGGTCTGCACGAGGAACCCGTTGCTTCTCTGGGCTCTACTCCCTTCTCTGGCATGTTGGCTTGAAATTCCTTCTTCTCGCCCAAGGGTCTCAGGCAGCTCACGTCTGTTTTGCGTCTTGCCTTGTGTCTCATCTTTTTTTTTTTAACTCTGGCATAGATAACGGTCTCCATACCCCATTGGTTTCTCTTTGCTGAACATGAGCCTGTGATTTTTTTTTTAATCTTGTTCCCATGTATGAAAGAGGTTCTGTTTTGCCAGATCACAAAGCCATCGGCATGGAAATGCTAAGTATATGTATGACCCTAAATAATTAGCCAGATAAGGTTCAGTATGTGGTATTCAGGAGTAGTTAGTATCATTCCTTGGTTTTCTAGGAATTGGTATAGCTTGTTGTTGCTTGTTGAAAATGGCTTTCTGTTCTTCACAACCACCTATCTTGTCAAAACGCCTCTTTTTCTGTAGTGATACCAACAAAAAAAAACAAACTTATGATGATACATATGAATAATAGGCTTGCAGCTTTCCGTATTTCAACTTTTAATTTTGCTGACGTTTCACCTTCCAACAACTAAAAATCTAAAATACTATAAGAATTTTCTGAGAAGCTGTATTAAAAGTTAGTTTTTAATTCCCCCCTTTCTCACTGCCTGTATTTCTGTGGCAGGTGTTTATTTGAGGGGGAGGAGGTGAAGGTCCTGTTTCCTTGTAATTCTAGGGTTTGTTTGCTGCAGATTGCCTTTCCACTTCTATGGCACTGAGTGCAGTCACTAAAAGTAGAATTCTTAACCCCTTCACAAAAGCCATTTCAATGGATTTCATGCTCCTAAAGCAACATCTACTCATAAAAAGACAAGTATTTTTTTTTCTCAGATCTCAGAGGTCTCCTATCTCCCCCCAGAAGTAATGCGAGCTTCTAAGCAAGCAAAGGGACAGAAAACCTAAGACACTGCACAACAGTCACTGTGATTAACCTGACGCTGTTACTGAAGGTTGCAGTTTCACCAGCCCAAAGCTTTGCTGTGCAAGCAGGCAGCGAGGGGTGCCCGCTTAGACACAAGCTTTCAGAGTCTAAATGGCAAAACTGCAATAAGTCCGTTGATCAAATAAAATTTCAGTTCACAGAGAGCCAAAAGCTGTTCCTGATTGCAGCCTAGAGGGATATTTCTTGGCTCATGCACAATGTTTTAAGCCATGTACAGCCCTACAAGTCATTACTGATGTTTGAAATCTCTTCATTCTTCATATTATCCTCGGAGATGTGGAATGAAAAGTATTTACCTTCCCTCATAGTTCATTATGATTATTAAACCGTAGGAATGAGAACGGGTACATGAGAGTTGAACGTATCAGGCCTGTTCTGGCTGTGTCAACATTATTTCTTAAAGAAGAGAGTATATTCAAAAATATAAACTTTCCCTTTTACCATTTTCCTGTTATAACTGTATTTGTGTACAAAGATTTCACAAGGCTGTGTTACATATGCACTGTTTGCTGAAGCAGTAATATGAGGTTTCTCATTGCCATATTACCAAGATACGCACCAAGGCACTTTACCAGGACGTGTAACATTCTCTTCATTAATTTCCTGGTGCCTTAGACCATCAGAGGCAGATCTCACTCTTGCTTGTATCTCATCTCCTTCCCCTCACCATTGCATTTAAATCTATTTTAGTCTTTCTGCTTGACCCTTGGGCCCTACCAGCTCTTTATCTTCCAAACAGCACTGGAGAAAAGAAATACTGTGGCCCCCGGAACGGCTCGGATGGCATAAGCAACACCCGTGCGTGCGCTCACACTGACGCAGAGATCTCCAAGCTGGCACGACCACAAGCTCTTGTCACCACGTGGTGCAGCACGGTGGCGTGCAGAGCTGCTCATGAGGGTAGGAAGGGCAAGATATTTGCATTAGCATGGGATTACGGGCCAGATAAAGAGCAAAGCTTGTTCTGGCAGGTCCTGACCGACCTGGCTGCACTGTGCTGCAGAGCCAGCTGTGGCTTTGCAGGATGGCACCTCGTATTGTGCAGCGTAGGTATGTCCCAAGGTCCTTGGTGGCTTTCTACTCCAATAATGAGGCGCTGTTTGCAAGGCAGATTCACTGATTTGAGGTTTCCATGCATACACACATAGTGACGTTCAGGTCTTGAGTGCCTGGGTCTCCTTGGGAAATACGAGTTAATGTTAATCCCTTGAGGCATTGAGGGATTTTACTGTCCCATCTGAGTCTCTTGCAGTGGGTCTGCAAGAGTTAGATCTTTTAGCACCATTTTCAGAGGATGAGAAGATCACAGCCCAGCCGGTGGGGTTGGTGGTGGTGGGAACAGAGGACTCAAGCTGGAATGGGTGCAGAGATCATGCTGCCCTCTCCACATTGGACTTCACATTTACGTTTGACAAGTCACCATTTTCAGAGGATGAGAAGATCACAGCCCAGCCGGTGGGGTTGATGGTGGTGGGAACAGAGGACTCGAGCTGGAATGGGTGCAGAGATCATGCTGCCCTCTCCACATTGGACTTCACATTTACGTTTGACAAGTCACCATCGAAGAACATGTCCACCTGCTGCACTGTTTCTCTACATGGAGAGGGCTGAAATTCCCTAGGCTGTTTAACTGTCTCCTTTCTTTGGCAACTGTCCTAAATAAAATATAAAATAAGATGTGTGCATAACCCAAATGCACTTTCATGCTATGCAGTTTCATTCCTGAAAAACACTATTTTGCCCGCTCTCAAACAATGTACTGATTGCTGGACAGATCAATCTTACGCCTTCCTCCCACTCTACTTATTTTTTAGCCTCTGCTTCCAGGTCACTGTCATGCTAAACTGGAACTTGCAAAAGTGGGGACTATCTCATGACTGTTTCATTTAGCACCTACAAAAATGAGGTTTTAACCCTACTGAACTTTTCTAATACATAATATGAAATAAATTGGTCTAATAAAAATGGATAAACTGTGAATAGAGCTCATTATGGAAATAGTATCTAATATGGGAATGATTCCTAACTGCTCAGGTTTCCTGTGCTCCTTCCTGCTTTGCTCTGAGCATTCACGAACAGGCTCACTGCAAGGTGGTTTGTGTTTGGAATTATGACATTTGCCTAATTAAATATAAAAAATATCTAAGTAGCAACCTTGCTCAGAATCAATGATTTTTTATATTTTATGGTGTTTAGACGATGTTGTTAGTTGTTTTTCCAATTCATACGTTTGACATCATATTGCTGACAACACCTAGAAATTAGCTACTCACTCTAGAACCCTTATCAGTACAAAGCTATTGCTATGTTATATACATTATATACATATAAGGAGAGAACTATATTAAGTAATAAATCTAGGGAAACATGGATGGTTTTTATGAATACTACAACCAGGTATTTTGGCACAAGGATTCTACTAACTTGCTTAATATTGAAGCAAGTGGTATTGTTGTTATTGTTACTGGGCCCAGGAGCCAATACTCATAACATGCATTGGACACTGAAGAAAAAGGAGCTAAGTGGTGCCTACTCTGAGGGGTTTTCACTGTAAGAAATGACAGAGGGATTTGGGCAGGACAGTGGCCCGACCAGCAGACAGAGCCAACAGTAACAAACATGTTTGCTCGCTTAGGCAGGCGCTTAGTACCGTGTTTGCATCCTGACCTATCCACTGCTTAAAAAAGCATAGCCAAGATCTTCTCTGTAGGTAGGTCAGAACCGAGTTATCTTTTAAGACCACGTAAAGGCCACACGTACGTACACAGTTTTGTCAGTTCCCAGCAGTGGGAACTACTCAGGCTCAATATCACACCTTCAGCCCAGACCTTGTAGCACTCCTGGGCCCTCGTGCCGGCCGCCCTGCCAGTGGGAAGCTCACTGCAAGCTCCTGGCCTTTCCAACTGCAGTTTCCCAGCAAGGCTTGATGCTTCCTGCCTATACAGCCCTGAAGGAGCTCGAGGTGCTCAGCACCCTCCCTCCACGGTGCCTTTTTCTCCATCTTTTGCCTCTTCAATCTGTTGGATTTACAACCATCACAGTCACCACGATCCTGCTACTACAAAAGCCCTGCATAGTGGGGAGGGCCAGCAGGGGTTGTGGGGCCCTGGATACTGCCAGGTAAGGAAAACAGAGTTCCCAGGAGCAAGTCACCAGTGTGCTGAACTGCGCTGAGCCCTGGTTCGGGCCTGAGGGCACTTGCAGAGGGGCACGGATGCTGCAGCGCTGCGAGTAGAGGGAAGCCCTAAGGCACACTTCACTCCTGGCTTGACTCTGGCCTCGAGGGCTCCTCAGGGCCTGGAGGCAGTGGCAGGTGCTCTCAGATCGTGACCAATTGCAAGCGCAGGAACAAACTTCTGATCAAGGTAACAGCGGGAAGTGCTTAAAACTAGAAAGAACAAGCAGATAGACTGAAGTAACCTAGACGCAATGAACCAGACAAAACAAGTTATGTACAAACAGTCCCTAAAACTGTTACGCAAAGTCCAAATAACACGCACAAGGGTTTTTCCTGCCTGAAAGCAGTGGACACGCACACAAGATCCTTGTCCCTCTGCCAGTACTGAGTAGTTAGGTGAAGGGGTGAAGCAGTCTGTGCCTGCAGCATTTGGGGTGTAGGGCTCCCTGTGCCCAGGAGAAGCAGGCAGGAGTGAGAGGAGGCAACGCACTCCCTCTAGTCATCTCGCAGTACTTCTGCCAGAGGCATCATGAGAAGCCTTACAAGCACAGGCACCCACTCATTTAATGTCTTCCCTTTGCACCACTCTCCTGTTATCTTTCCCCTGTCTCTGTATCAAGAGCATCTGCTCCTTTGCTGCCCTGGAGCAACCAGGCATTAGCAACAAGCATGTTACTCCAGGGTGCTTCTGAAGGCACTGCAGCCAAGGGCACTTCTAACTAAGATAGAAAACTTCATTTCCAGCAGCTGCACAAATAGAAAAATGAGCATTTAAAAATCCTACCTTTTTATTTTTATCCACCCACTAGCTACAAAGGGCAGCAGCTCTGGCCACTGCCGCTTGATGACTTCACTGGGCAGATAGATTCCTATTTCCCAGGAGAGGGGAGCTTGGCTGGGGACCTGCTGGAGGATGCAGGGGGGGCAGCAAAAATCCAAACTCTGGGGCTTGGAGTTGCTCATCTCTTGCTAGAGGTACCTAGGCCCAGAGAGAGCAATTGCTTCAGGTAGCCAGAAATGCTTTATGGTCCCTCAAGGAGCAGAACAGGAGCCCGCTATAGTGCCTGTGGCGTGGTGAGCCTGGGTGCTCCGTGGTGGAAGCAGTAATAAGGTCCTTACAGCCAGGAATCCCAGGCGAACCGGAGCTGCTGTGGGGAGGCGCGGCCAGGCTTAGCTGACGACAAGCACAAATCCCTGACGCTCCTTCCCTGGGATATCTCCTCCTCTCCCATTTATCTCTGCGTGAAGCAGGGGCTGTTCGCAGGCCTGCGAGCCACGTCTCGCCGGCGGAGGGGGCGCAGGGAGGCGATCCCGGCTGACCGCACCGTCTGCCCAAGGAGGAGGCCGCACGGAGGAGGGGCTCAGGTTTCTTAACCTTCACTGTTAGTTTCTTGGCAGCTGCCAGCTTCGTAAGCCAGCAGAGGAAACCTTGCTTGCTTTTCTTCCCCCCTATGCATGAATAATGACACCCATTTTAAATTACCCTCCTTAGAAAGGTAGGGCGGTGTGCCAGGAAAAGGAAACGTGGTGGAAGAGTGGGAGGGAGAGAACACAGCCCTCACTAGAGCAGGTCTGCCTTTCCTGGCCACCCCTTTCCCCAGGATCAGCCTCAGCTTTGTGTTTGGCATCCTAGTTTTCAAAGGCAGCTTTTCTGAGCTCCCCAGTTTTATGAGGCTGATGTAGGGTCAGCAGACCTGCCTCCTTCTCACTTGTGTCCTTGTCCTTCTCAGCGTGGAGTTCAGAGACTGCCATCCCTCAGGTACCTTATGCGGGGCCCACAGCAAGGGGTCTACCTGCAGTAGCACTTCCCTTCCTAGGGAAGGAGCAGGAGATGTCCCAGAGTGTTTCTGTCACTGGACACTGTGGGGATACAACTGCCCAAAGTCCTTTGCTTTGACTTGGAGCTACTTTTCACCCAGTTTGCAGGCTTTTGTGTGTCCTTTTTGTGCTCTGTAGAAACATGGTATGTCAGGTTGTGCATGTCTCCTGTGTAACGGCCATTATCTTCTAGCATATAAATGAGCAAGATCAGGGAAGGTACCGAATGTAAAGGGTTCCAGTTGGCCCCAATTGACTTGGTGGAGCGTAAAACTGCAGCCACAGTGACCCCATACAAGATGCTGTGGGATAGCCCTGGACAACTGCTACTGCCAGCAAGTATGAGGGGCTGTCCACCTGGCTTTCTGATGGTTGGCAACCGAGTGTTGGTGGTACTCAGCTGAGAAAAAAATTCTGTGTTTAATTGTGGTTTAATTCTGTGGGGGAGACAAATCATTGAGACAATTTCTGCTTTCAGAGCTGTCTGTAGTATACCGAAGCTGAATGCTTGAGCAGAAGAAAGATTTCCAAATGAATTTTCTAAAATGTTTTTCATACACTGTTTCTGTAACATCAGGATTTTAAGCCTGCAGGACTAGTTCCATAGCTGGCACAGAAGGATGCAGATCTGCTGAACTGAACAGTGTTCTGCTCCTTCACACAAGGAAAACCACAGAATCGCAGAAATGTTTGTTGGAAGGGACCTCAAAAGGCCCAAGCTCATCCAGCCCCCTGCTCCACACAAGACTATGACACTAGGTCAGGCTTTGTCCAGCCAAGTCTTAAAAACCTCCGAGACCAGAGATCCTCCCTCAGTGGGCACCAGTGTGGCAGTCCACTCCTGGTAAAGACATTTTTCCGAAGGGAACCTCCCAAGCTCCAGCTTTTGGTTGTTGTCCCTCATTTTGCCAACTGCTGCTCACAGGGGGAGTTTGGCTCCGTGGCCTGTGTAACTCCCGTTACCACAACTTCCTCCGCTCTGCGGGCGATGCGTCCGCGCGCAGCCCGCCGGGCAGCCGGGCGGGTGTGCAATGCCAGCACTCCCTTGGCTCGAACAAGGTGTAACTCATAATTCATAATAACGTGAGTAGGAGCACGGTTTTGATTCACTAGTACGGTGACTGAGCAGTTTCAAAATCCAATTTCATAGGCACGGAGATTACATTAATCTCTTTTAATAGCTAAACAATTCAGTTTTCAAGATAGGACAAAGCATAGGATATTCTTGACAAAACTGGTGCTTCAAAGCTGCCTACATCAAATTTAAAATCCTAACTCTTAAACTCCTAATGATAAAACTGATTGTATCTTTCCAGAGTAGTACTGCAAAACTAGTGTTTAATCTCTTTTTATACCACACTGTTGCTGTCTGGGCTTGCCTTTTGGGAAGCAAACGTAGATCAACTTCGCCTTCATATACCATATGAGGAAACTCATTCAGCCCTCAACAACTGATCTTTGGGGCCTGTGGAATGATAAAATTCAAGTTTTCAAAGTATCTGGAAACTGCCTTCTGATTTCTAGCTTGAGCACCTCCCTGAATCTGGACCCTTTGATTTAAGGTGGCTGCTTTCTTTCACCATGTCTCAACAGGCAGAAAGGGCATAGCTTTAATTCCTGTTGGCTCACTCACATTAGCTCATGACTGAAAAGCTCTCTTTACATCCAGAAACACAGAACTGAATGCCGGTCTACGTTAAGGGCTTCTATCAGTGTAGTAACTACTGTGTAATATATAGTGACATTTCCATGCCACCAGAAATATTGGCATAAAAGATCTTTTGTTGGTGCAGCTATTTTGCTTGGAGAACCAGCGTAAGCTGTCCTGGAGAAAGCAGTATTTGTTGGGCCAGGCTGCACTTTCTTTCAGAGAATTTGCTGGTTATGTGGTCTTGGTATATCCATTTCAGGCTGTTAAGTGTTTGTTTTGTGATTTAGGGCTCTGACACATGAGCTCTAGCAAGTCATACTGAGGGGATTGAAAAGGTGACCGGCCCAGCTGTTTATTACTCCGCTTGCTCTTGCTCTGCTGGCAAAGATTACTGTCCCTACAGCAGAGCTGGCTGAAGACAACATATGTCCAGGGTAGAGCTGCTCCAATTTGCATTTTAGCTGAAATCTCCAAGGAGGTGGGATTACACTAAAAAAAAAAGGCTGTCAACTAAAGATACCAAGATGTTTTCCATAATGCTTGAAGCCCATCAAAATTATCGCTGCTGCCATGCTGTATGTCCTTATGTCTTCTGTCCCATGTTTCTGCCCCCTCTTTTCACCAGAACTGGCAATCAGTTGATCCAAACAGAAAACAGTTCAGGGATTTCACCCAGCCAAATAGCTTTCCCACTGCCTAGCAGGAGAGCATGGGATTAAAGCACTACCAACTTCTACCAGTTTAAACAATCTTGCAACCTCTCTCTCGGGCAATGGTACAAGTTTCCTTCTGGTGACTCTGCTCCAAAAGCAGTAGCCTTTGGCAGTAAAGTGGTATCAAGCAACAGCAAGTGATAATGTGTTCATCTGCACATCCGTTTCCTAAACACATGCTAATCTGAGCCCAGAGGCTCCCCTCATGCTCCTGAGTGATCAGCTAACAAGGCCTCAGATGCCAGGGAAATTACCCCCTACACTTGAGCTGTAATCCTTCTGCTTTTGGAATAACCTGCTGTAGATGGCATTGTTGGGAATGAAGCTACGGAGCTGCCGTTAGAGGTCCTCTCCTTCCTCTGCCCAGCTCAGAGCGCAGCTCCAGAGACTGTCCTTGCACCCTGATGTGATGCCTCAGCTTTCCTTGGGCGCAATAGCAGATATGCATCACTGCAGAAGCAGGAGCAAGAGCAGGAGTAGATATGGACCAGCTCTGATCTCTGCAATGCTCCCGGGCCAGGAGGCACACATATTTTATCTCCATAGTTTGGTAAGATGGGGGAAAAAAAGAGAGGAAAAAGAACTGAACCTTAAATATACAATGAGCCTTTCCCCACCCATTACCACCTCACCAATAAGCTATTCCAAGCTATCTTGTTTATGTTTGAGTGTTTTAATACCTCTTAGCATTTGCATTTGCCTTGAAGCTGCAGGCAGCTATGTGCTGCACTGTGCTAAATATTTGTGCAATAAGTACAAACAGATGTTTGAAGATCTGCTTTGAAACCGATCTTTACCCTCTAGATTCTCTCCCAGGACTCTTCAGGAACAGTATACATCAATATATTCAGACTGAAGCCTTGAAGAGCAGGGAGAGAGAGGATATATAGAAATAGTGAACAGTGGAGCAGGAACACATCTCACATCCCCATTGCATAACCCTTCCCAGCAATAGTTTGGACAGCACAGTTTTCATAAACAGTTTGTCTGCAGGGCTTCTTTCCTATAAAGCAATCTCTGCCGCATTCGGGTTTTTCATGCTCGCTTTTGACCTCCCTAGCCAGATTCTTGCCACCCTCAAGAGCTATTGCTCGCAACCTAAATAATCCCACTGATGTCAAAAATCTCAGAGTGGGCAGAGATGGTGAAACCTGCCTGGTGTGTGCACAGATGGCCCTCGCTCCCATGCACGGGCTTCTGCCAGCTGCTCACAGCGGTGGAACAGTTTCACAAGGCCAACACAAGTGGCATTAAGTAATTCAACTTGCAGACCCCACGGCGAGATACCCCGTTATGCTACAGGCCACATACACAGTAGTGGGGAAAGTTAAGCAGCCTCTGCCTCGGGCAGCTGACAGCAGAAAACCTGAAAGGAGAAACGTAACGTGGTAGTTGTGAAAGCAGCCAGGATTGTGCGGTGGTTTCTGTGTGGGAGGTTGCAACGAGGACTCTCAAATGACCTTAACCACTGGGTTGCAGCTTTGGGATTGTTTCTTCTTTTTCTCACGTTTTTGGGGAGAAAGGGGTGTGTCTGGCAGTTCAGGTGCTGCTTTGGGATTAGGTGATCTAAGTTCAGGTTTCTGCTTTGCCAATGACGCCCTCAGGCAACTTTCTCTAATTCTCGCTACCTTTTGCCCCTGTTCTTGAAGGAAGAGCAGGACTTCCATACCCCAGGGCACACAGGATTAATACTTCAAAGGCTGTGAGGCATTCAGACATGGTATTAGAGAGAGCCATATAAGGCCCTGAATGGGTTCACTCTGCTTTATCTTTTGACTGTACCCCTTGCACAGCAAAGGGAGCCCTTCAGAGCACTTAGCGAGGCAGACTTTTAAACACAAGCTAATGTTTGACCTTAACTATATGAAGAACTAATGTTCTGCTGTAAATCTTTCTAACACTCTCTGTACAACATTTTCGCTTCACTCTCTTTGCCTGTCGTATTTCTCGGTGAAAACATGGAAGCGGTTCTTAGCTGTTTTTCCAGCGATCACACCTTTGTCTTGCCTAATTCCACTTCTCCTCAAACTGCTCTTCCCACCCTTCCCCTTCTCTTCCTCCTGCTCCTCAGGCAGGAGCCGCCCATCGCGCAGCTCCCCGCTAGGACACAGCAAGCGGCCGGCCTGCAGTTACAGACCCTTTGGCACCAGCCGAGGCGGCCGAGGCCGGGCTGCGGAGCAGGGGGCAGGTTGCAGCAGCTGGGAGCACATCCCGCATCCCACGCGCCGTCACAGCGAGGCGAGGTGAGTAGTTGTTCCTTTCGTTCGTCTGCTCTCCGTGCAAAGGCAGCGAGGGGGTGCGTTTCCGTAGGAGCTGCGATGCATTTCGATTAGGAGCCAGCCTGGCTGGGCGGCAGAATAGGCCTTGGAGAGATTGCGGGGTGACAGCCAGAGAGAGAGGGGAAAAATCAATGCAGGGTCTCTGTGGGCTCAGAGCCTTCAAACTGTTATGCCTTCCCTCTCCTCACTTGCAAGAAGGGAGATCTAGGAGCTCTGGTATTAGCACGGGACTCAGGAAACTTACTTTGTCCAGAACTGGTTTTCTTTGGGTTTCGATCCCCAAAACTGTCTCCTCCATGTGGGAAAAAAAGCAGCATCCCCCCAAAAAATTAGAGGGAGCTGGTGTCAGTCAGGGTTAAGTGTTCATGTTTTCTTTTGCTTTGCCTCTTTAAAAGACAAGTTATACTAAAAGGTGTCACCTGCCAAATTTTCGGTCTGAACAAATAAAGTTTGAAGTTTTTCCTTTAATTTCCTGCCCTGTGCCTGTTTTTTCTGGGTCCCTTGTGAAGCATTCTGAGCATTTCTGTGTGAAATGGGGCTTCCCATCCCATTTCCCTCCCAGGCACCTAAGGAGAAGCAGGGAAGTTCAAGCAAGCAGCACATGTGTATCCAGACAGGTTGCCTTGTGGTCCTCACTGAGCGCTCTCAGCGTAAGGCTCTTTGCTCAGTCTTACTTTTCAGGAGGAGGAACAGTGTCCAATCCCTTTGCAGAACAGTTGTTTTGTCAAATTGTCCATGTTCGAATGACAGTCTTTTGTCCCCTGACAGTGACACTGGGAGGACTAAGTGCTCTCTGACATGTCTTGCACTGATTTGATGGGATTTGGCCACGAGCAGGAAGTTTTTATGATTTTTTGTACCAAATACCGCTAACCAGGCATGTATGGTATTTTTTCTTTAACCTAGAGCTTCCTCCCAGGACACTGCAAGTGATTTGATTCTCCGTCGATAAACCATCATTCAAACATGACGTGGAACTGTAGTCCTAATGACCTGGGCGAATGAAAACTCCGCTGGCACATTCTCAGGAGAAAGTTCATTAGTTCCAGTGTTTTTGCAAGATAATTAAATCAAGCCAGTCTATTACCCTCCCCTCTAGTTTCATTTATGACGAGTTACTTTGCGCAAACTCCTGCATATCATTGTAGTGCCTTATTTTGTCATCTTCCACCCCATAATTTCATAACATGTTGCATGTTTGTTTAAAAGTATGGCAAAAGCTTTAAAGTCTTTAGGAGAGAGAGATGCCGTATCTTTACAGTGATAATATATGGTCTTTCAGTTCAAGCAGCCTGGCCTGTAGCACAGAATTGCAGTTGGGAAACTCTTTAACACAGTCTGCCCTGTGCTCCAAAATAGGAAGAGATAAACAGGAAAAAGGGGAGACACCTTCTTTTTTATATTGTTTGAGACTCAAGTCAGTTGAGTCTCTGATGTTAATAACTTCCTGTTTTGTTTTAAGTCTTCTGTCAGCCAAAGAACTTTCGTGTGTATTGGCATCTTGGCCTAAACTTAGGAAACTGAATCACTAAGTGCGTTTTCAAACTTGAGGACACAAATTATGGTTTTCTATTTACATGTACAGACCCACAACTAGTAGTGGGACTTGAGAGGGCAGAATCCATGTAAATCAGATTTCTTTTACGCAAGACATCAAAGAAGGATCCTCTGAAGCTCTGGCCTTTTGCTCGTTTCTAAGGATGTGCTCAGAAAGTAGAAACAGAAAAGAAGGTCTGGAAAAAGCTAGAGAAAGGTGCATTTGTGTAATATCACTTAGGTAAGTTGCCTGTGTAATGTGGTACGTGTTGCATTGCACCATTTTTCACATTAGCTTTAATCAGTAAGACTGTCTCTTCCAGCTCTTCCAGGAGCTTTTGTGGTGAACTGAACTTTATCTTTTGGATAATATGCTTGCATACTGGGGAGGTGCAGTCCCCAGTGTGCTTAACTCATCTGTGCTGCTCCTGACAGCTGCTCTGTGTCCCTGGGAACCAGGTCCTGGTCCTAGCATGTGACAAGGCAGCTTGGACTTAACCATTCTGTGAGATCTCAAATCAATGGATCAAGATTTAAAGCAGTGCTGGACTTGGAAGTGTTCCAGCTGTGCGTTAATTCATTAGTTGCAGTAAATATCACTAGAAGAGCTAGTCAAAAGGAAACATGAAGCAGGTGAAAAGAAATGTCCTTGGACTGAATGTTAAAGCCTTTTGGAAATATCATCCAGTGGACTGGGAGATTTGGGGCTTTGGAGAGAACATGAGGGTAAAAGAAGGAAAAAACTGAGTAAAAAAGAAAAAGTACTGGTTATCCCCCTGAGTGTTTAGAGAGGAAACAGGGACCTAATTAGACACTGAATCTCACAGCTCTCTAATATCTCCTCCAGGACAGTGAGAAACACAAACTAGCTTATGCAGTCTTCAAACTGGCAGTGTTAGGAGGCTCTGTGGCACTATGGGCACAATGAAATGCCAGTTCAGTACAGCCGTGCTAACGTCCCGTGTTCTCAGATTCTGTATTCTGGCAATAAGAGCTCGTCCTAAGCAACCACCTAGGGCCAGGGAGGCAACTGTTTTCTGTGCATCTTATCTGACCAGCACAGTGTGGTCCTGGCCCTGCACATGAAGCATCTGGTTCCACGGTGTCAGATGGGAGCCTCCAACACCAATAACTCCAACCTCCATCTTCCCGAGCAAATTTGATAGTTAATTGCTAACATTAACAAGACTGAATTTCACATTTCTGACTGATCTACCAACTAGCTGCATTTGTCTAGTCTCTGAAGTATCTTGTGCAAATCACACATGGACTCCGAGGCCATGCACAAGCCATTGGTGCTGTCAGGCAGTGGATTCATGCGTTGGTTCATTTAAGCCTTGGTTTGGGGCTCAGCTCTCCCACCTCATTCTAGCTGTTGCCTATATGAGCCACTGTGACCCTTCTCTGCCTTGTTTTGGGAATAGGGAAACATCAGTCACAGTTTGAGGATAGCTTTGGCAGCAACGCCTGCCTCCGCTCTAGCTGCTCTCTGCTATCTCTAGACTACAGGGTGTCATCTTCACCCTGGGCCAAGCGGAGAACCTGCTGAGTTGGGCTTTTAGGTTGGCTGGTGTCTTTCCTAAACAGAGCTGTTGCAGAATTTTATTTAAAACCAATCATTTCTTTGACCTGGT
Organism: Tinamus guttatus; assembly: GCF_059628265.1. Classification (NCBI taxonomy): domain Eukaryota; kingdom Metazoa; phylum Chordata; class Aves; order Tinamiformes; family Tinamidae; genus Tinamus; species Tinamus guttatus. The sequence continues at coordinate 6,030,490 of NW_028288684.1, read as the reverse complement.
CCTAGACAATCCACTCCTACCAACGGGACAGGCTGTGCTTGAGGTACAGCACTTTGGTGAGCCAGTGTCGGGGTGGAAAGCAAGGGGTGCTTTAAGCTGGTGTGGCTCCCAGAGGTGCTTTTTTTGTGGAGCGCTATATCCCTGCAGAATGATGCTGCCTGGCAAGTCCAGGCATCTCTTCCAATATCGCCACTATGAGCAGCCACATTTTTTTTCTATAGCAGCATTTAGCTGGCACAGGACTGATTGTGCTTACTAGGGGATCGCTCTGGCTGGTAGATATCCGTGTGGGGAGGGACGGGGGCATATGGCTTTCCTCCAGCCTGCAGGGAGGTAAGTGACCCCAGAAAGAGCTCGGCGCTGCTGGTGTCGGACAGGGATAAACAAGCACATGCCTGTTTTTCTCTAGGGAGATCATTTCTTCAGCCTTTGCCTGAGACTGTTTGCTTGGCTTAGCCTGTATTTTCACCATATGCAAGAGGCCTTGACCACTTCACTTGAAGCTGTTATTCATGCAAGGCCAGTAAGAAGCATTTCTAGCATTTCTATTTCATTTTTCAGGCCCTTAGATGTTGCTAATGTCTGCACTTCTACATATATATATTTTTTTCGCTAACATTGCAGGTCTGCTTTCTTGCAGTATTTTAAATTCTTAATTCCCTGATGCTACAGGTGGAGTATTAGATATTTTCCATCATCAGCCTGGCCATGGTAATTTTCTTTGCTTGATAACTTTATTACTTTGTCAAGGTGACTGTTAAGTCTGTCTGGAGTATCTCTGTATGTCTTGTGCCAGACTCCAATTGCAATCTGTTTTTTTTTTTTTTTTTTCCTTTATTAGAGATGCTGCTTCTTCAGACACAGAGTACTAGGAGCAAAATGGGAATTCTGAGAGTTTTTTTTTTCCTACTTCCCTACTGAAATTGGTGTAGCTCCAGTTTATACTAGCGGGACTGAAATCACTAAATCTATAAACTTGACGAGCAAACTTATGGCAAACAAACCCAACGACGAAATCCCATTGATAAAGAAAATTCCCATTCTGGCAGCAGCTCAGCAAAGTCCACAAGCAGCGAATATGAGTTAATAAGAATTGCACAAGTCTGCCAAAGCTGCTGGAGATGTGACTAGCAAACACCTCCACAGAGCCAAAGAATTGTTATACCGCCTGCTCCCTGCTGCACTAAATCATCACTTCCAGAGGTATCGACTCCTGTGCGAGTGGCAGGGGCTGACAGGCTTCCCAAAGTGCCAATTACGTTCAGTGGGGAATAGCGGCTGGGCCAGAAAGGAGCCTTTGCTAAATCACTGGAAAACTGGTTTAAAACTATGTAGGCTTATTAGGGTGGGAAGGGAACTTTCTCCGTGTTCCCTGGTGGGAGTGATATTGCCAGGGTAGGTGTTTTGGGTCCAGCTGTCAGCATGTGGGTCCCTAGTTCCCCTTAGCAGGTCTGGTGCACAGTGCTGGGCCCAGTGTATCCCTGCTTGGCAGGCTGGGGCCAGACACAGTGCCATGACACCCGGTTTCCCAGAGACTCTCAGTTTGTTCTGTTATTCTGCATGACCTCTGAACACCTCAAATCAATGGGAGTTTGTCCCTCCTACGAGCTTTTCACCAGTCTCTAATAAATCCTTAAAGCAGTATAGAGCAGCTGCAGCACCAAAGCTGTAGCATTAATAGCGCTTTCAGATTGACTGGTGGATACCATCAGGGGAAAAGCAACCAAAACTAAGCAAATTAAACGCATTTTATAGCAGGTCTTGAGGGAGATCAGGTTATATTGCTTGTGAGCTGCAAGCCAGGTCAAGCTGCTGGCCCTTCCACAGAGAGAGTTCTGACACCAGTCCAGAAATGTCATTGTTGAGGTAAGAAAAACATCTAAATCTCACATTTTTTGTAGCAGATGTATGATAGGAAGGGAGATCCAGGCCACTGTCAGTATTAAGAATTTAGGAAACAGAATAAATGGCGCACACACACACACAAAAAACCCAACCAACCAACCAACCAAAAACAGGAGTGGAATGCTCACTTAGAAGATGGGGAAACTGAATCCTATCCACTGAATGCGTCAGCAGGGTAAATCCTCGAAATCCAACCTGCAGTAGCCAAATGAGACTCTGAGACCAGAGCGTGAACAACTCGTGTGTGATATAATTTAGATAGAGAATGTCACGGCTTCTTGGGCTAGTTACAAAAGATAAAAGAAAAGGTTGACCAGCATCCATATCTGATGATACAGGAATGTTCATTTCTCTAACCGCATGTGGCTGTATCTGACCATCTCAGATATTTCGGCAGGCCATTCAAAGGAAAACCATGTGTAGACTTTGTTTTCAAAGTGTCCTACTTCCAGTAAGTGTGAACTTCATTTCTCCTAATAAAAGGAGATAAGACCTTGTTTTCCCCTTTTTTTAGAAAAAAAAATCATGTCTTGGTCTATTGTAACAGAAAAAAAAGTAACCTGGTGTGATTGTAATACAAACTTGGGGAACTTGCAGCCTAATGCAGTGTGAGCACTGAGGTTGGGTATGAGACAGACGCTGTTCCTGGCAGATGTTCTTCCTGACAGATAGGCCCTAGGATTGCTACGCTCCCATTTTTAGAACTTAGTGAAGAGGAGCGACGGAGCTCATCTAGTGTCCTACCCCCACCTGCTAAGGTAAAGATGAGTTGGTTTGCCTGTATATAGACCTCTAAGAATCGCAGAACTTGGTCTTGGAAGGGGCCTTTAGAGATCATCTGGTCCAACCTCCCTACTCAAGCAGGGTTGTCCCTGGGCAGAGCAGGCTGGCCAGGACAACTGTGTCAGTGCCCAGCCAACCTGTGAATACCTCGGGACTGGTGACCTATCTCGGAGCGCACTAGGGGAAGCGTTGAGCGGTATCAGTGGTGGGGCACAAAGCTCTCTCGCAGTGGAGACCTCGTCTCCCCAGAGACCTGTACTCGGCCTCTGCCTGCTTGAACCAAGCACGTCAGGGGTGCCCTGGTCTGTCCTGCTCTTTTGGTATCACTTTCTGATCTCAAAAGGCATCGGAAGAGGCCCTGGCCCCCAGGGTCCAGAAGAGCAGGCAGACCCTGTGGTGGGTGGTGGCCTCCCTGCCCCACAGTCCCATATCTGTTCCCTGTGGCTTGTGAGTCCCTCCCTTTCAGACCTACTTTTCCTGGGAGATACGAGGTAACCTCTCCACCAAAAATAGCTGGGAAGGCAGCCAATGAAGATTAATGGCTTCATTAATGTCCCCAGTTTATTTATAGGTTTAAAAACGTCTCAGACCTGCAAACTGAGCAGTTAGTCTGTATAACGTAGGGACTCCCAGGTCTGGGACTTCTGCCATTCCTATTTCTGTTATTTCATCCTGTTTGTTTAGACTGGAAAAAGTTTGGGGCAGGGACTGTCTCTCATTGTAGATCTACAGCCTTATTAACTGGGGCCATATGCACTGATTTTGTTTGTTTGATTGATTGATTGTTTTTCCCACAAATGCAGGACTTGCCCATTTGCCTTTCTCCATCCAGCTGCTCCTGTGTTTACTTTATCTTGTGACCCCTCTTTCGGAAAACACTCTTTTTGAGGAATTCCTGAGGCACAGGCTTAGTAATCACAGGAATTAGTGATTTCCTGACTTGGTTTTTAAACCATAATTCTCTGGGACCAGGATTGAGAGTCCTAAAGTTATGAAGAGAACCTAGGACATCCTGGGCTTTAGTGAAACATGAGTGTGTAACTAATGACCAAAGAGGTCTTTCTGCAGGTGACAAGGGCCTAAAAGCATCAGCTCTGTTCCCGAGTCCTTGAGAAACCTTGCAGGACTGGCAGGAGAAGAAAAAACACTAAGTGTGTTGGCGCTTGGACAGCAGCTCTCACCACCGTATCTGTGGCCACGCTGCATGGACTGTGTCCAAGAGCTCAGTAAAAGGTAAGTAAGTTAGGAAGGAAGCCTATTGTCAGCCGGCAGCTATCCAAGTGCTCTGCTGCCTAAGCAGGGGATCTGCAAAGCTTCCACAAACCGAAGAAGAACGCACAACCACAGCTCGGTCCGTCTCCCATGCAGACGCACAGGCGAGCAGTGCACATGCGAGCTTCGGAGTTCAGCCACTCTTAATGATGCTGAGGGATTTTTTGTATGAATTCAAGTTGCATTCCCATGCCAGTTGCTTCTTGATCCTCCGTATCCTAAGAGTTAAATAAAGGTTTGGCAGAGAGTTGCTCAGGCCTCTGCTATGTCCTCTTTTCAGGGGCAACCCTAGGGCTGAGTGAAAGATCCAATCTCTCAGTAGTAGAAATGGCTGAAGAAGGATTTCCCTGCTGTAGCCACTGCAGATGAAATACTACCCTGGGAACTCCTCACCATCCCAGCATCCAGAGCATTTGAAGGCTGCCTTACTGCCTTATTTTCCCCTTCACGAGCATCAAGGCTGCCTTAAAGCCTTATTTTCCCCTCTGTGAGTGCAGCTCCCCGGCTCTCCCTCCCTGCCGGGCCTGACTCAGGGCTGCTCTGCGGCAGGGTGGGTCGTGCCCGTGCTGCGCCTCAGTTTCCCAGTCTGGGAGCAGGATGGTGACATTAATCATCTTTGTGGAGTCCTTTGGAGGACAAAAGCATAAGGGCAGTTATTCAATTATCTAAGGATCGTTAAGTGACAAAGAATTTATTTCCCTGCCTGAAATGTGGGATCCTGTGTAATTTAAAAGGCCTCAAGGAAAAGCAAGGCCATATGCAACATTCAAGATAGGGGAAGGAAAAAAAAGTAATGTTTTAACTCTATTCTGCCTATTCTACTCTAGGAGAAAGACGTGTCTTAAATAGACATTTCTGATCTAAACTCCTGAACATCCCACCAGAAAAATCAGCACAATTTTCTCTAGACTGAGGTAAGACTAGAGAAGTGAGTTCTGTGACACATCTACATATCTCTCAAACTGATTACATGCTTTGAAAAGTGAACATAACAGGCAAAGGGTTTATTTTTTAAGACACCTAAGCCAAGGTTCTGCTGAGGGAAAGCTGTTTCTGGGCCTTCAGTGCTGCCTAGCTGGTATGGAGTTGCCCTTCCCTAATACAGAAAGCAAAATGATATTTTTTCCCCCTCATTTCACTAAGCAATGCCCCTATTTAACCTTACTTTTTCTAGATGCCAACACTGGGTGGCACTAAGTAACTCCTCCTGCTATTTTATAAAATCTACTCTGAAAGCTTGAATTGTGCAGACTTGGCTCCACTCTGTCCTGACAGCAAAGGGTTTTATTTGAGAAACTTTTGATTTTATGGCTGTAGCACTAGAAACATCTCACTCACATGACACATTTTGCACTTCCTTGATATTTTAGATGGTTAAAGTGCTCCTGAAACTCTAGCTTCATAGGCTTGGTAAAGGTTCAATGTGCCGCTTGGGCTTTAAAGATGAATTTTCTGCACTAAGGAAAGAATTCTTGGAATAATTTAAAGTGTTATGCTATATGCTGAAAAGTTAAATCTCGCAGAATCACAGAACACTTCAGGTTGGAAGGAACCTCTGGAGATCATCTAGTCCCACCTCCTCCTCAGGCAAAGTCATCTAAAGCAGACTGCCCAAGACCATGTATGGTCTGATTTCAGGTATCTCCAAGGATGGAGACTCCACAATCTCTCTGGGCAACCTGTTCCAGTGAACAGCCATCGTTATAGTAAAAAGAAAATCTTCTTATCTTTTAATAGAATTTCCTGCGTTTCAACTTGGCTCCATTGCCCCTTACCAATATCTTACTTGTGCTGGGGAGCCCAGCGTTGGACCCAGCCCTCCAAGTGTGTCTCACTTGGAATGAGTAGAGGAGAAGGATCACCACCATTGGCCTGCTGTCAATGTTCTTCCTAATGCAGCCCAGGATAATGTTTGCCTTCTTGGCCACAAGGGCACATTGTTGGCTCATAGCCAACTTGGACACCAAGATTCTCAAGCCTTCTCAGCAGAGCTGCTTCTTGGTTCCCAGCCTGTGCATGGGATTACTCTCCTCTAGGTGCAGGACTTTGCACTTCTCTTTACTCTTTGCACTTCTCTTTAGCATGAGGTTCCTGCCAGCCTCTAAAGGTGCTTCTGAACAGCAGTACAACCATTTTGTGTGCCAGCTACTCTTCCCAGCTTTGTATCATTTTCAGACTTGCTGGTAGTGTACTCTGTCCTGTCATCCACATCATTAATGAAGATGTTAAACAAGATTGGCCCTAGTACCACCACCTGGGGGATACCACTAGTGACTGGCCTCCGGATGGATTGGTGCCACAGAGACTAGCAGTTCAGCTGGTTTTCCATCTTCCTCACTGCCCGTTCATTTAGCCTGTGATTCATCACTCAGTCTATGAGGGTGTTAAGGGAGATATTGTCTTGCTGAAGTTGAGGTAGACACCCCTGCTGTCCTCTCATCTGCCAAGCTAATTGCTTCATTGTAGAAGGGTCCTCCATGGTCAAACATGATTTCCCCTTCATAAATTCATTCTGACTACCCCTAATCATCATCTTGTCTTTCATATGTTTGGAAATGTTTTCCCAGATTAGTTGTTAGGGCACATTACCAGTTACCAACTTTAACTAGACTTCACACCACCTCTCAGTTCTGTCCTTCAGCCATCAATCTACCTTACTGCAGCTCATCTAGTTCATCCTTCATTAGCTTGCCTTTAAGGATGAGGGACAGTGCCCACTGTCCCCATTAGGTTTGGTTGGCCAGCCCATTGGCAAAGGCGCTTTTGCCCATGCTTGGTCAGGTAGATCCCATCTCTTCCTAGCAATCCTTTATCCTCTGAGTCCCATAGTCATAAAAATTAAACCCATGTAGTTGACAGCAGGTATTCAACCAGCCAATTGTTGACCCGCAGGTTTCATCCACTGCTTTTCAAGTCCTTTCCCCTCACCAGAAGAATTGGGGAGAATATCTGGCTCCCATTCCCCCAGCCTTCACCCAAAGACATGTAGTCACACTTCATACATTCCAGTCTCCCCTGCCTGTATCCTCATTGTCCTCACGGAAGAGCAGTAGTGGTGACAGTCCAACACCCTGGGCCAACACTGCTGTAGGGTCTCTGCATGGTACCTGCTGAAGATGCATGGGTCTCCTGCATTGGGGCCCACCCCAGCAGAAGCTCCAGTTTCCCTCTGCCAGCTCAAGGAATAGCTGGAGGAGCCTGTTGGAGGCTGCCAGAGCTCCTCAGCAGTCACAGCCCCCTGGCATGGTCCTTGCCCAGCATCAGGCACCCTGGCATCCCCCAAAAGATTCCCAAGAGAACCAATGATCCCAGAAGAAATGCCCAGAGGGTGTAGAAAATTTCAAAGCAGAGCCCCAGAAACTGCGTCACTGACTGCTGTGTCTGTTGGCTGCCTCCATTAGCAGTGTACACCATGGAATTCCTTTTAAAATAAATCAGCTTTAAAAGAAACACAACTGTGAAGCCAACCATTTCGCCCCTCGTGGGCTGTGTTTGCCACGCGGATGCTGAGGCTGCCATTTGAAATGCCCGCGACGGCTCTGCTGCGCTTTGTGCAGCCCCACAGGTTCATGCCGGAGCGCACCGCGAGGCAGGTGGCAAAACGCAGGGCCCAGAAACATGTCCTCAGAGAGCATGAGGCCATTCCCAGCTAAGTCACCCATGGAGACCCATTACTGTGTCATGACAACAAAAATTAGCATTGCTATGTTTGTCAAGCACCTCCTTTCCCTAACACAGTGGTTAAAATATAACACACGACAGTCAGAATAACCTAATGGGTATCATAAAGAGTTGTGTCCTGGACCTAGAAACATCTATGACAGTAGATAAAAAACCTTAATGAGGAAACGAAGTCCAGTAATGAAGAGCACTCTCAGGAGACCGCATCTTCTGGCTGACATTTAGCATCAACAACCTTGTGGGCAACGTGCACAAGTTCTACACGGCCAGTCTCACAGCAGCTGGAGAGGGGCAGCTGGGGAAGAAGCATCCCCAAAGCCAGGAACGGAGACTACCTAAAAGAGCCTCAGAATCTCCAAGCAGAAGTACTAGCAGACAGTTGGTTCACCTTGCAACTTCATTAAGGCCAGAGAAATGAGAGGCAATTTTTGAGGGCAGCTAAGTTGGCCTCTCCTGGGGCAGTGGGATGATCCAAGTAGAGCTAATTACTTATAAAGAATAGTTTATTCACTGAAAAATGCAATTTCTGGTTGACCAAAACTATCTGCCAATTTGTGTATAATCTATTTGTCAAATGTAACTTATAAACTTAGAAACATCAAAATAACTTGCTTTGATAGTTCTGAAGAGAAGCATTTTGGCTTCTTTGAAGCTGATTGCACAAGAAAGTCCAGACAACTCGTGTTAGGAATAGAAGTTTAAAAGCCTTCTCAGCCTCAGTCACAGTGAGGATGTGAACTGACATGTGTTACATCTTCAGACTCTAGCCAAACCACAGGCTGTGGGACAGAAAGCAGTAAGGTTTTCCTAATCCTTCTGCTCAGATTATGATGATAAATTATTTACACTGTTCAGTGGACCATATAGAGCAGGAATGGCTGAATCTACATGGCTAATTTACCTACCCTGGAGAGTGGGTCTGGGAGCCAGGAAGTGGTGGTCCAGAGTGGTCGTGGCCACACTGCTGAGGGCTAGATGATGCAAAGCAAGTCGACCTTGGCTGCATGATATGACACTTTACCCTGCCTCAGCTTGGCCCTGTGTGTTGTGCTTGTGGCTCTGGTGTTTTTGTAGTGTTGCTGTTTGTTTTTTTCTCCCAGGTCAAAATGCTTGAAGCCATGGAGATGATGATGTAGCTCACCAGAGTTGCGTTTCTGTATTGTAGAATGGGCAGGGTGTGTTGCATGCTCTGGGCAGAGACATAAAAGCAATCAGGAGAGCTGGAGTTTGGACAGGCTGTGGACATGATGCTGGAGGGGAAGGGTGAGGATGGCAGCAGCTTGGCCATGCTGCTCTTGAAAGCCATCTGTGGAGCAACTATGTGCAGAGTTTGGAGAGAGTTACTTGACTGAGTCCAAAGAAGAGCCCAGGCACATACTAGCAATCATGACGGGGACAGTGCGGGACAAGGACCCATACGTCAGCTGGGGAGTTAAATGATTTGGTGGTGTACCCTGTCTACCTAGCCAGCCAGGGGAACAGGCTCAAGCACAGCACTTGTGCTCGTCCTCACCATTTGGTTTTACCAAATTCTGTGGCCTGGGTTTGGACCACTCCAGCTAGCTGTTCCTGAGACAAACCTTCTCTTTTGAGAACAAGGTGTTGGTGGCTGTGAGCCAGGAAGGGCCTCATTGCCCTCTTTTATTTAGCAATGCAAGCAGAGCTGGCAAAGCTGGTCTTCTGCTTTGCTGCCCTCCAGACCTAACATGCCCTGGGCGCTGCCTGGCCTCCTGGCTACGTTACTGCTTCTTACAAACTTTTTTCTATACGAGAAACAGAAGAGGTTTGGATTAGCCTTTTATGTGCTTTGAGTGCATGTCATAGGCAGTGTATTATAGTGTGTGATAGCTTTTCTTCATAAGCCTTGAGAGTCATGCCAAGATCTTCTTGAGAATCCGTTTTTCCATCCCTGTGAGGTTGTTTGGGGACCTTTTAACCCATATTCCTAACATTGTTTTTTTTTTTAAATCAAATGAGTCCAAAAGCAGTCGAGACAAAACCTGATTTTGGGTTGACCTGAGGCATGTGTGTTTTGGTTTTAGTTTGAGGGGAAAAAAACAACCACTGTCAGGTAGATAGAGACCCAGAAGAGGCAGAAGCTTTTCTTAAGCAGACCTGGCTTTTCATGGGATTATTGGCAGAATTCAGTCAGAGAATAAATCCTGATATTGAAGGGGATAACTTGGAGAAAGGGAACTGCACAGTTTTTTTCCGCTGTTGTATTCTTTACTGTAATTCAGCTCATGTTGATTAACCCTGAATGCTAGATTCTCAAAAAGTGATTAGTGAGATCACACTGGAAACAGAGGCAGCTGTGCCATCTGTTACTCAGCGCATGGCTTTCGGGAGGAGCTTTTGCTGAAACACAGTTGTTCCAGACACCGACACTACACTCTGCCTGGCTGTCACCTCGCCTTTACCTCCCCAGAAGCTGAAAACCCCTTTGAACACACAAAGAGAAGCAGTGGGAATAGCCATCAATGGATTGATGATGTAATTCTGGAAAACTGCTAGACTAAGCGCTGGGCTAGGCTGGGATTTCAGCCACCAGGGTAAGTTATGATATAGGACTTTGCATCGGAGATGCTGTCCAAGTGGCTGGAATCTAAGAGTGTGCACATCTGGGCTGCAGTCCCAACTTGCGCCTCATAGCATCTTTTCCTTGATGAAATAAAAATGCCAAAGGTTAGAGATGTTTTTTTCTTTTTTTAAAAATCCTTCTGCAATAGCCTACAATACTACCTACGATAGCGATAGTGCTGTCCCAGAATACCTACCCGTCCCTGTCTCCCCCATTTGTGCTGCAGCCGCGCGCTGCAGGCCTCGAAGCCTGTCAGCAGCACCGAGCCGCGCGCAGACAGTAATCGCAATTACGCCGCCGCCGCAGCGAGTGTCCGCAGCCGCGCTTCCTGCTTCCCTGCAAAGCAGCACAGGGCTTTAAGGAGTGGCACCAGGCCTAGGAAAGCAGCACAAGCATATGTGCTTTCCAAAGTCTAATCTGGCATCCCTCTGGCTCTCATACCATCTTAAGAGCAAAGTGCACGCTTGTGCTTTTCATAGCGCTGCTGCTTGGTAACTAGTGTCTGTGCCAGCAGGGGAAGCGTCGCGGCACCTTCCACGAGCGGCCGCGGGCTCCCTCGAGCCTCCCGTCACCCTTTCGGCGCAGCCGCACAGCGAGGAAGAAAGCTTCCAGGATTCTCGTTTTCCCCTTCCTTTTTTCTTCACAGTAAATCTCACATCTCATACTCGAAGCGTCTGGCAGGTCTCCATTTATAAATGTAACTGCTATTTATTATTTATACAGGACTGAGAATGGCCACTGCTTTGTGACTAGGTAACAAAATGGGTCACAGCTCCCGGAGTGCTTGGGAGCCCCAGAGCAATCCCGTGGAGGCAGAAAATGGGTTTTCACGCAAGGGAAGGGGATTGCGCCGGCGGATCCCTTTGCAAAGGCCAGACCTAAATGCACAGGTCGGGTGCCGTGGGGAGGAGAGGAGCTAGGCTGCCCCGCGGGGCTGGGGCCTGGGCCCCTCACGTGTGCGTGGGCAAATCACACAGCACAAGTGCCCCGTGGAGGCGAGTTTGGCCTAGAAGCGTCAGGCAGGCAGGGCTGCAGCGCTCCGGCCTGTCGCCCACATCCCGCCAGTCAGGAGGCAGCCCAGTGCCTGCCTCTCTCGCTTAAAATCCCATCCGGTGCCTCCACGAAGTGACCGTGGTGACGATCAGCAGCTTTCGGCCCTACCTGCCTGGTCTTCCCAGGCGCAGAGTGGTCCCTCCAGCCTTTCTGCTCTCCCGCGTGGAGGACTCGGCTCTCCTGGGCAATTCCTTGTTCATGCAGAGCTGATACAAAAAAGGTGCTGGCAGAAGATGTTACGGAGCTTTCAGCCCCAGTCTCTTTTTGTACCTCAGCTCTTCCTTCCCTCCTGCCTCAGACAGGAACTGCCCAGGTCTGCACTGCGCTCCCCTATATTCCCATAGCTGGAGAAAGGAGATGCCGGTGCCTAGGAACAAACCCTCTGGATTATTGCTGGATTACTTTTTTCTTTCCCCAATGAAGCAGTGATTCGCTCCTTCGTTCTGCAGGTTTTCCCAGCACACAGTTTTCTGTGTACAAAGCCCATACACTCACGGCCCAGCAACAAAGCCAGGTCTGGTCTCTTCGTGCAAACCATGGTGAATAGGAGGAGAAGGAAAGTTTTCTCCTAAAGCACATGCAACAGTTATATATATATATATATATATACATATATATATATATATATATATATGTATATATATATACATATATAAACACATATATATACATATATAAACATATATATATATGTTTATATATATATAAAATATACATAAATGTTCTTCTATCCAGATTTTTAATATGTGGGCCACGTGAACCACACCAGGCAAAAGATATTCTAATTCTTTTCTTTTTTCCTAGAGAATTTTCAGCAAAAAGAAAGAAAACAGAGAGCTCTGTGGCTTTTGGCTGCTGACAGGACCATGGAGTCCCTCCTCAGAAGCCCCTGTGAGGGGGACAGCTCAATTCTGTGCCACGAAGGCACAAGGTCGGCCCAGCACAACGGGGCACCTGGGCCTCCGTGGGGACCGAAACGCGTCCGTCTCACACCCCTGGTCCTGCCACCCCGGGGTCCCTCTGCGAAACAGAGAGAAGCCCCAAGAGCTCAGCAGTAATTTCACCCCCCACCCAAATGCCACTGCAAGTGTTTAGCAAATGTAACCTCTGTGTTTTATAACTTGCATTCATTGATCAAACTGATGTGTTTCTCTTTTGGACAAATAGTCATTACATCTGAAAGTCTACAGCAAGGCTTTGAAGTTAATGTTCGCTGAGATGAAGGAGAAAGTTCACACTTCTTCTATTGTTTCCATCCCCCTTGGCCGCAGACCAGATAAGACAGTAATGTATTAAATTTACAAGTGATGACTATTTTTGCAGCCAGAAAAGCCAGAAACGTCTTAAAATAATAATGGCTTGAATTCTGTAGAGCTCAGCAAAACGTGGCAAGAGGAGGGAAATGAATCCAGGAAATCTATGGATGTTTCATGATTGCTAATTTCTCTGTTTACTGGTTAAACCTCATCTGCCGTCCATGCAGGACGTGTTGTCCTTCCTCACGTTTTGCTGCAGTTGCTACCACATTTCCTTGCCTTGTCCTCAGCTGTTATCCTCCACCAGAAACCCAAGGAGAAGAGTGGCCACTGCCGCCAAAGCTGCCGAGACAAAGATCTTTCCTCTTGTGTTAACAGCACCTGCTCTCTATTTCTCCTTAAATAAGTGAAGAAGATGCTAAATGTGCAGCATGTTTTGCTAATAGACAAGCTGGAGGCAGTTAAAACATCCAACTCCTTCATGCTGGCTTGGGAATCCCAACCTTGTAGTGACTTTTTCAAGCTTTTCATCCCACCCTGGTGTTAGCTAAAATTGGGAAAAATCCACCAGTGGTGGGACAGGTCTGCCTGGGGCCCCATGTGTGTGACAGGGACTTGCCATCGCTGCCTGTCCTGCTCTCTGGCAGAGGGCCTGGCAACAGGAGCTTCCACATGGGCAGCAACGTGCCGGCCCCCACCTCTGCCCGGGAACGCCGGGATGGACACGTTCCCATTGCCACACGCCTCCGGCCTGTCTGTGTGCAAGGAATGGCAAAAAGCATGGAGCCAAGAGACTGACTGGTGCCAGCCATGAGGTGACTGGCTAAAAAATAGGCTCTACGTGCTCCTTCCTGCTGCAGATACAGGGAATTTGGTCCTGCCGGGAGCACCCAGCTCCGGCTATGGCACCCTTACGCTGCTAGTAAGTAGATGCTCTCAAGAACACAAAAAATCTTCTCTGATATGATCTCCAAAGCAGCAAGATTTCCAATCTGCAGCATCTAATTTAAAACTAAATTACGTTGTTTTCGTGCTACCTTAAGGAGGGGAGAGGGGTCCCTGTGGGCACCCCCCAGCACTCCCCGCTCTGCTCCGTGTCGCGAGGGGCTTGCGCAGGGCACCCAGCACCGCGTCAAGCGGCACCACTTCCAGGGCCCTTGGAAATCGGAGCCGGCCTGCTGGAGGTGCCTGCCTGCTTTATTTTACTCCATTTAATCCTCCTCTGTAACGCTAAATAAAACCTGCTTATTATTAACCCTCCCAACAGTACTGGGTATGTTTGCGGCTGTTTTATCTTCCAAGTAATTTAAATAAGCAACTGAACCATAAAGGGAAACTATTAAGTGTTCTCTTCTACTGGACACCAAGATGTGCCAGTTCATTAATATTTCTTTATCGCTGCAAACTTAGATGCTTAAAAGCTGTGACTCACTTTGTCAAATGGAATAATTATTAAATGTTTTCAATTATCTGGCTAATTAGTACTAAATTCTGCATTTCAAAGAATGCTGCGTTACACAGTATTTCGCACACTAATTTCTTTGGAAGTTTATGCATATAATTTGGTATATTCATAGCAGCAGCGAAGCACTTCTGAGATGACATTAAAAATTTTTACTCTGGGTGAAAAAGATAGTAAATATCCCTTTTGGTTTCCCCAGGCAATCAGCAGCCAGAAAATCAATGTCATGCTTGAGCATATCGGGATGAGAAGGTGCAAACCTGGCTGCTGGGCCGCCGGCATCCGCAGGAGTTTGGGGGAAAAAATCTCTGATTTAATATCCTTCAATTCTGGTAATATCCAGAATATCGGCTTTCTTAAAGGAGGGTAAAACGCTGCTGTGTCCGTTCTGCGGCCCGCAAAAGCCACGCAGGGAGGTGTTAGGTGTTCGCTGAATGCAGCGGGAACAAAACGCGTGTGTGTTTGTTAGCGCAGCGCGGGAGCGCCCGGCTTCCCGTCCTGCAGCGAGCGCGGGGCTGGCTGCGCTCAGGCTGGGTCCTGTCCGCCAGGATCGCAGGATCCCGCCCTCCTAAAAGGGCTTTTCCCCGCTCAGGCGCTGCCGCTCGCGCGGGGCCGGGGCCAAGGGAACCGCGGAGGGAACCGCGCTCGGCGCCGTCGTCTTTTTCCGCTGGAAAATCGCGCTGCCGCCCAGGCCGCGCTCGGTTCGAAGCAGCCGCCGGGAGGTGGGGGCTCTGCATCCCATTAGGCCTCCCCGGAGGAAGCCGGACCTATTTTTGATTAAATCAAGCTCATAGGCAGCTCTTAAAGAAGGGCTTTTTGAACTAGGAACTGAACCTTATGTTTGGGCCCCTGCCAAGCTCAGGATAGCGCGAGCAGGATGTATTTTTGGATTGCATGTCTGCGAACAGGCTGTTAGATAAAATTAAAGCGAATGTTTATAAAGAGTCCTCGAGTGGCGAAGCAGATGTGGAAGCCAGCGTTTATGACAAGATATATTTCTGGTGTTCGCATGAATAATCATTTTCATTCAGGGTTTTTTTTTCATGCTGTAATAATTTGTTGGGCTTTTTTATTATTATTATTTTTATTTTAACTGGAACTGGCATAAGGCCCTAAAATCTTGTGATAAGCTTGTTTGTTTACTTAACACGCAGTAATAGCAAGCCAGGGTTGGGCTTTGCTTCCTTTGGTGCTGATCTTTGGGTGTCGAAGCATTTGGTGCAGTGTGTGCCGCAGCTATCGAAGCCCTTGTCTCATTTCATTATTTACTTACTCTGTTGGTCTTGGAAGAAGAGCTCCAAGCGCTTCCGCAGGGTCATGTCTATGGATGGAGCAACTGCAGGCGCCCGAGACCTTCTTCTTCTCGAGGCAGGAGGCCTAGGAAGCATCGTGGTGCTCTCATCTGGGCTGGTGCAAATCCAAAACAGCCTGGAAGGCGATGGACTTACTGCTGGTTTGCTCCAGTACCAAGAGGAAGACAAGTTCTCTTTCTTTACTAATGTTATCCTTCAGCAAGCTGAATTTCGTAGCTGAGAAATTATTTGGGATTATGCTTAGTATTATATAAACGTATGGAATGTGTTTAGTATATACTCTTGCAATCCTAAATAGGTTTTCAAATATACTTCTGTGAATGCTCGAGCAAGCGGGGGCGTCTCTGTGCTTTAACAAGAAAAATAAAGAGCACAAGTGCACATTTGTAATGTAATACACATTATCATTAATTATACATGTTTTCATTTTTTGCTGACTTGTTCTTCCTTGGATTCAGCACAAACTCCTGGCTTTATTATGGCACAGATAATAATTTTTAAGAAACAAGTCCAACATAACTTCTGCAATATGTCTAGATCTACAACAGGGCATCGCATATGGAACACATAATATTGGATGGTAAATTTTTGCTTTGACATTATAGTATAAGTTAAGCGAAAAGGTGTCAGCCTTGGCTTAGAGTTTCATTAGTGTCCCAGGCTGAACACGATTATTTGGAGCTCTTTTAAGCGTTCTAATAATCTTCCAAAAAGGAGAAACTTACAATCTGGACTCAATTGAACCTCGAAGCCATAAAATTCCAGGTTCCAATAAATCTTCATTTTATAAAAACACGTTCAACATATATCAAAACGGAGACCTTAGAAGAAATTTAACATATGTGGGTCACATTCTCCGATGGATGCTCATTAATGGTGTTGCAAAATTAGTGGCTAAATAGGAAATCATAAGATGCAGTTTTATGGCATTGGATGGGTTTGCATCCAGTTCACCATGTGGAGATGTCCAGGTGAGATGATCATCTCCTAAGAGGGTTGGTCAGCTACCCAAGCCAAGCTCCAGCCTCAACTGCTGGACACGTGGGTACCCCAAGAAGGTCTCAGCCCACGCAGGGGCCAGGAGACGGTGTCACCTTGGAGGACCACAGTTCTTGCTGTCCCTCATCTCAGGCGAGAGGCTGGTCCTACCCGCTGTGGATTTCAACCCAGAAGTGCCCATTTCAGCAGCTCTTCCCTGTGTCCGATGCTGCAGAGGCAAACACGGTGCTGTTGCTCTGTCGGTGTGCAGATCCTTGGGAGAGGAGATGGTGGCTCCAAAGCCACATCCCCGCCACCTTCTCGTGGCACACACGAGCATGGCACTGGCGGTGCTCCGACGGGATGGACGTCTGCCTGTGTCCAAGCAGGGTGTCCAGAAGACATCCAGGATGCAGCTATTTGCTAAGGTACGATCAGTCTTTTACCCCGAGCTCATGGCTGTGGCATGCAGGCTGCACAGGCAGAAAGCTGTTTTTTGTCCCATTA
Source organism: Tinamus guttatus (assembly GCF_059628265.1). NCBI lineage: Eukaryota > Metazoa > Chordata > Aves > Tinamiformes > Tinamidae > Tinamus > Tinamus guttatus. The sequence goes on along the minus strand of NW_028288684.1, from coordinate 6,013,699 downwards.
AACTTATTAAAAAGAAAAAAAAAAGGCGCTATTTTGGTGCACCTTTGCTTGATTCGCAATGTGGCATAGGTGTTTAGAGAGGCTTTTGAGTGTCTGCCCTGGTGGTTTTGGGCTCTCGGGCCCCGAGGAGAGACCACGCGAGGCCGTGTCCGTCCACGCGCAGCACATCGTTCCTCGGAAAGGCCCGGCACAGCGCGGGGTCCTGCAGCAGCCCCCGCGACAGCGCTGGGGAGGAGGGAAGAGGCCCGAGCCAAGCTGAGCAGAGCGCTGTAAATCAAAGAGGAAAGTAAAGCGATATTTTGGGGGAGGATTTGCTTGCCTGTTCCAGTAATGTTGAAATGCAAAGCCGAAGAAACGAAAGCAGCTGGGATCCTGCTGCAGAGAAACGGGCTTTAACAAGCGCTTTTTCACTGCTTTAAAGAAAAAAAAAAAAGAAAAAGAAAAAAAACACACACACACACACCCTGCCTGTGATGTAATCTTGACATTTCCTGGCTCGCTGGCGATTTCCTCAGATCAAACACCACGAATGCTGGGGAATCGTCAGCACGGCTCGCAGCGCGCTCGCTGCCCGCCACGGCCCGGGAGGCCTGTCCGGAGCCCCTCGCAGGGCAGCCGGAAAGGCCTTGGCCGAGCTGGGCCTTTGCCGCCATCCTCCGCAGCGTGGACCTTGGTCCTAGCGCGTCCCGATGGGCCCGAGCGCGGCCGTCGCTCCCGCCCCGCGGCGCTGCGATCCCAGGCTACGAAGCCAAACGTGGCCCCGGGTTGTGGCGAGTGAAACCAGACTTTTCTTTGCTTGCATGCAGGTGTTTTTATGCCAGTGTGCTGGTTTTGAGGTTTAATGGCCCTGGCAGGCAAACCCACGTTAGCCTGTGCCTCGTGACGAAGATCGGGGCCTGCGAGGGCCTCGCGAGGGCCGGGGCCACCACGAGGACGAGGGTGGGGACGGGGGAGCCCACGAGGATGCTGGTGGGGGGCATTTTCAGCCCCCCTAAGTTTAAAAAACATTTTTTGGAAACTGTTCCAAAAACCTGGGAATTACCCGGCATAAGCGGTGCTACTTTGAAGCTCAAACTTTCTAAAAAAGGTGTGATTTATTCTTCCAATGTATAATACAGTGATTATATTAACTTTCAGGTGGCTTCACAGGTGTTAACGGCCTAGTCCAAAACCGAGCAAAGCCCTGCAGACTTGGCGACACTTGCAAAGATTCATCCCCTCTCTGTCAGCAGTGCTCCAAAACTAGGAAATGAATAAAATAAAATAAAATAAAAACAACCCCCACACTTTCTTTTTTTTTTCAGCATTCTACAAAATGAAGGATTTTGGTGTGTATCAGGGACACCATCCCTCCGCCGTGGGCAGTGCTGAAACAGTGGGGACACAGCAGAAAAGAGCCTAAAATTGCCAGTCCCGCTGTAGCTGACCAGGCGAATGCGGCCGCAGCGCACATCGACCCCTGGAGAAAGACTTTTTAGTTTTCGTAGGCAAGAAACGCTTCAGTTGAGCTGAATTTTTCATCTCCTGGAGGAATGCTGGCTTTTCAGGAAAAAGTAATTTTTTAAAAACTTACAAGGCTCTTGCCTTGCAGCTGGTGGTTGCAGTTACTCCAAATTTCTGCGTGACAGTGGGAACAAGAAAAAACAGATTCTCCCTCATTTTGTTACCTGTATCTCCAGAATCTTTCTTTACTTGGCTTGTTCAGCAGCTTCTCATTATTATTAAACAAGAGAAGTTGGAAGCAGAGGATCTGTGAAGAAGGGAGCAGGAGGAGCAGCGGGAGCTCTTCCTTTGCGGCGAGGGAAACGGGAGCTGGCCGCTGCCTCTGGAAGCTGGCAGCGTAGGGGGCCAGCTGCGTCTTTATTATCTGCTATTTATAATGCATTAAAAATCTTAAGCAGGTCACATCCCAAGCCAGCAAGTCAGCCCCTGGCCCTAAAACCGGACCTCGCACACTGTGACACCGCTCCTGTGTCAAACTAAATAAAATCCACCTAGTAAATCACCTGCTCGGGAGGCGTCCGCAGAGCAGGCAGGCACCCCCAGCAGCTTGGCACGTGGCCGAGCACACGGGGCGCCGCGACGCCCGCGGTGCCCATGCGCTCCGACACCACACGTGCAGGGCACCCGCTGCCCTCAAACCCGCGGGCAGCAGCAGGGAGTGTAATGCACATTTTGCTTTGCCTTCTCCTAAAAAAAACCAATTTAGAAACAGCATTTAAAACAGTATCACCAACCAGTAGCACGCTTGGAGAAAGTGACATTAAAGACTCTTTTAAACATTAAAAATGCTTTTTTTAAAATTTTTTTTTAGACTTTCAATGCAAACGCTAAGCTGAGTAGCAGCGAGCTGAGCAGCCTGGGCTGGTGCAGCACAAACCGAAAACGAAAGGAACCCGCAAGAGCAAGGACACGAAGCCACTGGCAGGGGTTGCTGCCCGTGGCGAGCGCAGGCACCGCGCAAGAGGCATCGCAGCCTCGGCCCGCGCCGTGGTGCCTTGCAGAGCCTCTAACCCTGCGCCAGCGCAGGTCCGCTGGGTTTGCTTCTTACCTTAGTGGTATCACACGCGACGTGTTTCTTTTTCTCTTTGACTTACAAATGTACCAGGGTATTTTCAGCCTCGGACTGTTTCTATTTTATTATTGCAGGTGGCCCAAATAAACTTTTCATTAACTTTTTATGTCTGGTTTGTAAAGGGAACTGTAAAGTGAATAGAGCCTTACTTGAGCTTTTGAATATGAATCAGCAGCAACTTCTGTATCGGTTTTGCGATCTTATTTTTCATTTTGTGTCAACCCTCACAGGAAGCTGGACTAAATGCAGCGTGGAAAGGCCAGAAAATGGTTAATTGGCAGCATCTATATCATAGGGACGGAGATGCAAAGGAAAAAAGGAAAACAGTATTTTTTTATTCAACTAAGACATTTTAGGCAGATAGAATCAGGCATCCCAAGACTTCAGGTTTCTTTCATGCCTCTTGCTTCACAAAGGTTCTTTGAACGTGTGTTTGGGAATAATTCGGCCCACGTGGGCAGACTCACTGAACTCGCACCTCCTCCATGGGTTTTGCCCAAGTTAATTAATTACCCATTAACTTGAGCTACTCAACACCTTTGCAAAGGCTGAGGTGACTACCCTAAAACTACCTCTGTAAGTCAAATACAGGTAAGCGCCTACTGCACCTTTTTAGAAACAAGGAACTCAATTAGCAATCAATTAGTGCTTGGTTACCAAAATCAAAAACAAAGGAAAGAGCTAATGTAGACAACCCGTTTTTGGAGAAGAGTTGCACAAGTTTTTGCAGCCCTGTGCAGCTCAGGACTTCATTCCTCAAGCATGTATAAAACAGTGATACATGTAACAGTCGAGCTGTTCTGCATTTTCAGTCTTTCAAAATTAATGCAGAAAAAAAGGTGTTTGCTCCTGAAGACTCACAGGCCAATGATTAAACAGTGGGGACAGCAACTTGAACTCAAGTTTCAAGAAAGTTGAGCATGAGAGAGAAAAATCTGTGTAAAAATCACATTTTGCATGCTTTCTTTTGAAACAGTCCTGCCTGGTTTCCTCTGGCTTTTGAACAGTCTCATTATAAACAAGGTGTCTGCACTACAGTGAGATTTTTTTGTGAGCAGTGGGCAAACCCCCTAGATGTGACTGTGTGCTGGGACTGGCAGTCTCTGTGTTTATATTTCAGAGATACGTGTGATTAATCCTTTCGTTCGTTGTATTTTTACTTTTCTGCTGCTGGGAACAGTAAATAAAGGGAAGTTACAGTAAGAACCTCCTTTTTATTCAGAGACCTTCTGTTTCCTGCTAACTGGAGGCTTAAAAAAGAAAAGAAAATCACAACTGTGTTGTACTCTGAAGTCAAATTAAATAATTCAGACGGTGGGAAAAAAAAAAAAAAACCAGCATGTAAGTAGAAGCAGGGGAATCAAAGATCAGTGTCCAGCTATCCATATGGGAGAAGCGACATCATGGCCCGCGGGAACGTTGCAGGACCACCGGGGATCCTCTCTGGTGGGTCAGGAGCAGCTCCTGGGGCAGCTGCCAGCTCGGCCGTGCGGCAGCCCCAGCGCAGCCCCCTTGGCTGGGGTTTAGGAAATCCAAGCGCGGGGCCTTGCTCTGCCCCAGGCCTGTTGCCCGCTACAGGCGCCAGCTCTTGAGGAGCGCGAGGCCATGAGCACGTTCCCACTCGTGGTTAATAACAGTGGAATTGAACCTTCGGCCTTCACAACCTGCTTTTAAAGGCACTCCGGGGACGAAGAGCACAGGCTTTGGTGCGCCTTCATCTACAATTTCCTCTATGGTTTGACAAAAGAAAAATGTTTGTTTGTGGCATTTTTCCTATTAAAAGGTATCATTAGAGACCTGTGTCAACAACACTAAAATGAGCATTAAACACGGCTGCAGTTAAGTGAGGTAATAAAACATGAGTCACTATTATTCAATCATTCACTAACCCACATTTTACAAGAAAGCTATCTCTTCTAGGAATCATCACCACATAAACTGAGAGTATTTTCAAGAGGATTTTGCTTTTGATTGTTTAGCTGGGTCTTTGCAGCCACCTGTATCTGGGATCCCCAGATTTGGCCCAGGCCCTTCTGCATTTCTATGTCAAATCTAGGTGTGAGTCTCGCCCTGATGCGACCTGTCCTTTAAAGTTTGTATGACTGACAGTCCTCCGAGGGCATCCAGGGCTCCTTTCGGATAGCAAATTCCTAGCAGCATCCAAACCCGTAAAGCAAAACCCTCGTGAATGAGGCTGGCCGGGGCAGCTGAAAGGCAGCGCCGCTGCTGCACCTGCCCTGCAGCCACCGCTCCACTGCTCCGTGTCACAGAGTCACAGAAGGGTTGAGGTTGGAAGGGGCCTCTAGAGATCATCTAGTCCAACCCCCTGCTCCAGCAGGGACACCCAGAGCACGTGGCACAGGGTGGCATCCAGGTGGGTTTGGAAGATCTCCAGAGAGGGAGACTCCACAGCCTCTCTGGGCAGCCTCCGTCTCCGACGCTCGGGCCCGGCTGGGGCCCCGGCTCGGCCGCGCTCTCCTGGCGGCTGCGTGAGCTGGTGCTGCCGAGCGTTACGCAGCCCGGATCCACGCTCTTCCCGCGTTGCACGGTGCCCTCCAGAAAACACTGGGTTTCGGGCACCTGGTGTCAAATTAACAAATCCTCATGATCCTTTGCTGGCTTCCCACGGCACCCTGCTGCGAGGGGTTTCAAACGCCCAGTGATTCTGGTGGCCTCTTCCAACGGCCGACACTTCCCCATGTTCCCACGCAAAGTGTTTTTCCAAGGGGGACCGCAGCAGCATCTCGCTGATGGAGGAGCGGGAAACCCGGCTCCTCTGTCCTCTGCCACCACTGCTTGACCAAGAAGCCTTCTCCAGAGTGAAGAAAAAGGATTTCCAACTGAAGCCAGCAAGTCAAGACCTAAAAGTAATTATTTGGTAAAATATTTCCTGAGTTCTGGAACAGGAAAAGGAGAAACCACGGGAAAGAGGCAGGAAAGAGCACACCGATGCCACTAACTTTCTGTTACTTAGAGGAAGCAGCGAGGTATCGGGGATGTTCCATCTGAGCTGGAATTTCTTCTCATCCCAACATTTCTCAAAATGGGTATTTTTGCTATTGATGGCAAGTGCGCTTACCAGATGCCTTGGAACCACCGTCCTCCGTTTCCTCACAGTGTTTTGGAGAGGACATTTGCGCTGTCACCTCCTGCTGTTGGTGGTCTACGAAGAGAGCTGATTCTCCCTGCCAAGCACCGAAACCGTAGCTTGGTCTCCCCAGCTTTGGCTGAAGAATTCTGGGGAGGTCAGAACTGCTTTATTTGAGCTTTTCATACATTAACAGAAAAAAAGCTACTGGAACCATTCGGATGAGCCTTCTTCATCCCAAATCTCGTCATTTATGTTAAATATGTTAAAAGGAATAGCTGAAGCCAACCCAAAATCTGCACTTTCCTTTCTTGCTCACTCCCCGCTGCTTTCTGCCGTGTCACTGCTCAGCCTCTTCTGAAGTGAAGGCTTGAGCTTGGCGGGTAGAAAACAAGCAGACTTCCCAATTTATAATTTAAGTCTTTTATTCCATCACAAAGTAGCAAAAGAGAAGACTCTCTCTTGTAGGTCACCTCTAATAGCAATCGCTTCAGCGAGATGAATTTCAAAATTAGGTCTTCTCAAAGCAGAACCCACACTGTATTTTTCAGCGGCACAAAGCTGCCGTAAGAACAATCTGACCTTCATTCTTAATAGCAAATTCACGGGGGGAAAATGCATTTTTTTGTTTTTCTGCTTGAAGTACTGTCAAAAGAAAAGTCGCAACACAATGCACATACAGAGTAAAAATACACAATAATTTATACAAAATTGTATAAAACTCTTGGAGAATTTACTTTTTTTTTTTTCTTCAGACACTAGAATAAACTCTGTGAGCTTATGTACAAATGCATTATCCTGGAGTAGAGGGCAGTGATTTAATTTAAAGTGAGGTCTATTATAGACTAACTACGTGAATAGCAGTGTCTCAAAGTTTTTCTCCAGTCTGTGGTTCTACGGTATAATCCACTAACCAAGTTTTGAGGAAAAAAAGGTTTATCGATAAATACTCACATTTAGGCATTACTTTGCCCTGGCTGATTTGCAACACGTCCCTTTTAGTCGTGTGTTTCAGGGTCTAAAACAACGTCTATCACAGCCTGCCAAGGCAAAATGTCACACACTATTATTTTCTTCTAAAGCACTCCCCAAAGGTGCGGTACGCAATCTAAGCAGAGAAGAAAAAACACCATGATGAAGAATATAACGAAGGAAAATCATTTGAAAATACTTTGATCTTTCCCATTATTAATAAACCGATTGATACATTTGTGTCGCAGAGTCTCTAGCAACAACTTCCAGCAGGCACGGGAAAAGGTGCAAATTAGCTGCATCTTATTAAACGCTAGTTTTGCATGTCTTTGTTGCGCGTCCAAGGTTGAATAACGCATTACAAGCCAGCGCAGTACATGGGCTTTGTTCCTCTCCTTCTGCAGGAGGCCGAGCCGCGAAGCCACAACAGGAATGTTTATTCTGACTAGCAGGTTTAACCCCGAGGCTAGCAGGCATTAGGGAAATTTTTCAAGCTCTGCTTGTCACCCACATAAAGGACTTGGTTTTATAGCTAGAGTCTTCCCAGCTCCTCTTCCCGCAGAGCTATTCCAGCTGCTCTCCCCGCTGTGCAGGAGCCCTAGGAGCGATCCTCACGGGCCGTTTCTGCCTCGCGCCGGGCCCGTCGCACCCACCGAGGCCGCGGGGTCGGCAGGGCCGGCGGCCGCCTCGCTGCGCTGCAGAAACCTTCTCCTCCGCGCTGGAGCTCCCCGTTCTGCCGGGCCCGCTGCCGTCGCGGGAAGTGCCGCAAAGGGCACGCACGCTTCCCGCACATCTAGTTAAACCAGTTTAAAATTACACAGAATAAAGCCGATGGCTGCGACTTCAAACGGTTTCAGGATTTGAGGCTGACTGAAGACTAATAGCAGTAAGAAGAGCACAGGTTCCTTTGACATTCAGGATACCACAGACCCCACTTGTTACTATTCACAACCAACCCCCAATCTTTTTGTTTAAAATAAGGAATTTTCTCTCTCTCTCTCTCTAAAATCAGTGCTCAGCTAAAGGCTGAAGCCCTTAGAAAATGCTTTTTATTTTGGCAGCAATGCCAGCACTGCCTCATTCCTGTAGGGAACCACTGCCTAAGCGGCTGCAATTTCACTGCTCATTATTCCTCAGCAAGCACCAACTTCTGAAGATCACAGGGAGGCAAACTCAAGCAAAAGTGTCAGTAATCACTGACCTCAGATCAGTAATCTTGCAGCAAAGCCTGACCTAGCTGCTGAGCACAAGGCTGAGGTTTTGCTAACAGGATTTCCTAACTACCCGAGATACTCGGGGCGCTCGGCAAGGCAGGAAGCCCCCTCCAAAGCACCCTTCGAGAAGAGAGCCCACCAAATTGTGGCACTGTCCCCCAGAAATAGCGGTTCGTTGTCTCAACCACAAAAGAGGTTTCCAGAAGATTAAAAACTTCAATCCCACAGGGACACAGGGTCAGGGGACGCTACGTGCAGGTACCAGCTGCTCTCAGGACGAGCGCGGCCAGACGAGTTGTGGCGCTCTCCAAAGCCAATGCTGCCCAGCGCCCGTCAGCAGGGCTATGGAGAACACCGTGGAAAACGGCATTTTGGATTCCTTTTCTCAGAAACGGAAGCCTCCGTCACCTGCACTCTTCAGCCTCGTGTTCCCAACCTGTTTGCCCCCTGCCAAGCCAGACGCCGCGACTCGCTGGGAGGTCAGCGCCTCCCACTCAGCTTCCAGCAGCAGCTAAATCCTCCTGGCTACGTTTGTCACCACCGAGAGCAAAGGCACAAGCCACGGGGATCCTAAGCACGTTCTGGAGCAAGAAGCGCCGCAACCTTTCTCTGGTGACTCAGGGAAGCAGAAAGACCCTTCGGAACAGAATATTTATTTGAACCACTTGTCATCACGCCAAAGGGTATCCAGCTAGGGAAAAAAAAAAAAAAAGCCTGATCTGCCCTAAGTCGACTGCTTTCCCCACAGAGACCTTCTGAACAGTGCAACTCTTCTGCGTGAAACAGACAGCCAAGAGGTCAGCAGAGCTGCAAACACCAAAACCCCCAAACTTTTATCATATTAAGTGAGCCGTTTAACTAAGTATTTAAAACCTCTGCAATTATTAGTTTATTAGTATCATCCAGGATTCAGATGTTCAATATTTCTCCTGAAGTTATACATAAATGCAAATTGAAATAAGAATCTGAAAGTCAAAATTGTATAACAAAACAATACTCCATCACAAAAGCGTGTAAAATTACAAGAATGCTTTTTTCTTTTTTTTTTCTTTTTTTTCTTTTTTTTTTTTAAACACTGGCACTTAAGAGAACCATAATTTTGTAACCAAAAAATTGCCAAATTGTCCCCCAAACTGGTAAGCAGGTATATGTGAAAATAGTTACAGTTGCCAGCACTTGAAGTTTTACTAAATATGCAAAAAAACCCTTAGCTTTGGTTTTGGAAGAGAACTATATTTGACCAAATTAGACATTGTTGGTATACCATAAACATTTCACTTTTTAATGCAAAATTTAATAAAATGTACTTTTCCATACAGCTATATTTAACTTAAAAATGGGCAAACATCAAGAGTGCGGTATAAAACCTAACAGGAAAAATACATCTTATCTCATTTTCAATTTGAGACAATATACAACTTTGTTTAAAGGGCTAAAACTAGAATTTCAAGAATACAAATATGAATTTACATAGATTTAACAAATAATAATGGTACCATTTATAGAAATCTTAGAAAGAAAAAATCATTTCTCATGGGCCATTTGCTACCAGGAGAGTTTCATGGTATAAAGCCCGTGGCCATCGCCAGACCTGCCACCAAAAAATATGGCAATTTTGTTTTTAACTTTACACATTTTCGGTATGCTCGTCTGTCACGAGTGTTCAGAGATTTACAAATACAACTTCCATTACATGGTAACAGAGTCACACATGTAGATGTCCCTGCACCGGGTGGACATACGCTCTTCTCGTGGCTCCTTCCAGGACAAATTTGTTACGTCTCCTCCCACTCCCCAGAAGTGTCTCACTACTGCAAAACTGAACTCTATACTTCTCAACTCTCCAAGACTGGTAAACTCATGCAACTCAATAGAATATTACACTTCACAAAAATCTGAACAAATATCCGCTTGCTGAGACAGAATTCTTGTTTTGTTTCCAGTTACGGAAGAATATTCTTTCATCGTATGCCTATATATTTCTTTTCTTACCCTATCATGATTATGCAGGGTATGCAGATCAAAGCTTTATCAGCTGGTTATAATGAAAGATGAAAACTGTAATATTCACGTGATCCCAAATGGGCATTCAACAAAGCAAAAGATGAGTTCCCCTCAAAAAAAAAAAAAAAAAAAAAAAAGGAAAAAAAAATGATTTCTCAAGGGCACCTATTAAAAGGACAACAATACTAATAAAAAAATGTATTTACTTAGAAGCATTCAGAATGTCAACAAAACAGCTGCAACTTTTTTTTTCCTTTTTGCAATTACAGAGTGGTATTCAGTTAACAGAACAACAATTATTTTTATGATGCATCAGAGACAACTGAAGATGAAAAATGAACTACATCCCCATGTATAACTAATTTGTGCTGTGCACCAACAAGAACCTGCTTTAAACTCCCATGCCAATTTACAACCCCCACACTGTACCAGGCAAGGTTAGTGGCCATTGAAATACCACTAAGGACAGGGCTATCTAAAGACACATTCGGTAGTGTGTTAACTATACAAAAAAAGAGACACTGTACAGTTTAAAAACAAATCTTACACAGCCTTACATTTCAATTTTTTTTTCTTTAAAAGGAGTGAGTTGTGTACAGGGGGGTTAAATGCTTTATAGACAAGAAAGAAATTGCTCCAAAAGAGACTTATTCATCATCATCATCATCCTCGTCCTCCTCCTCTTCCTCTTCTTCATGCTCTTCATCATCCTCCTCCTCTTCGTCCTCATCCTCATCTTCCTCCTCCTCCTTCTTCTTCTTGCTCATCTCAGCCTTGGCAACTACTTTTTTGCCTGCATCAACTTTCCCTTTGGCCCGGTATGCAGCAATATCCTTGGAGGAGAAAAGCAGGAAGAATCTCTCAAAGACTTAACCAGCCCAGTGCTCCAAACCACTTCCAAACAGTACTTGTGAAATCCCTTCTCCACATCCACAGCGCTGGGACCAGGAGTTGTGGCTTCAGTTACACTAAACTGAGGCTCAACACCAAAAAACAAACCCAAAGAAACAGAAACCCTTTAAGACTGAGGTGATATTTGTGCACCAGAACACGCTGGGTGCTGGGGATTCTCTGCTCGTAGGCTTTTAGGAACAAGCTGGAAAATCAGCTGCCTGGGATGAAACAGGCTCAGCTGATCCCACTTTCCAGGAATGAGGCAGGGAAACCTCTCACGGTCCCTTTCCACCCCTATGTTCTATGGTGGCTAAAGAAATGCATTAAAAAATCCTTATCCGAGACTTGAAATTATAATTAGCCATCAAAAACACCCCAGAACGGCATAGCCTTGTATGTGCTGTGTTATGCCTCACCGAAGAGCAATTATACAGAATTCTGCCTAACTGAAGTTTACAAAATAAAAGGTACAAGAACTTTGATTAAAGGGTAGACAGTGCCACCTTCTGCATGCAATAAATTTATTCTAGTGGTTTATAACATACAAATTCAAGTTCCTGCCTCAGGCCAGTCAAAACTGTCCAGGGGCTACCCAGTTTTATGCCAAAATAATAATAATAATAATAAAAATAACAAGTACACAACAGAATTTACCTGCAATACTCAAAACACACTGACTATAAAGAAGTGTCAACAACTTTAGGCAAGCAGTCAAAATCTTCAAATATTCTCCACCCTGTATACACTCTACCAGTAACTCCACAGCTCTTTTCCAGTTTCCTAAGGCTGGGCATTAAATTTTTAGAAGATAAAATATTCACTATCGGTCAAAGGCCTATCAGTGAAACATTGAGGTTACTGCACCTTAAAAAAATTAGTTTGTAAGCACAAGAAACATAGACAAGACTCGCAAAGACAAAAATCTCCATTAATGAAGAATATTTCTACTATTTTAGAAGTGCCTTACAAGTCATTTGATGTAGTTGCATGTACAAATAATTGCCATATTGGTGAGTTTACATAAAACTCTCACAGGAAGGCCAACAGGGGATACCTTCCACTCCTACAGTTCCTCTCCAGCAAATACTCAGGACTAGACAGAGCCACCTTGGTCACTAATGCTAGAGTTTTAGCAGGATTTTGACCGCTAGCAAAGCCAGACACCCAGGTAAAGGCCACAGCTCAGGAATGGGTGGATAGCTGTGGCATGTACATTAGCTATAGGTGAATGCTGACCAAAGCTAAGTGCTACCAGGGCACTTCCCAATGCGTATCCCCTACTGTGGTTACACACTACAGAGTGGCAACATGGCACAGCAGCTTCAACTGTCAAGGCAGGATTTACCCTAAATGACACAAGAAACTGTATGACACGTTTCATGTGCATTAACTGTGTTAATTACTACAAAGCAGATACAAAATAAAAGGTGTGTATAAAGCTAGCACTGGGTATCTGTTATTACTGAAGAGATAAATGCCAATTTGAGTTTATTTTTATCAATTATTCTAACGTTCAGGGACATTCTTCAATACCTAACCCCTCCAAAAACTTTACTGACCTTGCTTAATTATACCGCCTTCACTCAGAAACTATTGCTGTTGTCACCTACTGTTTCAATTGCCCGTACAGACACAATAGTATCACTGGTCCCCAATTACAGATGAGCGAAAACAATTCAACACCAAGGACTGTAATTTAGTTAGTTATAACTAATCAGTAGTGTGCCCATTGAGCTGTATTTTCCTACATGATATTTGTCATTAGTATATCATAAGTTAGAACATAAAGCATTAGAATATGCTAGATGGGAAAGATGCATAAATGCAGGTTTTTCCTCCCTAACTCTTCACCACAAACATCCACATTTACCTTTTCATATTTCTCCTTCAGCTTAGCAGCCTTTTTTTCGTAAGGCTGTTTGTCATCTGCAGCGGTGTTGTTCCACATCTCTCCCAGTTTCTTTGCAACATCCCCAATGGACAGACCAGGATGTTCTCCTTTGATTTTTGGACGAAACTCGGAGCAAAACAAAAAGAAGGCCGAACTGGGGAGGGAAGGGGGTGGGGGGAATTTTAATTTTAGACTTTAACCTACTGTAGCAGACAGAGAAAGATATAAACTTTGTTACTGTTTCTTAAGAGCACTGTAAAAATACCTTGTAAAAACACCTTTGAGTGAGACAAACATTAGTTCTAATGCCTTTCTTCATAGTTAAACTTTGAAAATTTAACACAGCCTTTACCTAAGCACTAATGCACATCTAGCTGATTTCTAGCAGGATCCCAAGGGTTAACATACATACATACATACATATATATATATATACACACACATATATATACACGCACACATATATATTATGCAGAGCAAAATCTTAAAACAGAATGACTGAATGACACTGGGGAAGCAAAAGTTAGGTTGTAACTGTTAAAAATGACAGAGTAACAAAAAGTACAGTATTTGTTGTGAAAATCAGGATTTCCAGATGACAGTATTTGCCCAAACAAAAGCATTCATTTTTACAGGAAGTACTCTTATTTCCTACAGTGTTATAACTTCATTAAACAAAAACAAACAAAAAAGGAGAGAGAAATGCATCTCTACAAAGTATTTTATCCATCTATACTATGAGAATTTAAAAGTTAGTAGTCTTTTCTGTAATGACTGAGGTTTTATTTTTCTGAAACTGTTTCATAGAAGATTATTCCTATTATTTTGAATGGAACACCAAAGAAAGATCTTGTTCAAGCCAATTTTGTGTGAATGGGGCAGAAATATTACTACCATTTTAGACAAGAATTACTGTCAGTTACAGAAACTGGAAAAAAGATGATAGTGTAGATTTTTACATCTGCCAATGAAGGCGTATGCTAAATGTTCTGACTTTATCCAAATTTGACCAATCAAAAAAAAAAAAAAAACTAATATTTATAATGAAAATAAATAAACAAATCTACTGATCTTTACACCAACAGTCAGAGAGGAGGAAAGAAAGAAAAAAAAAAGAAGAAGAAAAAAGTATTTCTGAAGTTTCCAAACCTGGATAAAATATTACAGACACACTGCAGCATGATGGGCATGAACAGGATAACCTAGGCGGAAATCTACTTACGGAGGCCTCTTCGGTGCATTTGGATCCTTGAACTTCTTTTTCGTTTCCCCCTTAGGTGGTACATAGTTTTTCATTTCTTTTTCATAACGAAGCTTGTCAGCCTTTGCCATATCTTCAAACTTTCCTTTCTCCTTAGAGGACATAGTCTGTAGGGGATTAAGGGAGACTCTAAGATTCAAAAGCATGTGGTTCCAAAACTCTAGCAAGGCAAGAACAACTCACCTACTATTGGTCTAACAACTGTACTTCATACATAGCTAAAAACTAACTTTTAAAGAAATCATTCACAATCTTGAATAATACTAGTTATTCAAGCGTCTATTTTTTCCCCCTCCCCTCTCTTATTTCTTCCTACCTTCCATCGTTCTGAGCACTTTTTTGAGAACTCTGAGAAGTTCACTGAAGCATCTGGATGTTTCTTCTTGTGCTCCTCCCGGCAGGTTTGCACAAAGAAGGCGTACGAAGACATTTTACCTCTCGGCTTCTTAGGATCACCTTTGCCCATTTTGATAGCTTTCTGTAGCACAGTGGGAGAAAACACACACACACACAAATTTTAAAATTTTTAAAATCCACCCACCATGGCAGAAGGCTGTGAAGAATGATCATGCTGAGTAAGAACTGCCATAGCAGCATTCTGACATATGATAATGGTAAGAAGTTTCTTTACTGGAAAATTTGTGTAAGATTTCTCCCACCTCTACTTGAAGTAATCTGGCAGATGCAACCTGAACCTCAAAGGGCCTTCAAAACTTGCACTTTCAGTCTCTTGCAAACAAGAACATCTCCTCTAACCAAATCATAGGTAAGTTCCGGCATTAATGCAGTGGAGATTGCTGCACTCCTGGATTTCTGCAAATATAGCCTATGCTAAATAGGAATAATTATATGGGGGGGAAAAAGTACCTTGATACCCTGTCTCAACTACTAAACTCTTTCTCTGTATAGTATGTGTTCCCTGCACACCTTTGGTGCTCACGTGCAATAAATAAGTAAAATCTAAAAGGCACATTATTTTCATATGCCATCTATCTTGATTCCCCCTTTCAAGTGCACTGTGAGAACATGCTCCGTCTTCGTGTGTGCATCTGGAAGCGCAAGGATGAGACACTGCTCCCCGTCAAACATGTTGTAACCGAGCCGGGCACTGGAAAAGTATGGGCATTTACATATGCCTGGCAGAGCGGCCAGGACGCGCTGCCTCTTTCAGGGAGTGTGTGTGTGCACGGAGGGGGGGAATGAAAAACACCTTCCTGGGGCTTTTACACCCCAGACAGACATCCTGGGAATTTCTTCATGGCTCCCTGGAAAAAAAATAAAAAGCCACTTGCGCCCTGACAAACTCTGCTGTGCAGCAGAAATTTAAAAAAAAAAGGGCAGCGCGGAGCACGGCCTGCACTGCCACAGGAGCAGCGTTTCCTATCGCTTTGGCGGATAGACAGAAGCAGATTTCTGCTCTGTGACTAAACACGTCCGGTTTGAAGTTTCTATCAAGTAAACAAGCGGCCGGAGCAGCCGGGCGGCTCGTGCCGCGGAGGCGCCCCCAAGGCCGCCCGGGCCACGCGGTCCCGCGGCCGCCGGGGCCTCGCACACGCTTCGCGGACTGGGGAGGGGGGAACAAAAACACAAACACCGGGAGCGGTGACAGTGCCCGGCGCGGCGGCGCGTTTAAAAGGCTCCTTCCCGCCATTTTGGCCGCTCCGGCGGCAGGGCCGGGGCCCGGCGAAGGCGCCCGGGGGGCCGCGCTCCCCTCCCCCGCGGGCAGCACAAAGCGGCCGCGCGGGGCCCGCGGAGCCGCCTCGCCCCGCTCCGCCATGAGGCGCGGGCCCGGCGCGGCCGCGGCGCTCGCGGCGGCGATGGCGCAGGCTCGTGGCGCGGGAGGTCACCCGCCGCCGAGGCTCCTTCCATTTTGTGCGCCGAGGAGCGCCGAGCGAGGAGGGCGGGAAGGAGGGAGGGAGGAAGGGCAGGAGGGAGGGAGGGGAGGCCCCCCCGCGGCGGCAGCGCCGCACACCCCGCGCCGGGGCGGCAGCCGAGGGGAGCGGAGGCCGCGGGACCCCCGCCGAGGGGCCGCGCCGGGGGGCGGCGGCGCCGCGGAATGGCCGCTGCTGGCGTCGCCCGCGCCCCGCGCGCAGAACATGGCTCCTTCCTCCCGAGCCTTCCCTTCCCGTCCCTTTGTGTGAGCGCGCTCGCTGCCCTGGCGCACACGCTCAGCCATTGCAGCGGGGAGAGCCAGGCGGGGGGGCGCGGGGGGGCCGGCGCTTCCAGCGCCCGCGCGGGCCGCGGCGGAGCGGGCACAGCCCCCGCGGCGACCCCCGCGCCCGCCCGCCCGCGCGCCCGGACTTTTAAACCCCCCTGTGCGGCCGCGGCCCCTTCGCCCGAGCGAGCGGCGGCAGCCGGAAAAAAAAAAAAAAGGGAGAAAAAAAAAAAAAAGTTCCCCTGAACTGCGCCCCCGCCCGCCCGAGCGCCTCGCTGCTCAGCCGCCGCTCGCCTTGTTTTCTCGCTCGCGGCTCCCGTCAGCCATGTTACAGCGCGGCAGCTCCGGGGCGAGCGGCTCCCCCGCCCCGCGGCCCGCGCCCCCCGCGCCCCCCGGGCCCGGCACGGCGGCGGCTCCCGGCGCGGCCCGCGGCCCCCGCTGCCTCCCGGCCGCTCGCCCGCTCGCTGCCCCGCCGCTGCCGCCGCCGCCGCCGCAGCGGTGGCCATGGCCAGGCGCAGCCGTAAGCGGCTTACGGCGGGGCACGGCGCAGCCCGCTCCGTTCCGCGCCCCGCCGCCGCCTCGCCCGCCGCCGCGGGCGCCCCCGGCCCGCCGCTCCCCTCGCCCCTTGCCCTCCCAGTTGCCCAAGTCGCCCGCTCCCCCCGGCGCCCCCGCCCCGCCCCGGCCCAGGGGCTTCGCCGCCCGGGAAGCGGCTCCGTGCGCGCAGCCCCGCTCGCCTTTGTGTGGCGGCTGCGGGAGCCGGCGCTGCCCCGCAGCCAGGCGGCGGCGGCGGGCACGGCGCGGCGCCGCACGGCACGGCACGGCACAGCGCGGCGCGGCGCGGCGAGGCGGGCAGCGGCGGCTCCCCGGGCGGCTGCGAGCGCGGCCGGCCCGCCGGCCCACGGCGCCTACTCACCCCGTGTCACAGTCGCACGCAGCCCTCGCTCGGCCCACGAGCCCCAGAGACGCTAGCCCGGCCGCGCGCGCCGGCCCCCCAGTGCTGCCTGGGTCTCTATGTAGCCCAATGCACCGCAATGGCTGTGAGAGCGGGATCGATACGCAGCCTCCTCACACTCTCAGCGCTGGTAACATTACTCTCAACACAGCCCCGCGCCCATTGGCTGCCGCCAAGCCAGCCGCCGCGCCGATTGGCCGAGCCCCTTCCATTGTCCTGACCAGAGAGCCGCGCCGATTGGGCGCGGCGCGGGACACGTCACTGAGGATTGAAAGGGCGCGCAAATATAAAAGTGAGTGGAGGGAGCCGGGCGGCGGCGGGACGCAGAGTTCCGAGGCGGCTGCTCGGCGCGCGCTGCGCCCGCGAGGAGCGCGGCCCCCGCGCGGCGCCCCGGCCGCCCCCCGCGCACCCCCCGCCTCCCCGGGGGCCGCGGCCGCCCCGCGGGCCGCGCCGCTCCGCAGGGGGCGCGGGAAGGGAGGCGCGGCAGGGCCCGCGCCCCCACGCGCGTTTTCCCGCTCCTGCTCGCGGCCGGCGGGCACGCGCGTGCGGCCGCGCGCGGCTTGGCTGGGGGCTGCGGCGCGGGCGGGGGGATGTTGCCGGCATGGGCTGCCCTGCGCGATACTTGTTTCCCTGCCTCCCCGAAGGTGGATAAGTTATTCCAGAGTCTGTAAGACTGAGAATCCAGAGAATCTTTATGACCCCATGTGCAACCCTTAATAGAAACGCGCTGGTTGGGCTTTTCAAGCAGTTCTCCACGTTTTTAGCGTTTCTAGCCATCATACCCAGTTTGGGCACCCAAGAGCAGCAACAGGCTAAACGAACAGAAACTCTGCATCTCATTTGTCCCCCATTCCCCTTCCTTTGTCTGCTTTTATCTTTAATTCTTCATCATCGTTTGCACTGTACAAATTGCCTAGATAAGCCTACAAAAGGAATGAGTAACTGTTCACATCCACCTTGCTCTGGTGCAAGTAACCACGTGAAGATCATGGCTACAATAAACACAAAAAATGCTCCCTGGAAGGTCTCAGCATGCTGTCCCAACTAACAGGGAGAGCTAGACAGGTACACATAGGAAAAAATGTTATTCCTTCTTTTTTAACTATATATGAGTAGTATGAAGGGATGATCTATACATTCTTCAGAGTTTTGCAGGCTAAATGTGAACACAGGACAAATCCTAGTGTTCTAGACAACAAACTTTACACATAGAAAGAGATTATGAAAAAAATGATAAGTAGGTTGTCAAAAATAACTACTCACATGTGAACATTTGTGACTGGTAATAAAACATAGGTGTTACTGAGAAATACTGTTAAGCAAAGAGTCATGATGTACATTATCCTTGCATACAGAAATACAAAATAGTTGCAGTGAGATGAAATTGAGTTTCCATATTATCATCTGTCAAAATAAACTTATTTTTTTTTTATCAGGAGCATAGAAAATAACTACACTGACAAGTGAATTAATTCTTAAAATTCAACACAAGGTGCCTTTTAATTCTGTCTCATACTTCTTGCATAATTCTCAATAAGAGAAAACCTTAGAGAATTCCAGTTTACTAGCTTTAAGCCTTTGCAGTTGGGAAGCTGTACAAATATTGAGAATTAAGAAATAAAAAAACCCCAAGCCCACATCATACTCATAATTATACCAATTTTCCAGTGCTGCCAGGTCTAATTTCAATTACTTAGCATCTTTTGCATCCTCTTTATTTAGATAAGGATGTGATTTTAAAAGACAGCAACATAATTATGCTGGGAGTAGTTCACTGTGCACTTTTACATGGGGATGCTTTGATTCTCTGCTTGTTTGCATCCATATTAGGTGCACTGAATCATTTTAACTATATCAGAGAAATCCCCTCACAAAATCCTATGAACCCAAGTGCTCACTTCACACCGCTGTCCGCTCTTCCACATAAGCCATGGAAGTCACTTGAAGAGTTGGCTTTGCTACAGACTTACTATTTGATGACTCTTGAGCAAGCCTTTGTGCCCCTTCTTTCTCCTTTAGATGGGATAATAGTTCTCCAGTGTTTATGAAACAGTGTTACAACTGAAGTAAGTTGCAAATGAGCAAGTCCCTTGGTTGAGGAAATTAAGTGTTGATCTATTAGAAGCCATTTTCCTGCTAAAGTAGAGCAACATCCTTACCTCTATGCTAAGTGTCAGTCCAGAGATAAACACCAGTGACTGGTCTCAGTGCCACAATGGGTGATATGACATACAAAAATGCAGTTTGTTTCTTCCCTGGCTTAATTCTTGAGTAAAATGTGCTCTGGATGACCCTGCTTGCCAAGCAGGGGTTGGACTAGATGGTCTCCCAATTCGACCCTTTGGTGATTCTGTGATCTGATCTCTGCAATTAGACTGGGACCCAACAAGATCCAGGCCACTGACACTGGTCCAGATCCAATGCCTCCACCACTTGCTGTTGTTTGGTCAGAGCTGTTGCCTCTGATTTTTCTCCTTCTTTAGTTGATGTTTCCTTTAAAATACTGCTTATGAAAAGACACAAAAATCCCAAATTCTTCTTCAGAACTATTGTTTGTCATGGGAAAGAGGTGCTTTTTGGAAGTCAAAGACTCCTTAATAATCATTCTAATACTAAAACTGTCCTATTTGGGAAGAGACTCATCAGGAAGACAGGCAGTTCTGAGCAGCTCTGATACCTGAAATCATGTGAAAATACACAGACAGTAAGGAATAGTAATATTTCTGTCTTAAGGAAAATTAATTTATCTGGTTTATATATTAGAATTTAAACCTTGTATTTATATATAATATATATCGTAAAAAGTATTTATTTGGCCTAGTGTACAGTAGCTAATAACTCTGCTCACACTGAGTGTCTTCAAAGACTCTTCCTTGAAAATGAGGCCTGAAATGAAGGAAAGGGAAGGCATTTATCCCCAGCAGTTGTCTAGAGCAAACAATTTAGAGAAAGGTAAGAGATAACCTTTAAAATGTCATTGTAAGAAATATGTGAATGTAGAGATTCTGACTACATGACATGCTCTTATAAAGCTTTTCCTCCACCTGCACTGTCTATAGTCTAAGGCCTGTAGGTTTCCACAGTCTGAGGAGTCTTCCTCTGCTGCCCTTGAATACAGAAATAAAAAGCATTTATTCATCAATTGCAAACTAGCATTTTTTAATGGAAGCAGTAGGTTTCTCCTCTTGTTCATGCTGTGCCACGTCCCTTCTGGTACTTACAAATATGCTTCCTTTTGAAAACTACATTGAAGTCAAAATCTGTTTTAAGTTAACAGTCCACAGAACAGGTGCAGTCACCGAGATGACTTGGATAACATGAACCACCCTAGATTTCACACAAAGAGGTTAAGAGGCTTTGTCCACAGAGTCATTACAGTACAGTATGACTGCTCTGGGGAAAAAAAGAAAAAGAAAAAGAAAAAAAAAAAGTCTGTAGCTGCACAGGAAGTTTCAAAATCCCCATGTAGTAATTTTGTTGTTTTGCAAACTAGCGTATACTTTGGGAAAAGTCACATGGATTAGATGCTGCATTGCAAAGAAAGAACAGGACTACAGTATCTGTGTTTGTGTGTAGTTTTAATAGTTTTCGACTTGCTTCAAAACCTCTAGTAGGAAAGTTTGGAAGTTGTATTTTGCTTCAACTTCCTTTCTATGCCAGGCAAGCTGAACTTGGATGAAAATATCAGCCATACATTTGTTTACAAAACAAGTTCTTAATTTTCCATTTTCTTTAGCGCTAGTAAGAATAAGGCCTCTCCAAAGACAGAGTTGTTCTTCTAAATAATGTAGTTACTGAGCAGGTAACAAGAAAGTTTCAATTAAATGAAGATGAATATAGAGAAGCTTTCTTTTATGTATTTAAGATTATGCTCTTACTTCAGAATGTCATTTTTCACTCACGACTGAAGACTTCTAACAAAGCAAACAGTGATGGAGAGTCCCAAGGAATTCAGGTCACAGAGATTGTCTGGGCGAAAGTGAAACCTAACCAAGAGAGAAATGCAGAGTGGATATCTGCCTTCTTCGCAGCTTTCTGAAATAACCTGGCAAGATTCCTCTTTGTTCAACTGTATTCTCAAGGAAGCCGAGCCATACGACTTAGCAAGCCTCTGAGCTCAGGGATGGCGTGAGGGGAGGAACCCACGTGAGGACACAGGAACTGTTCAGGACAGGGCCACACACTCCCCTGGGCCAAGGGACTCAGGCGGCCATGCAGCCCCCTTCTCCTTGGCAGATCCTGCTTTCTGTGGAGAACGCTGCCTACTCCCCATCGTTCCTGGCTGGAAGTCAGATGATTTAATAGATTTCTTTGACAACAAAAAGAGTCATGGGAACTCTGGGTTTTGTCATTCTGTGCTCTCTCCAGACGAAAGAGATCATTGTTTCTCCAGGTTAAGATTAAGAGTGTATTATGGTGAAAATGGCACAGCAAAAAGTAGCTTGGCAGTCAAATCCACAAGCCACTACTAGGTTGTTCTGATGAGTTTTGAAAAAATTTCTTAACAAAAATGTTGCATTTTCATCTCAAAATGAGAGCAAAACCTCTGTGGAGAAAGGGCACCTGGCCGCATGTCCTTACGATGGAGCAGCTGATGATTTAAATTGTCACTCTTGTTTTAGAGTACTTGCAATTATGCACCCAGGTAGCTGGGTAGTGATGCCTCTGCCTGCCCTTTTCCTGAGGCTGCAGTGCAATCCTGGACGCAGCCCATATGAGCACAATTCTCAGTTTCTTAACAGATACAGACTTATAACCATGTTTTCTCCAGTGTCTAATTCAAAATCTTCACAAGATACTTCTTCAAATGTCTCCTTAAAAACATTTCTGTAAAAAAGAAAGACTGCTGTCAAAGAAATGAGACTTAGTAGGTCTCCTAATAGTAAAAATGCCTGGAATGTGCTTTGCTTTACCTTTCCAGCTGGATTTGTTCAGATTGCATAAAGTAATCTGCCTATATGCTGACTTTCTTCCATAACTGAGCATTATCTGGAGAAGGGGGTTCCAGAAGGCCACTTGTCCTTTCAACGTGGATGAGTGCCTGGCTATTCTAGGTGTGTGAGTAAGCAGCAAGTGAAGAGAGGTAGCGGCCAAACAAGGTGACCTCGGATGACTAAACGAAGTGGTCGGGAGAAGCAGCCAGAGACCAGGGATGGGACTGGTGCTGCTGCCGTGATTTCTGGTGATTTGTGAACCAGCTGATTTTTGTTGACATGTGGGCCCTGCAGACAATCGCATCATTTCTACAGCTTGCTGATACGCTCTTAAATCAGACCCAGTGCTTACACAGTGTTCTTATCTATGGAATGGATAACTGATATTTTTAAGGATGTAATAGATCTACAGTAAAACATGTAGGAAAATATATTTTATACCATAATACACTCACACTGCTCCATTTGAAGTGGGTAAAACAAATTGATGAAAATACATTACTGTGGACTTTTCTTTGGATATTCATTACTCCAGGAACCCTTTTTTCACAGTGAAAATGCATATAGTATTAATTTCATGGTAACACTAATGATAATTATTTACTATTATGACATGCGGTTCCTTCAACATTTTATTCCCTACATATAAGCACGTGAGTTCTTTGAGTAACTCCGTGAAGTTCTTCATGCAGAGTTTCATACAGATGGGAATTGTGTTCAGCTCCAAAAGCAAACAGGAGTTCAATAAATGTTCTTCAAGAACTGCACTATTTTTGAAATTGCTGACTTGTGAAGATGCTTGCTTTGCTGAGAACACCACAGGTAGTACAACATCTGCTTGTCCTTTCAGCTTTCTGGAAACATTGCTTTCCTCTCCAAGCCAATCCTTTCCAAGATCTCCAAGCTGATTATGGCATTTTACACTCTGCCACCAAGAATGGAGTTATCAGCTGTTGTGCCTCCTTCTGATGAATGCAAGACGCTGCTGTCCTCCTTCTCTGACTCTCCTCTAAAGATATTACTACTCAGTCTTCCTCACTCCAGTCTGGAAGTAGGCAGACTCTGATGCTGACCCTGTTATTAGGCTTCTACACCTGAACAGGCAGAATCCTATGAGGCCTCAGGTGATGTGAAAATACATTAGATTTCTTTTGCTCTTATTTTATGCACCCCAAAACATTCATGGAGACATGTTCCCTCACCTCTGGAACTCCTTTTGAGAGACTTCAATGCTTTATGATAGTTTGGAAGATTCCTTGGGCAAGGTATAATAGTGGGACACAGCTCTGATGTTCATTTTCTGAAAATACGCAATATACAAACATCGCTCAGACCTGCACTCTGGTCCTTTTTACAGAACACTCTTCATATCTGCAGCACAGACTGAACCACCTAAAGCAGTCTATTTCTCAACGCATAGAAAATACCTTAGCACCAGCAATCCCAGGCATTAGAAATCCTAGAGCCTACTCCATGACTTGGTATAATCCACAGCTTGATTTGGTATTGTCTCTACAAGAGAAGAAAACAATGTGAATTTATAGGGTGTTGGTAGGTATCTGAAGAAATAGAAAATGTAGTACACATCACTTTATCTGATAACAATATAGTATCTACTGTGATATCTACACTGCACACAAGCAGTTCCAGGAACTGCTGGAGAAAACAGCCATTGACTTACAGCTTCAAAAATGAACCACAGTAGTTTGACAGAAGGACAGTCTTGCCCTTTAGCTGAATGTGATTTCCACTGAACACCATCCACCTCATCCCTGAGGACGCAAAGGTAGGAGATGCAGCGTTTCTCAGTCATTCAGAGAATTTTATGCATCTTCAGCAACATTAAGTTGCTAACTTCTCAATGAGATACAGTACTCAAGAAAGTGCGTAAGTGCTAAAAATATCAAAAAGGGATCCTTATGGACAAGGGTGTGTTTGATTACTACTTTAATGGATCTCTAGACACTCAGTGATCGATCACTAGAACTTTGTGGAATGCTATACAATATACGATGCTACAGCTCTACAATATTACGTTAGCATTTACTAAATGAATTAAAGGAGGCAGCCTTTGGTTACCACAGTCTTTGCTGGATAAACACTAAGAACATCGTGATTCTCCAGATACAACTCACTGGAACTATTGGAAAAGTCGACTCTGGGGTCTACTGAAAGAATAACATTTCTCTCTTTTTTTTTTTTTTTCCAACTTGTCTCATGCTGAAGCTTTTCTACTGGAGTAAAGCATCTCAAAGTGGTCTTTTAAGCACAGAAAAACACATAAAAGAGAAATAAATCCACCTCTGCCCCAAATTCTGAAATGTTGTCATCTCTCCTCTGTGACTATTCCAACCTACCTGAATTCTTGCAGTTTGCAAAACAAACTATTACCACACATATTCTCTTACATGGATGGTGGGCTTTTAGGAATAATTTTTTTAAGGAGGCATTTCCACTCAGACTGCAAAATGCTTTATAGAAAAAATGCCTTATGCAGTACACTGCTTAAAGATTAAGTATCCAAGTCTCACACAGCAGGGCAGGAGTCAGCGTCAACAGTTTTTAAACCAGGAGGCTGGCCACATGAGGAGGGCACAAGAAGGGAGGGTCCAAGACACATCATGAAAATGTTATCCTGTGTTAACCGTTCTGATTTCTGTCCCCCCCCCGCCCTTTTTTTCCTCCTCATTTTTCCCCATGCTACTGTGCAAATGTAAGCTGGAAAATGCATTGTCAGCTGTGCATGCTCACCACACATTTACCAGGAGCACTGTTTAAAAGGAGAGTCATTTTTCTGCCCTCTGCCTGAGTGGCCACCCCCCAGTCTGCTCTAGTAAACTCCAGCTTACACCAGGACATATTATACTCCAGTGGGGCTGCCTTGTTGCAATACTTATCAACAGTTTTCCCAGTTAATCAGGAATTAAAACGGGGAATCACCTCTTACACTGAAGTTCAAAGAAATAAAGTCACGCTAGGGATTCTCACTGATGCTGTCTCCAGTTTCTATGATAATCATTCAGTCTCTTCTACTCTCTACTTCTCCAGAGGCCTTTACTGAAGGTTTCTATTCCAGGATGTAGATACTCAGAGAAAACTGAGGAAATCGAGGATGTAAGAAATTATATTCTTTATACTGATCAAGCTTGCATTCAAAGGCAAGCCTCTTCAGCCATCGCTAACAACAAATAGCTGTTTTAAAAAGGACTCTGTGGGCACTGCTGCATGGAGACAATGTCTACCCCAAGTCACTCTGTGCTGCCAAAATCTAGGATTAATATTGTGATTAACACAACTGCAAAGTATCCTTTTTAAATTCAGATTTTTCTTAACTAGAAGTCACCTGCCTGTTTTTTCTTTCCTTAGTCCCCTTCACTCCCTTTCCAGGCAATTTAAAGAATTTTACATTCTTTTATGTTATTTAATTTTCCCTTTTTTCCCCCTACACTTACCAAGTCTTCATGGGCTTTCATTTTGTCGAAACAAATTAAGTCTTTACTTTGAATATGTTCCAAGTTTCATTGAGGAAATGTTGCCACAAAGGAGATGCATATTCTTTGAAAGTAAAAAAGGATGATAATTTGGACAGAAAGTCACCTTGGCGACCTGCAAATTGTATAAAAATAATAGTAGAGAGAGTTGCAGTAGGCTCATCCGTAGCACTAAGAGCTTAAACAGTCTTGTTCATTTTCACTAAAATGTGAAGGCTTCTGTGAGGCATCAGTGCGGATCTAAAAGCACAGATTCCATTTAGATGCTGATATTCATGTAAGTCTTCAGTAGGCTGAATAGGCCAAGATGTTTAGACCTTGCAGGCATCTGGTTAGTCTACTTGAAGAAAAATTATTTTAACCTTTTTTTTTTTTTTTTCCCACAGTAGGGATAAAACCCAAAAGGAATAGCCTCCTTTGGTAAAAAACCATACTGCAGTAGCAAAACTTTCAAAAGGTTCTTTGAAATAGCAAGCCACAGATTTTAGCTGTTTGAACTCTTAATGATGATTGCTTTTCATAACAAAAAGATTCTTGATACTATCATATTTTCTCTACTACAGTATAACATGCAACTGTTAAACTATGTAACCGCTCTTGCGTTTCCAAATGTAAGCAAGTGACTACTCATTGGATTAAACGGATTCAAAGAATGCATACATTCACACCCATTCACAGTTTCTTTTTCCAGTTGCCCAGACAGTTTCCTCCTAACGAAGTCGTGTTTTTTTTTTTTTGCATTCATTCCCACCAAATTTTTGCAATAAAAGCTATGTATTATGTTATCTATAGCACTTACGGTTTTGATGTATGATTTTTTTACAATTAAGATTTTTTTTAACTTTTATTTCAGTTCTATCTCCCTAAAAATCTCAGCACAAACAAATGCTCTTGCAAGCACTCCTACACACCATTCTTGCAGAATTGATAGTCCTTTTGAAGTTTATGAAGCATTGTAATGCTTTTAAAGCATTCCATCTTATTCTGTCCTCTAATAATAAATATTAAATTAAATAGATGTTTATTTAATTGAACCTCACAAAAACATCAATTTATGAACATACAAACACAGGAGTAACTGAGTAGTAAAGTAATTTTACTTCTGTGTATGTTACTGGTAACATACAGTTTTATGTCTCTTTTTTTCTCTCTTTTTTTTTTAAAAACAGAAAAAAAATATAAAGAATAGAAAAGAGCCACAAAATCATCTAAGAATATGAGGGAAAAAATGAGAGAACCATTAAAAGTTCCATCTGTTTAGCTTATCCCAAAAAAAAAAGAAGAGGGAGAAGAAAAAAAAAAGAGGTAACTTGATTACAGGGTAAAAACATGTTCCTGGGGAGAAAATAGTGAGTGCTAAACAGCTCTTTAATCTATCAGAGAAAGGCATAACAAGAATCAATGACTGGAAGCTGAAGGCAAACAAATGCAAACAGAAATAAGGCAGAAAATTCTTAGCAGCAGGCGTGATTACTACTTGTATTATCTTAGTTCTAGGAAGCCAAGTCATGGATCAGGTCTCGCTCATGCTTGGTGCCGTTAAACAAAAACAAACAAATGAATTAAAGACAAACCCTGCCAAAAGGTTACATGCAAAGTGTAAGATGAAATATCACAATAAATCAATGACATAGTATCATTCAGTATGACAGGCAGCAGGTTCAAGCCACAGTTTCACAATACAAGCTGCTGGGTTGAGACACTGGCTTAAGGTATTTCTGCTCTGTCAAGACTGATTCTTCTTACTCTCAAAACTTACCCACAGCAGTGAAACAACTTTGAAAAGTGATCCATAAAGAAAGAAAAACAAAGTGTTAAAAATAGGGGTTTGATTTTTTTCTCATAACAAAACACTGGTAGAATTGACATAATTTTTCAAGTGACTTCAAGACTTCAATGAATCCTAAAGAGTGGCTTGAATGAAATTTCCCTATTTCTCAACTTCCCTATTTGTATTTCTCAATATCAACTTCAATGATGTCTGCAGGACATCTGAGTTTGCTGCCTTATTTGTGGAAAAAAGAAAAAAAAAGATTGTGCATAATGCCCAAGGGAATTATATGGCTGTTTTGTTTTTCTCACCGAAAATCACTAGCCCAGCCACTAAAGCTCAGGCTAAGAGACATAAGAGAGAAATCAACAAGAAATAAAACATAGACCATGGCTTATTAAAGATTCTCCCCCACCCCTGCAAAACCCCCATCACCATAATCAACTCTAGCTTAAAAATACAGAGATTAGCTAGTGACTCTTGCTACCATGGCTCTGTCACCAGATGTTAGGCACTGTGGAGCTTATAGCAGGGAGGAAACAGCGAAGCCTGAGGAGTGCTTCATTTATTTCCATTCCACTACTTACACTATTAGCAGATTATGTCAATGCACCAAACATCCCCAAGTGATTGTGAACACCTCTCTGGGAAGCTGGGACCATCGTGCAACACATATTGCAACAGGAATCTTCAGAAAAGGTAACTTCCAAGGTTGGGAATGCTGAAGAGGGGAGAAAAGGTGGGGTGAACATTCACAGACAGTTCCTGAGATTCAAGGGCAAAACAGGTCGATCTATTTTGTTTATTACACAGACTTCTATCTCCCTCTCCTCCCTCTGAGAGCATTCACATTCAAATGCTACATATGGAAATAGTTGCAATTACATATAATAACACTTGCTTTTTTTCTTACTTCTTGTTAAAAACATTTCAAACTACAGCTTAGTGAGCTACATTATCGTAAGGTTATTTCCTTACAAAGTTTTAGTGTGTAATGGCCACTGCATTCAGCCTCATGTGCTGATCCACTGCATGAACTTTTCCCCAGGACTGTGGCCTCCCGTGTGCGCAGGCCATACGCTGCTCAGGAAATAAGGGATGTGTATCAAATTAGATTATTTATAGGTTCCTATATGGGCTTGCTCTAGAAATTGTGTGGAGAACTAGACAGACAACTACAGGAAGAGAGCAGAGGGCCTGTGGTTAAGGCAGTTGAACGCCGCACAGGAACATTCGGTTCTGCCTCTGCCTTTGCCATAGGGCTCTATGAATGAGGAGCAAGTCAGACCAAACACCTTGGCAGAGGGCCAACAACTCTGTGTTCCTCATTTTCCGGGAGTCCAAACCAAAGCACCTTAGGCCTTTTATGCAGAAATATCAACATCTGATTATAATGTAAGCTTTGGCTTTCGATGGAGAAATAGAGCCGGAGGCGCGTGGTTAAAAGGCAGGAGGACCCGGCTGACCAGGTTGACTTCACTACTGACCGACCAAGTAGCTCTGCTCTCCCCCGGTGAAACAGGACAACAGTGCTCTCCGGTTGTGGAAATGGGCAAAATACTGTGAACCTATACATAACATTTTAACAAGTGTACAATAACAAAAAGAAGATACTTGATTTTCTATATACAAGACAATTTGGGATATTTTCATCTATTTCTTATACTGACGTATTATTTATTATACTGATTTATGCTTTTTTTTCCAATTTGTTACATTGCTATTTGATTTTAGTACTCAATGAAACTGCAACGTGGTCAAATGGAATAGGACAGGGAACAATATTCAGTGTAAACCAAAGATATTATCTGATTCACAAAAATAAAAATATTTGCACTCTCAGCTGTACAGTATATCATATAACTATGTCCAAAAAAACCCCAAAACAAAAACAGCTAGTAAAAGTTAATGTCCTTTTGTACTTATTTTATTGATGTACCTCCCAGAGTACCACCAAATGAAAGCTTTTTGTAATAGTAAGCTACTAAGAAAATAGCACACTGCAAAATAAAATAAATGTATGTTGTACCCAAATAATAATAACAAAATCTACCAGCATCTTTAAAAAATGTTCTGAATAAAGTTCCAATAGTTACTCTGACTTCAAAATCTGAATTAAGAGAAGGTTTCATACTACAGTTATGGAAAACAAGTGAATATCTCTTCCCTTTTAGGTAGGAAGTCATTAAATGTGAAAACATAACACAATAACAGCAGCAATCAAGAGTTTCTGTTAAGTGAGACAACACAAATATTTTAACCATGACTGACAATATCCAGAGTTCACAGT
The DNA here is from genome assembly GCF_059628265.1 of Tinamus guttatus. Taxonomy (NCBI): domain Eukaryota; kingdom Metazoa; phylum Chordata; class Aves; order Tinamiformes; family Tinamidae; genus Tinamus; species Tinamus guttatus. The sequence goes on along the minus strand of NW_028288684.1, from coordinate 5,984,207 downwards.
ACATGAATGATACTAAAGTATATAGGGAAAAGATGCTGAGACAGTTCCATTTTATAGGGTAATTCTCATGAGTAAGAAGCGAACATAGATAGAGGAACAAAATTAAAAAATAGGTTTGAGCTCTGAGTAACATCTTCAGAGTAAAAGCTTCAGTCTTTCAGAGTTTCCTTATTTCAGTCAGACCCCTTGGATATACAGGTCCATTTGAACAATACAGTGATAGGATTAGGGCCTAAATATGTAAACAGAAAAAGGATGAAAGGTAAACACAGCGCACGGCTATAATTAGATACCAAACTAGTCACAGAAAAATAATATGAGTGTCTAGAATGTTGCAAAATTTACATTTTTTATTGTAATACTCTGCAGCCATAGAGAACAGCTACCAAGATATATGAAGAGGTTTACATATCAATTAATCAAGAGGATTAATTGATCACAGCATGTTCTCCTTCAGGCAAACATGAGTACCTGCAGTCCATTTGCTCACCTCTAGTGGCTCACCTCTACTGTGCTGCTGTTTTTTTTTCATACTTATACATAATTTATTTTATTATTTTAGGTAAAAGAGTAGCCTAAAATCAGTAACAGGGTATTTCTATCTTAATTATCAATTCCTCACTTTTAGATATGCAGATTTTTAGCCTCCTCATAATAGGGTGGCAACAACTAAAACGAGGTAATCCTACCATATTTTAAAACACTAAAATAGAAAGAAAGCAGTAGCACTACCATAAAAATATTCACTCTCTTGCCCATCTGAAGGTTGTAGGGAGTTCTATCTTGGCAGTGTGTTAGATGAAGTCACTTTTTTATGCTGATGTTTTCTCACTGACATACTGATAATATCCCACTGTACCATATAGCTAGGATACATATTTGGCAATGAGAAAATATTATCTCTCTCCCTCACACATACACACACGCACACACAAATGTAAGTTATAAGGAGGGTAGCTCACACTGAAATATATGCTTTACTATGACCAGAACATTTAACAGTGGCAGCAGAGGCAGAAGAGTAATACCAGCTTTATGGCTGGTTCAATAGCACAATTCCTCAGGATAGCCTGGGTTCGGTGCAATATCCTACATTCGAACTTTGGGAGCAGTCCTCACCATCCTTTGGAAACAGGAAGGGATCTATGATTTCTGTCTGCCTACGACCCTCCCGTAGATTCATCATCTTTGAAGGGTGTAATGGTCTGATCTGCTGATGCGTCAGTAAATGTTTGCCTGTAAATGTTCGGCACCTTCACTGTTACTACCTCTTTGAGAGTGTCTAGGAGTATGAAACTGTTCCTCCCTTTACTATAGTATAGTCGTGCCTTCAGAGATCTGCATGGAACACAACAAATCAACATAAATATATCATCTGACCAAAAAACTGTTTAGAGAATCAGCTACCTCTAATTAATTTTACTTTTTTTTTACTTGGTGTTTTCAGATCCACCAAGAATCTTCATATGAAATAAAATAATAGGCTTATTTTTTTTTCCAAGATACCTATAGAAGGACATGAACATCTGAAGTTCATTCAAGGTAGATGTTGGTTTGTATATGCCACTCATGGAGAGATAGTGTCAAAATATAACCACAGGTTTGGATTACGGGGCCCGAGTTTTGTCTCAAGACAGACCTCCCTTCAGACTTAAATCCACTGTAAGTGCCCTGGGGCAGGGTGCAAACGGCAGCTCGGCAGGGCTCTGCCTTGCTCTGCCCTCGCAAGGCCCCGGGCACTGCGCCTGTCCGCACTGCGCACGGGGAGGCCGGCACCCGGGCACTGCGCCTGTCCGCACTGCGCGTGGGGAGGCCGCGTGGGGAGGCCGGCACCCGGGCGCTGTGCCTGTCCACACTGCGTGCGGGGAGGCCGGCACCCGGGCGCTGCGCCTGTCCGCACTGCGCGTGGGGAGGCCGCGTGGGGAGGCCGGCACCCAGGCACTGCGCCTGTCCGCACTGCGCACGGGGAGGCCGGCACCCGGGCACTGCGCCTGTCCACACTGCGCGTGGGGAGGCCGCATGGGGAGGCCGGCAGCCGGGCTGCTCTCCTGGCCCCCAGCGCACGGCAGCCCCGCGCTGCTCGGCAGCGAGGCCTGGAGGGAGCGCGGCCGCAGGACTGGCCTGCCGCAGCCGGGCCTGGCCCTCGCCGCTCCTCCCCTGAGCCGCTGGAATCACTGCAGGGCCATCAGTATCAAAGTCCTTTTCAGAACGTCATGTTTGTGAGCAACACCATTTTAAAATTTCTCTTCGCCATGAACATGCTTTACATTTTAATGTTTTCATCTGGACTCTTCACAGCCAGACACTTCAGACATTTCTTCTTGTCTTGCAAAAATACATCATCGGTTTCATTTCTACAACTGGTGATGTGTAGTGCATCAATCTACTTTAAAACTAAGAAGAAAAAAATCACAAAGCCCTTTTTCTTTCAGGTTATGCCTCCCTGATACTAAAGTTGCCTGATCTCTGTTTCGCATCAGAGAAGTCTAGAAAAAAATCTAATTCACACCTGTTTGCTATTAACCCTGGCAGGCTTAAGCCAATGGAAAATTAGTAAAGCACAGATACATTTCCTCTAGCCAGATGCACCCTTTTCCACCTGTGAATTCCAGCACATGCTGAATAAGGAAGGAAAAGGACCAATGCAATTGGTATAGAAAGTAGCTGTAAGGGCCTCACGCAAACTGAGCACTTCCTCCTCCTGGCAAGAATTCTTACATAACCAAGCAGGACACAGAGCAAGGAACTGAATCAGTTAATTACATTAGTAAGGTATTATGGAATATCGCTTTTGGAAACTTGACTTACTAATTTAATTGTGAAGAAATGACTGTACTTGGTGCTCATTGTTACTATGAGCCAAATACAAACATTAGTGCATTTGCAGCAAAGGTAAAAAGGACCTTTTCATGGTAGCTGTCCTACTGCAACATTGCAAATCAAACTAAACAATCAAACCCAGCACAGTCGTTGGTGGCAAGTTGGAAAATAGTCTAAACTATGTTATTTGGGAAGCAATCATAAGCAGAGTGAAGAACACCCAATAAGTAATTCAACTATATTTGAAAATAGTTAAGGTTTTCAGATGAATGAGAATTACTAGTAGCATATAATTACCTGCACACTACATCATCCTCCTGCCTGTTGCTCAGACCAGTAACTTGAGCATCACCTTAGACCCTGCATTTACTCCTGATCCTAAGATTCACGCAGTGTTCGTACCTGGCAGATACTTTCAGCATGACATTTTCAGGACAGTACTTTTCTTAATTCTTCCGATGAACTAACAGATTGCTAGGTTCTCATAATCATATTTTGATTCAGCAGCATTTGTGAGCAACTGCTCTTAAGAAGCTGCTTTCCCTCATACTCATTCAGAATAAATACTGCTGCAAAGACTCTTTTCCACTTTGAGAGCATGTCACTGCCTTCACAGCTTTCCCACTTTCCTTTAATGTTTTCCTTTCACACTTTTCCTTTCATGTTTACTATGTTATACATCTCCACTTTCAAGGCCCTGCCTGGCTATCACTGCTGTATCTATTGTTCCTTAATCTTCATCAGGAAGTCAGCTCTGTTTTGTTCAGAGTTGAAGGGAGGCCAACTTTCATAAAAGAATAAGGCCAAGAAAACCATTAGATCACCCAGTCTGAATTGTTTATTGTTTAACTGAAGTACTTCAACAACTCTAGGTTATTATTTCAACTTTTTCTTAGAGATGTGTCTCCTATATGTCATGCAGTACCTAGAGTCCAGCTTCTGGCCCTCTGTTCACCCACAATAACTTTTAAACAAATCTCTAGGGTCTTCTCCTGTTTTACTCTGTGCTCTTGAAGGAAATGGCCTTCAACATTTGAAAACACACTTCACTGCTTTTTGTCAAAGCTCTGTCTGAAAGTCAGCTTACTAAGATACCTGTAAGAAAGCAAAATTAACAACTAAACTATCACAGTAATCAGACTACTGCTCTTCATCAAGAGCTGTGATAAGAAGGTAGATATACATACCACTAAGTGGGCAAGCGGTTGATGGAGAAGATGGATAAAGGGAGAGAGGCTCCTTGGATGGAAGGCCATTCTTTCCATTAACTATGGAGACACCCTAATTTGATTAGGCAGGCTAAGACTGAGGTAGCTAAGTTATGGGACGTGAGCATTATCCCTCAACTCCTCTTATTTCCCTTTTCATCCACGTATTTTTTGTTTTCAACTGTTATATTTAAAGTGGAAGTTTTTAGAGTGACAGGGAGTTCTAATTTATTATTACTGTTTTCTTTATGCTTGTGTAGCCCAGCATCACAGGGAATGTGGATACCCAAATAACGCTTTAAAGTAATACAAACCATCTTATAACTCTAGAGAGTATTTTATTAAATAGCATCTGATTTTGTAATTCGTGTATAATTATACACGCGTGGCAGGTAGAAGGTGTACAGTCTTGCAACAACCTTAATTTTATAATTTTCTAGCTTCCTTAACTCTATAACAAAGAGCTGGAAATGAGTTCGTGAGAAAAAAGCAGCTGGTGCCAGCCCAGGCTGAATGTCAGATAAAGCACCAATAAAATCCAACACTCTGAAAGTGGGAGGAGAGTACAAACGACGGGAAGGTACATGTGGGCCCAGGATGCACACGCAATTTTTGGCAGAGAAGGGGAGGGCAAGGAGCAAAACAGACCATGGAAACTCTTGTCACGTGAGAGACATGTTGTAATAATCTGCTGAGAGTTTTCTGAAATATTTGATGAAAAAAAATGTAAGACTTATAAAACAAAATTAAGGAATATAAGGAGTTCCTTGGCATATGCAAGAATCCAGATCCTACAAGCTTGCTTCTCTGTCCCGTCTTTATTGTACTTTAAATATACCCTTTTAAAAGGGGGATTGCACTAACAGGAAGAAGGTCCTTAAAGTCCAAAATAAGGAAGTAAAATCCCTAGATAGATTTTGGATGATACTAGGAAAAATCATGAGTTTCCAAAAACCTGTTTATTGCTGGGAAAAAAAAGAGAATAAAATATTATGAGAAAACAGTGAGCTTCAAGAGATTATTTGAATCAAATAGGAGTCCTTTACACAAATTTGGAAATCTAATCCTAGTGCAAACAATAAGCAAGAGCAAAAGTCATGGCGGGATTGATTTACAAAAGAAACAGAAAAAAACTGCTAAGTGTTGAAGATGTTCTCACTCTGGATCTGTTCTGCCCAGGAATAGGAAACAAGTTCTTTCAAAACCTGAAGTGAGATAAAAGTTGCTGCTAAGGCAAAATGGGAAAAAAAAGAATTCTAAAAGATGTCAACTATGTGTAATATCTGTATTTTCTCATTACAAAAAAGACACACCATTCCAGTATTTCTAGAAAGTCACAAATTATATGTCCATGTTCAAAATGTACTGGGGAAAATCAAGGGTTGGTTAAAAGCCTTTCACTTAAAATAAAAACACGTATACAAAAGCACCAATATAACTACAACACACACACACTTTGGCCACAAAAATACCATAAAAAAAAAAGAGGAGAGATTTACTAATTTGGACTCAGGAAAATCATTCCATTTCTATGCAAGTTGAGCATAAGATGCTACTAGGCAAGCACTGGCCACGCACTCCTCCAGATGTGGCCACATGAAGAGGTGACTGTCCCTTTCACTCCTAGCTCTCCCCTTTCCTTCATCTACTGCTCTCCAATATGCTGGTAGATGATGCCAGCATTTAAATATTGGTTAATTGCTAGCCCGCCTCACTTGGACTGAAACAAGTGAAGTGCAATAACACAAGCAATTCACACACCAAGCTGAAACAAGAGGTGGGGTTTTTTCAGGAAAGACTAACAAATAGCTAAGGGACATACTGTTAGCTAGCAGAGCCTCTATTATAAAAGGATGGGCACCGTTTCATCCTGGATAAAAATTTGATAAGAAATAAGATAAAATATCTAAGTGATCAATATAAATATGATCATTTTTATTTGCAGCAAAGCATTTGCAGCCAAGGGTTACAAATTAATGGATTTGATCCTGTGTTTACTGTATTCACCAGCTATCTAGAAACTGGGGTGGCCAAGGACCATGATGTTGAATCTGCAGTTATTTATATTACTCTGTCATAGAAAATGGAATAAATTAATCAAAAGGCACCAGTTAGTGTTCTGCCCCAGAATCATGCCTACCTCAGCTTCCATAACTCCAGCCAGGTTGCTATCCCTTGTCTGTCCTCCCTCGTGTGGGCTAGCTCCGAAATGCCCGTCTCCAGGCTCTTCTCCTATTCAGCAACAGGAAAAGGAGGGCCACAGTGATACACTACAACTTGCTGCCATCTTCCTAGCCTTAGGAGGCAACGTCTTCCGCCGTGTAACACGGATAATGGTGGGAACGGTGCTTGGCGACAGTGTCCTTCGTTATCTGTACCCCCACTCCTTCAGCCCTTTTCTGTGGCTGTTTCTCCTGATGCTTACACACACCCCCTTCCATTCATACTGCATTCATAACAACCTAAATACAAATCTCGGCACTTTTATGCTGGTTAAGCTGACTTGATGACCAGACAATGCAGAAAGGACAACTCTTGCTCTTCTGCTGCCTCTTTCCTTTGCCACATGCTCTGTCAGTGTCCTTGCAAGAGCACAGCCATCACAGATAAGCCTGTTCAGGGAGCAAAACCAACAGGGTGGAGGGAGACGGAAGTGGTAGTGGGAGACATGTTGCTTCCGTCAAAATAAAAACAAACCAGGCTCCATAATAGGATTTTATTTATATATGTGTGTGTGTGTATATATATATATATATATATATATATATATGAAATCCCACCAAAACACAGACACACAACCAAACACACACAACACTGTAGTCTTGTAAGGGAAACCACAGGTGGTACAGCTCACCCCTTCTCCAAAAGGGCACTAAAGAACTAGAAAGGGTTCAAAGGCAAACAACAAGAAGCAGTGAAAATATTATGATATGATAAGAGAAAGGGGCAAGTCTTAAATCAAATGAGTTATGAGTAGACATCATTTAAAAAATGCTTTAGACAGGTCTGATCAGAAGTTTCTAGGCTTGCTGTTTTGAGAAAAAAATGTTTGCAAAATTTAAAAGTGATCAGAAGAAACGTTTTTTATATTCCAAATTATCACCTATTGTGGTGTGAATTTCGTGGATAGATTGAGTTCTGTAATAGGGCAGACTACGAAGAAAATTCAGAGTTACTAATATAAATATAATGCCCCTATCAAAGTATTGTCATTACAGACTACAGGCTAAATCGGTCACTGCATAACTCCGCGTGAATTTCTTCCTGATTTCTTTAACATCAACTTCAGCACCAGTATGTAGTTACTAGTGAAACAGGAAACTACTTTATGGTTTAAGCCAGTATGGTAATTCATATATAAAAATATCAAGAGAAGGCACAGCAATTTGATTTCATTATTCCATCTTTATTCACAGTAACAGGCTAACTTTTCCTACAGCTTATACTAAATACTATTAGAAGCACATTAATTAGTATAGTCATAGTTAGAATTTTTGAAATAGCTACTCCTAAAGTTTGGCCACATTAAGCTCTTCTGTATGCAAGAAAAATACATGTTGATTTTCTTTTTTTAATGTAAGTGATTTATAAACTCATTTTCTTTAGCACTGCACTCCTCTCCCAGATTACAGCCAATTCCTAAAAGTTTGTCTAAAATTGAACACTTTTGCCCATATCAAACTCCTCCCTGGACACCTCCTTTCCTACCTGTTTAACTTTCCGGATGGCTTTCAATTTGATAATTTAAACACGAGTTTGATTTTTTTCAAGGATTATTTTAAACAAACTCTCATCACAAGTAATGTCAAAAAACACTGAAGAGTAATCACTTACCACTTACAAACATAGGAGCTAAAAATATCACATTTCTTAGACACCTAGTGTGCCTTCACCAAACTCCTTGTTCATTCTGATTAGAGCATTCTGTTTAAGTTTGAAGTATATACACTGAAATGTATAGCACATACAGAAAACAGTTGCATTGTTCATTACACAGAAATACAGCAAAATGGCAATTATTTCTCAGGGAACAAAGAGTCTTAATAAGATTTTTAAAAAGGTAAGAAACAAGAAGGAAAATAAGCAAAAGACAGAACATAAGGAAGGAGCTTTATGTATTTTGCAAGTCCCCCCCGCCCAGTGTCAGGGAGTGTAAAGAACAAGAGAATATAGTAGTGTCTAGGGGTTTAGAAAGAAGCAGGAGCTGCCAGCAATGCCAAAGCAAGGAGAGGGCTCCATGGTTTGATAAGTGAATAGATCAGGTTAAACATGCCTGGAATAAGTGGTAGAAGCATCAGGTAGAAGAACAGAGGGAATAACTGAAAACTCACACAGTCAATAATATAAACAGCACAGAGAACGAAGAAGCCTGGTAAGTCCCTCTTGGAGAGAGAGAATAAAGGGGGTATTAAGGCCAAGGAAACTTTGAAATTTAAAAAAATAAACAAACTTTAAGCAGTGGCATACATTCAAGTGCCAGGGTAGTGGTTCTGTTGAAGAAAGAAATTTAAGTTGATGGATAGCTGCAAATCTGAGAAGACCATGCTTACTGCAGTGATAGAGAAACTGTTCTGCATAAAAGACATAAGTTTGCAGAGAAGCATCACAACACTTCTGAATCCAAAAGGCAACATACTTTTGGAACACAGATGCAAGGTAACACCAGGATATCTGAAAGTTACATTTATTCCTTTTAACTTATTCTGTTCTGCAGATCTCACAAATTACGAATTGTGAGTAAAAGAATGACCACTTGTCAGATTTATTTCTGTTAATAGATTTTCCTTATGAACCTCTGATCAGTTCCTAAAATAAAGGCATTTGCTTTTCCATGCAAAGCTATTTTATTATATTCTTGAAAATACATAATAACTATACATAAATCATAATATGCAACACTAAGTTTTGTCATAAAGTTGCCATATACCTCTTTTTTCTTTCTTTTTTAGGAGAAGATGACAATTATAATAAAATAAACTAATTGTGAAAGAGGTGTAAAATAACTTTGATTGAATGTGAAGGAGTTTCTTGCTAAAGATGCTTATTTGCTCATTTCAGTATTATGAAAGCTATTTTATTTGCTAATAAAAACTGAGCTTGAAACAGACATTTCTGAACTTCCTATTGATGACAGATTAAGAGAGCCATTACTTTGTGAGGAGCACTAAGAAGCGTCAGATGATAAATCATCTTGTACTCCACTTCCATTCTAGTTTAATAGTAAGACCTCTTTTTATCCTTCATTTCTTGTTTTAAAATTAGACTGCAAAGAGTTCATCAGGATATGTTGCCATAAGAGTAGAGCACCTATTCTGAAGTGCGAATGTCATGTCAGCACTAAGCAGAGGATATTTTACTACGAACTACAACATATTTATGAACGTAAAGATTTGGTACAATCTTCATGTTCATTATTGTTTGGTACAATATTTGGTATATATTAACTGAACATCTAAGCTTACACTGTATATACACAAAATTAGTATCATTAACAAGCAGCAAAATTATTATAACTCATGTAGTAAGCTTTGGGACTGTACTTACGTTTGGTTCATGTACTGTTTACTGCACAAGTTATTTTCCTGGAGCAAATGAAATATGTCTTGCCATTTTCCATGTTTTCATCTATTCTTATCTAGGCATGTACCTCAGAGGCACACCAGGCTGTGGGCAGGTCCACATCTCCATTCTACATGCTACAGAGCAATACAGAAAGACCAAAGAGCTCACAGAGCACGGCCTCACTTGCCTTGGGACATCACATGGTGTCACTACTGTTACAGCAGTATAAGCAGATCCGGACCACAAGTTTGTTGTTCAAATTGTACAGTTCAAGTTCGTTGTAAAATGGGACATGGAGGGACATAGGAGAAAAAGGGGAATTATCATAGCAACAAAGGGCCTCCTTGTTGAGGCGCTGGTGTGGAGTTCTCCTGGTGGTGATCGTAAAGCTCGTCAATAAAGTGGAAAACACGACCTGGGCAGAAGAGACCAGAAGCAGCAACGAGCTGAAGGAGTACTTTGAAACACGATTTAGCAAGGAAGCAGAGCAGAGGCTGAGGCACCAAGGAGCAGCAGCTGTGGAGGCAGCAAAGGTCCCCCCGCTGCCGCTCTAGCTGGCTCCTCAGGGCACTTGTCCCAAGGCCACAGGAGGGAGAACAGTGAGCCAAGTCCTCAGGCCCTGGTGCCTGAGGAGCAGCTCGCCTCACGCCAAGTACATTTTATTGCCTACCCCTTGCTGCTGCAGTCCCTGCGTTAGAGCTTCTGTAGCTACTTCTGGCCGCAGTCACAGAAGCAATGTTTTTATCATCTTAATGGGGACAATTTTATGATCATGCTGCTAGCCGGCCCAAGGCAACATTTGACTCTTGTATTGATCTAACAGAGAAGAAAAAAAAAAAAAATCTAAGGCCACTTGAACTTAGTCATGTGCAATACCCTAGTGCATTGGGTGACTGGCAGAAGTGTGTATAGCCAGGGGTGAAAACACTGCCCCCAAGGTAAAAGAACTAAATGATTCAATGCAGAGAGGAAAATGCCAGTATATTCAGTACCTAACATAAAACCTATGTTTACAAGAAACAAATTTAATCCCCAAAACGGCCCTGAACAGCCTTAGAGCTTTTTATCTTGACCGTACAGTAGAAAAAAAGGAAGAAGTGCTCTGAAACAGGTGGAAAAGTGAAACACGAAGACAGGGATACTGTGCTCTACTACCCCATGCTCCCAAACGGGCAGCCCAGCTCCAGCAGCAGCTCCGGATCTAGTTCCCTTTTGCTGAGCCCTTCCTCCGCTCACCTATAGTTGAGCACCACTTGAGCACACCACAGTGGACCTCAGATACAACCTTTTATCAATTCTTTTACTTAAACATCCTGAAATGACTTGAGAATAGGTGTTGGAATGTGAAACAGGATCAAAATCGATACTTTTATCATCCTACAGAATATTCTATGGGAATCCCAATTAGTGAAAACTAAATTTAATATTAATAAAATTAACATGTCAAATCTTGCAGCTCAAACCAAACAAGGGATGGATGAATCAGCACCATTAAGTGAGCACAGACAACCTGCTCCTGAACAGGGATATAGGCAGGAAACGCACACACAATATACCCTAAGAGCAGTAAAGTTAAAAAAATAATCGAAATACTACGTAGTACAAATGTATCTGTTCACTTTGGTATAAGCTCTTTCACTCCATATTACGCATAACAGAACAGGACAGCTATTGCAAAGCCAAAACACCCAATTCACAATATCCTAATAACTCCACAACAACAATCTGTCTTATTATTATCAAAACCACAGTCCACCATCCAGAGAACAAAAAAATCCGGAGACAATAGAAGTTTATAACTAATCCTGCTGTATAGTACACCAAAAAAAAAAAAAAAAAGGGGGAAAAAAACCCCTAATGACTCAAAACAATAACTGAAGAGTTTTACTGTTACTTTTCAATACCTTTCCTCTCAGCTTGACACTGTGAGTACATGTCTGTATTCATATTATAATAGAGATAGAAGTACAGGATATTTGAAGAGATACTTTAAGAGAGCAATGTAGGATTGTAACCCTGAAACAGTTTTAGGTCTGCTTCTTCCACAGCTCCACTACTTCTGTATTACAAATGATAAATTATGCAACTTGTTGTCAATAGATAAACCTGTTTTACTTCTGACATTTTTAATAAACAATGAAAAATTAAGTTAGTAAGAAAATCAAAATTCAAGAACACCTAAGACAACCAGAGGCCTGGCTGACTCTGCTAGCTGTTTTCACAATATGGAGAGCATTAGGTTTGTGGTATCAACTTGCCAAATAGAAAATTTATAAGTATTTTTAGGTTGTTACAAAATTATTCAGGTTGCAACAAAAAATACCTGTAGTTTCTCATCAAATAATCTGGAAATTAATATACATAACCATGCCACTTCGGGAGAAAAAAAAAAAGGAGAGAGAAAATTAGGCTTTCTTGATTTATATTGTCCTTCAGAATTTGATATTTTCTTTAAACTGAAGAGGACTCACCTCCTCCTTCCCCCTAAAGACAACTTCAAAACACAAACAGATCAAATAAATAACCAAACATTTGTTAAGCAATGAACCAAAGACAAAAATTAGCACTGAGAAAATAATAAAGACAAAAAAAAAAAAAGCTGTGAACAGCCTAACCTCTTTCTTCCAAGTTACTATGATAGCCTAGAGAATCATAGCAATTTGCAAAACTCTAATAAAAATGTATCTAGCACAATTTGTCCAGCGCAGCTTGAGGACCCTAGTAATGCCCTTATACTAGAGCTGCTGATACATATTCTATATTTTGGCACTGGAGCAAGTACATAGCATTTTGAAGGCCAGATTGTCTCCTCCACCCACCTAGAAAGTGCAAACGAAAAGCTAAGTGTTTCAGAAAGGAACGTTCAATCAGTCATCATTGGCCACTATCAAACTGATCTGATTTCAAACGAAACTGCTTGCAATAATTTGTTCAGAGACTGTCTTAAAGCAGGTCTGGCTAATGCACTGCAGGCCTGTAGGGTATCAAATCCACCTGGCGCATACTCCTCAGACCTCCTTTCCTCGTCTCTCAGGGAGAATCCTCCATTTGGACCGATGCTGCCGTAGGCACCGGTGCACAGTGCAAACGGGGAGAGGGCACCCCGAGCTGCAGGTGCAAGGCAGGCCGGCTCTCCTCACCTGCTATCGCTGCACCAGGCGCCATCCAGCCCTGCTGTGTGTGCACAGCAACAGGCCCGAGCTCATCATTCTGCCCTCTAACAGGGCTAAGGGCTCTGACAGACACGTGGCTGCTGGTAGTGAGGGCAGGGGGGAAGGTAGGGAATGCTCTCGGATATAACCCCTTGCCCTGAACTGATAGTGTCCACCCTACTGATGCCTTGATACTGCTCATGAATCAGCTCCTGAACCACTATGGTTTTCTGCCTGTCTCACAGGAAGAAAAGTGAGTTCTTGAGGGCTGTCAGAAAGAACCCCAACTTAATGGCAAGCTGCTCGCTCCTTGTCAGCCACCTCAGTTCTGTCACCAGCTCATCAGAGGGACACACGGTCAGAATCTGCACTGCTCTTCACTGCATATGACATTCCCACCTAATGTCTCAAAAAACCTTTAAGGGGAATTCTGAAGAACTGCCAACTGGTATAAGAGCACCTCCACTGCATCAACAAATTACCAGGGGAATGCAAAGAGGAGGAAGAAAAACAAAAAGCACAACTTCTTTGTATATACTGAGGTCTTGAAATTTATAAGCAAGATTATGATTGATTGACTTTGATGAAAACAAGAATTTTACTTAAAGATTTGTGGCCCAAAAACTAAATTAAAAGGATTCACTTCTACTGTAGTGGATTTTAGTTACAATAAAACTTCCACTGATATATCTAATTGCACCTGCTAGAGTGTATGTTATTTGAACAGTCTGAAACTCCCAACAAAGTAGTGTACCAATGTCATAGCATAGCATGTTATAGTTATGACTTTTTTAATATATAGGAAGACAGAAAGCTTCCAGATATGATTCATTTGTCAAGAAATACATAAGTGTTTCCTATCTTCTGCAAAGTTGGATTGTTACTTATAATGTTTGTTAGACCAGCTGAATGTATACTGGTGAAATGTTTTTGCTGTAGGCACTAAGTAGTTTGAATGCTAAAATTCTTTTATTTTTGAATTGTCAAAAAAAAACCCCCATCTTCTAAGTACTCAGAGAAGCAGGCTCACAGTGAGCCATAAATGGCCACTGACTACTTTTCTCAAAGAGCTTGCTTTTCTAAAAAGGCAGGCCGAAATTACCTAGCAGTGACTTCTTATGCATGGAAGAGTGAAAAACTGGAACACTGGTTCAGAGTTTAGAATGGTGAAATCCTCTTTCTTATGATATTTTATATGAGATACTTTTATTAAGTGATCAGACAGTCCTCAGGGAGATGTGTAAATACGTTTGATTTAGAACCACCACCTTTTGTTTAATATATTACATTCAGATTCTTACCAGAGTGCCACTCTGAAGATGCCATATCCATTCTCTGTCACCTGTACTCTTCCTGTTTCATACTCAGTCCTCGAAGCACTTTTCAGACGCACAACCCCTGCCTATCAAAATGGTTTCTAGAAAGCAAATGTAAAGGCTATAACACATGGAGAAGCAGCTAACAACTTGCAAACTACTGCAAGAGCAATGCAAACACAGTCAACAAGAAATTAAATCCAAAATGTTCATCCTATTATTGAACTGTAACATAACTACCATTATAACATCTGTACTTTCAAATCATGAGATCACTTGCAGAAAAACTGCAAGAGCAAAGTTCCTCTTACACAGTTAATCTTGTACACCCCCTTTCATTATAAAGGTAGTCATTTGCCCAGAAGTGATTTCTTAAAAAAAAAAAAAAAAAAAAAAAAAAAGAAGGGCAGGACAAAGGAATGTTAATCATATTTATTACAGCTACTTCTAAGGACTGATGAAAATTGAAGTTCCATTATGTTGGACAGAACATGAACACAGAACAGTAAAAGGTCCCAGATTAAAAAACTTGCAGTCTAAACAGATAAGACAGACAACACGGGGGAAAAGTTCACACAGAGCACAAACAGCACGACTGTGGTAAATGCAGCATTAATTCCATTTTGGGGGCTGCTTTTACTTGCAAACAATGGAAGCAGAGCAAGACTAAGGAGGGCAGTAGCTGGGAAGGGGAGAAGGAACACATGAAATAGGCAAATACCAAAGCAGAACTGAAGAGGCAGAATGGAAGGAAAGAGCGGAGCAAACAGTCCCTGAGCACAGGACAGGCAACAGCTAATCAAAGCTAGTCAGTGTTCTCTGGGTGGCCAAAGGTCCTCAGGCTTTTGGCTCTCACTGTTCCTGTTTGCAAGTCCCTGTCAGAGTCCTTTCTTCACTGCTTCCAGGCTTACTGCAGGAGGGTTATTCAGACTCTCAGTCTCTTCCCTACCAAGATCCCATATCAAAAGAAAAAAGGGGATACAAGGGAATCAAGACTGCTCTCTCATCTGTGGTTTTAAAACAAAATCATCAGGATCTGTTCAGCTCTATTTTTTAGGATGCATGTATGCAGACTATCCTTATTTACAAGGTGTCCATGTTCTGACATTCAGACTTCCACTTTCTAAGTCATAGAATCATAGAATGCTTAAGGTTGGAAGGGACCTCTAGAGGTCATCTAGTCCAACCCCCTGCACACGCAGGGTCACCTAGAGCACGTGGCACAGGGTGGCATCCAAGCGGGTTTGGAAGATCTCCAGAGAAGGAGACTCCACAACCTCTCTGGGTAGCCTGTTCCAGGGCTCTGTCACCCTCACTGTTAAGAAATTTTTCCTTAAGTTCATGTGGAACTTTTGGTGCTTCAGTTTGTGGCCATTACCTCTAGTTCTGTCAGTGGCCACCAGGGAAAAGAGGCCAGCCCCATCCTCCTCACTGCCTCCCTTGAGGTACTTATAGACACTGATCAGATCCCCTCTCAGCCTTCTCTTCTCCAGGCTGAACAGGCCCAGCTCCCTCAGCCTCTCCTCATAGGGCAGATGTCCCAGGCCCCTGATCATCCTTGTGGCCCTGCGCTGGACTCTCTCCAGCAGCTCCACATCCCTCTTGTACTGTGCAGCCCAGAACTGGATACAATATTCCAGATGCGGCCTCACCAGGGCTGAGTAGAGGGGCAGGATCACATATTGGTCAAGATACAGTTTATATAAAGTAGCAGTGAAGGTTTGGTCAGAGCGTATAAAACATTATCTTTCATGGCGAAAAGGTAGCCAGGTAGAAATATTCTAACCATTCACAGTAAACTACTTTTTCCAGTATAAACCTACTAAAATAGGCTTATATCAGAGAGAATTTTATTACTTTTATGATGAAAATGTTGATCGTTTGGATCCTGTAACACAGCTATAGTAAAGGGCATATCAGTAAAGGGCAGATTTATCCACAAAGGCAAACTGAACCTCCAAAACTACTCTGGCATCACTTGCTATGTGGACTCCATGGAAGGGGGCAAAGGAACCAAAATGAAAACTTTTTTTTTTGCCCTGGTATAGTGTCTCCACACAAGCTGTTTATACAGGCACAGCAATAGCAATACAATTAAAAACAATTTCTAGAATTAGGCCAGGCCTCCCAGGTTATTTCCTCCTATATGGAAATAAGCTATCAAAAAATATTTTTTAATTTTGCGAAGGCTGTATTCAGACCAGGGAGAAAAGACGACTGCTGCCGAAATTACAGTAGTACAGACAAAGTGGCAAGATGCATGAATGGAGAAAGCACTGCTCGGTTTAGACGAAGTCTTAAAAAGTGTACAGTACAAGTATACAGTGCAAGATAGCTGCAATATTCCTAGCACAGCTAGGACTTTAGAATACTAATTCTTAACTTAAAAAATAATCCCTCCTGTGCAACTTTCAGAACACGATCAACCTTTGAAATATTAATGGAATTACTAGAAACCAACCACACTTTGAATTGCTGCCAGATTTTGTCAGGAGTTCAGCTGATGAGAGTTTTCTGCGTGCCACTATTCTTTTCCAAATACCCTTTCTTTCAAAGGGTACAGCAACAACTCTGTGATTATTTTGAATCTTGGTGAAAACACTCGATCCTGACAAAGTGTGTGTTCTGGCTTGAAACACACAGAGAAAAGCATCAGTCACAACGGAGCTTTGGAAATGACCACTGCTTTATCTATATCTTGTCAATGAAAATAACAGGCAAGTGGTTGTCTAAAAAAATTCCTTCAGCTCAGTTGCACAATATTGTTTCCACTACTATCTACTTTATTTGGCTGTTTTAAACATCATCTGCAAATTCTGACTGTGCTGTTACAGTAACCCCTTATGCTTCTACAGGACCTAACTCTAGTTACTATCACAAGTATTCCCTAAAAGAAAAATAGCTAAGAAACTTTTAGCTAATACATTGCCCTTAGGACAATGTGAATGGTAGCTCACAGACTACTGACTTAAGGCACTAGAATTATCTGATAAAACAAAGATGCATTTTTCCTCCTAATTTATTGCTTCTACTACAGTAGTGTCCAAAATAAACCCAACATAAACACATATATGCAGAGATAGTAATTGAGCAACTGCAAGCAAGTTACCATGTCCAAGTCTAGAAAGTGTACCCATTACATTTCCTTAAATCAGGAAAACCATGTCAAGCATCGAAAGCTTTTTTTTGTCATTGTTGTTTCCTAAACTCCCTCATCCTTCCCCCCAACCCTACATAGCCCCCAATTTCCAAGAAATCTCTGAACTAAGCAAAATATCTACAGTAATAATTTACTTATCAAAACTTAACTGCAAGTACATATTTAAGAATAAGAACTGTATCAAGCATAACCCAGAGAGCACATTTAAAACATTGGTAATGAATTAGTTATTATTATTAAAACAAAACATAAAATACAGATTTTATAAGAGATGGATCTGTGTTGCAAACTACTGTACTTAAAGTGTACAAGTGGGTTGCCACTTGGCCAACCTAAGCAAGAACAAAAAACTGAACATTAAAATCAACAATACTATCCTAATAATAGTAACAATGTATCATAAATGCAAGGGAAATGCATATCTGTATAGGAAATCTTGCTAAACAAACACAACATCGTGACATAGAGGATCATCTCATTGTAACAGTTAACAGAACATTTAAGGCCCAAACAGCAAATGTAGTCTACAATATATCACGCTTCCTTAACGCTATAGAATTCTGTACCAAAAGTAACTTTATCTGAAATGTTACCTACAGAAAACATTATGAAGGATGCACATGTAGCAGGAGCGTCACAAAATCTAAGTTACTTTCACTGTTCATTTTGAGATACGCTATGTGCAAATTTTTCTCCGTGTGCAGATTTTTCTCCATTTTTTCCCCACAATTGTATATAGGAACTCGCTCTTTTCTTATACAATGCAAATCTGAAATCTACTGCTGGATTTTTGGTTATATCTATCCCACTAAATAAAACAAGGATGGGAATTCACACAGCACTTATCTCTGGGGCCCATCTTGTAACCCTGGGGCACTAAGATACTATTCATTACCCTGTGTTATGTGAAAGACAATTCAAAAGGCTGGAAGGTGAGAATGCTTATGACCAACATCTTCACTGTGAAGTAGTCCAGTAGGAAGTCAGTACACAGTGAGCTGAAATTAAAGAGGCTCTAACAATGAAGGTGGAGTAAGGAAACAGTAGCAGAAACAGGTCAGGCTCTAAAATAAGCACCCACACCTGGTACTTAAAAGCAGAAAGCTGTGCCAAGACAAGCAAGGCTTAAAGAAATCCCAAGTGTCTTCGCTGACAAGCTAAGTAGTAACTCAATTCTTGAACAGTTGTAAAAACAACTGGTAGAACTTTGTAAATGAATAGGTGTCTAAACCATAGAGTTTGTCCAGCTGCAAGAGGAAATATTTTTCTCCTTGATATAAGAGGGTGATTAATATAACTGAACCAGTTGTCCTTTTTGAGGTATTGGATAGATAAATATAAGTTTGCTCTATCTTTGGAATTATCTATCCTTATCATTGGGTGCTGCTAAACCAAGCAAGCAGGGATCCATACTGCCTGACATACAGTTAAGGTAGAATAACAAAGCTCAGCTTCAAGGCACTACATAGGATTCATCATCTCTTCTTGAGGTGCATGTCTAGAATAACATATCACCACAGCTAGACTGCAGATCAGGCAGAACATTTATTTATTCTTCAATAAATAAATAAGATAACCTCCTAGCCCACTATGACAGCACTAAAAGAGTGGGGTCCAAGAGCAGTTTATTTAGGCTGGATTCTGCCCAGCTGAAAATAAGACAGCTTTAAATAAAAGACAATGCCTTTTTTGGCTTAGCTCTCAGAAGAGTATTGTGACGGTGAGAACAACAATCTGCCTATTATGTTACTTACCTTAGGGTCTAACATTCAATCTTCTAGGCAATGAGCCCTCTGCTCAGACATGCTCAGATCATAAGCCTCAAGAAGGTAGAACATGTCTGAGACAGGGGAGATGTAAAATGAGGTCCAAAGAGGAACGGAATAAAAATGATCCATAATAATAATCTCCAACATATTAATGTGTTGAGCACAAAGAGAACTATGTGCATAACTTGCAAATGCTCAGCTATCATGCTAATGGCACATACTTATGTACAATGATATGGACTGCCTCTAAAAATATGTCCCTCTTCTCTAAAAGGGAAGATACTGCCCTCTAAGTGGGATTTTCTAGTTTTCATTAACTCTTAGAAACATAAAATCTGAGCAGCAATTAGTACTCAAAATTGTACTGCTGTTTGGCCCTAACTGTTTATATACCTGTGACAAGAATTATGGGAATTACTGAATCCTCTATGGGGAGAACTATTCTACATCACCACTGAAGACATGTAATACCTTTTAAATTCCAACAAATGCTGTGATATTTGTTGTTGATGATATTTGAGCTGTGATAAAAACTTACCACAAATGGATGATATTTCTTCAGCTTAGTTAACTAAATTAATGAACTACCATAAGCACACTCATATCTTAATATATTTGTTTACCCCATAGGTTGGCTGGAAAAGTTGTTTGCTTACTTAAACCAGATGATCAATTATTTGATACATCTGTTCCTCTCATAGTTTATATTCTCTATAGAACTGAATACAGAAAATCCTAAACATCTCATTGATGACAGAACTTAAGTATTTTTAAAAGGTATCACATGCATTTCATGTTGCATTGTAGTCTCTCTTTTCTTAAAGTACTTTTTTTCTTCTTTATCATCTTCTTGATTTTCACCTCAAATTGATCTTTTACAGCCTTCCTTGCCCTGCAAAGGGAAGACTTTGGGTGATTAAGCTAAGGCAGGTGCAGACGGTGATGGCTACAACAGTTCACATTCTCACTTCCTGCCTGTTTTTCTGAGTTTTCTCCCTTTGCTACTGAGGTT
Organism: Tinamus guttatus; assembly: GCF_059628265.1. Lineage (NCBI taxonomy): Eukaryota > Metazoa > Chordata > Aves > Tinamiformes > Tinamidae > Tinamus > Tinamus guttatus. The sequence continues at coordinate 5,964,208 of NW_028288684.1, read as the reverse complement.
GCAGTACCTTTTGCTCCAATGTACTTCACAAAAACACACAAAAAGTAAAATGGCATGAATTTAAGGTGACTTTAAGGCTCTAGGTTACAAGTTATACCAGGGTGTTGCACAAAGAACACAGGTGCCCTTTCCCTGGAGAACAGGGGGACTAGCTGGAAAACTAAATTAATCATGGGATGTGTACAGGCCCTAACATCTTCCAATATGGAAGCTAATACTTCTGAATTTTAAGAATTACCAAAATACATCTGTTTTTGAAAAACAGAAGTTACAGTAGCTGAACTACAATCTCACTCATAGCTACACACACTAGAAAATCACGTAAAAAGCTGCTGGGAATAGAACTAGACAGTCCCCTTCTGTGCTGGTAAGGAAGTCCTCTTCAGAAACAGTATTGCTGAAGTGCCAGGCAACTATGTAATGCTCAAACTGTAGCCAACAAATGCTCTCAAAAATATATTTATATTTATATATTTATTTTAAAATAGAGAAAAATATTTATAGTTTAAGTTGCACCCTTTGCTACTTAATTATCAAAATTAATAAAAAAGAAATCGTTAAGTTCCTCCTCCAAACAAGTTATCTACCTTAAGCTGCAGCTTGGGAGTCCCCACTATCAGTCTGCTCTGAGATTTTCATCCCACTGAATGTCAGAGACCTGGTATTTCACGTATGGGATCTAAAAAAATGAAAATAAAAATAACTTAGTGATGACTTAACTTTGCCTCAGCAAAGATAAAACAGTCTTTATCCCCACTCAGGTCAACTCACTGATCTCAGGGAAAACATATTTAGAAATCAGAGCCAAACACTTACACTTTCAAAAGATAAAAAGAAAAATAACAGAACATGATGCATGATAACAGGCAAGTATTTTTGAAGATGGGTATGCTTTCACTATTGAAATTATTTTAACTGCTTCCTGAAATAACATAATGTCAAAGATCTTACCTTCTTATTCTTTTGATAGGCGACTTTTAGTCATTCTTTTAGGAAGAGCTTTGTCCATATACTGGAGATTGTGCTAGGTACAATAATAGTTCTGATGAACGATTTAGGAAAACACACACATACACACACGTATATATACACACACACACAACTTTCTTAACAACTGTATTTTGACACCATAAGCTATATTGCTGAATCATATTGAACTTGGTTTATGTTTTATTCCTGTCTTGCTTTGCCTTCTACTGTGTTCATAACAGTTTGTCTTCATCTATATCAAGAATCCGCTCTCACCAAAAGGAAAAGCTTAATAAACTAATTAATAATAATTAAATACAGTAAATATGAACTTGGTATTATTCTTTAAATGCTTAAAAATAAGTCAAATACATTACTTGCTCAGATTTTATAGTGTTGTTGCATTTATAAGTAGTGTTTTTGTAATGATTTTGGTGGACCTTATTCATATGTCTATTGCAAAATATAAACAGAAAATTTAAGATGCATCTCCAGGATGAATTCTCCTTTGCAGTGATTTTACTGAAATGCATTTCAATTTTCACAGTTTCAGTGAAACGAGTCTCTTTTCTAGTGAGTCTTGTTTGTACTTGAGTAACTTACTAACAGTTCAAAAACCTTTCTTAACTAGTTTCTAATTTTCAGTCATCCATTACATTGATAAAGCATTTAAGACACTGCATTTTTTTCTTCTAAATATAAAAAGACTAACATAAGTGTTTGCAGTGAGTAAAGTGCTGTTCTTTCTCTGCCAGTGCATCTTTTAGGCACCACCGTTGCCCCAGGATGATGCTGATATAAAGCTAAGCACCTGCACAAAAACATGCAAAACAGAAACCTCTATTTCTGGAGTCAAATGATACGATAGAATCAAATCTTAAAAGTCTGGTACTTAACATGCTGTGGGCTTGTTAGCAAGACAAATGCTTTCAAGGCTTTTCAGATAATATATGTATCCATAAAGATATATTTTAACATATGAAAGTGATATAGTAATTTAACAACAAAGCACGCTCGCGTCATAAGAGAGTTTTAGATTTAGGTGCCTCACTGGCAAACTATACTCTGCCACTCTGATCAGAAGAAATTTGCTATTGTTTGCAGATTATCCCTTTTTGGGTTGACGGTTGAAACACCAAACCCATAAATAGTTAGAAAATTCCCACAGTGTACAATGAAAGAGAAGGGAAAGAAAAACAAGCACCTTTCTAAATATTCATAAATATTTTACTGTTCTGCTGCCAACACTTCTCATTGCATATACATTACATACAGTGCTCATATAGAATACTACTACTATTTGTACTATAAACCCACTTGTGTGAAAGTCAATATTACATTATAAAAATGTTTTAACTAGATATCTAGAAAAATAAATACCTCATGTATAGCAACAATTCACTTAAATTTTGGCATGATCTGGATTGGATCTGGATTTTTTTTTTTAAGGATCCAAAATTCTTCTGACAGAAAATTCAAAAGATTTTTTTAAAAATTAGAAAATGTGAAGATGTTCCAAGATGTGAAAACATGACTTTTACGTCCTTTTTTTTCTCTCTGTGATTTGAAACCTAATTATTAACTCTAAGATCATCAATAACTACTCTGCCATAGCAAAATACTGAATGTAGAAAATAAAGAAACAGAAAAGAAAAACCCAGAAAACAAATTCTTAGCGATAGAATAACTGTGCCATTATGAAGAGAATCTCCATTCTCACCAGGTAGTCCAAATATTAGAAGTTATATTAAAATAACTTCTAGACAACAGTTTCCTTCCATGCATCTCCTAAGTGTTCATGCTACGACGTGTGCCCTTTCATGTGTCAAACAACCAACACGAAGGCTGACAGGCCCCAACATGACACTGCACATATGCAAAATACCTACATACCAAACAAATAAGTATAATAAAAAAAAATAACAGACGAAGCACTTACCTGGACTTGACAAAGCACCTCTTTACTGCATCAGTACCATTTCCCAAATGAAGGCTCTGCAAGCAAGCTAACCTTCTTCAGACCATTATTCTGGGGCACAGGCTCCTCCAAATGGCAGAATGAATGTATTGCCACTACTGAAAAGTACAGACAACGCAAAGAAAATTAACTGAAAGTAAAAGAACGAGTAGCTTTATTCTAGTTATACAAACTTACTTCAAAAAGTTCATTTAGTTTGTAAAAGTCCTTGTAAACACAGTTTGTAATTTTACAACTTGTAAATACAATTTTAGAACAAACAGAGGAAACAATTCCTCTGTAAAAAGGAAGTACCAATTCATAAAGTTAGTATAAATTACTGTAATAATTCAAGTAGATGAACAGACTAGATGGACAGTTAATGTAATTTGAGTTGAAATGTCCCACTTTAGAACTTTCATTTATGCTACTCTGAGGCACTATTAGGATAAGCTTAGGGTTGTTTCTTTCACAGTGTGCACTCTGAGAACAGGTTTTCACTAAAAGGCATTTATAATGATACACGTGTTTTCACAAAACATGTAATTTAGAAATATATTTAAGTATTTCCAGTTATGCCTTCTGCTGCAAATTATTTTATAACTGTAAAAAAATGCAAGCATCTCCAGCTTTGTTTTAAGATAAGAGTAATCACTTCTAAGGTAAACACTCAGAATCATAATTTGATGAATGTCTATTCTGGTAACAGGTCCAATTTAAACAGATTCAGACCTTCTCCTGCTACTTGTCCTTGTGCCACATCATTCTTTGTGTAGATATATTTACTTACAGAGCTGCTCAGTAAACCAATCTGAGAAACTAACTTGCAATAAGAACTGTTGCTTTTTACAGAATCATTTTTTAAGTTAGGATTCATTCTCAGATCCAGGTCCTTGCATCACAGTACAAACAGTTGTGCATATACAACAGAAGGGAAATGGGGAGAACAAGAGCAGGTAGCTCATTGCAGCTACCATTGCCAACACTTCTGAAAGTGCTATTTGTCACCGACGGCTAAGTTAAAAGGTAGATGAGCTTTGCTGCTGCAAGCCATACAAAGGTGTCCCAGCACCGATTTTCCATTCATTTCCATTCTCGCATCACAACTCACCACCCTCTCAATTACCCCAAAATCAGTGCTTGCAGGATCACTCCAAAACAATTCGGTACACAGTTTTTAAAAATCTATACACTGAAAATTTAATAATGAACTGGAATGAACTGCATGCTGAGAGTGGATATATGAATACATATGTAGCTGTGCCTTTCTTTTCCATTACCAACAGCAGCAGTGTAGACACGACAATCACTGTTGGACAGCTAAAGGTGGTAGAGTTTAACATTCTTTCATAATCCTAACTAGATTTTGCCTGACCCCTTATAACTTGAATCCTCTAACTGACTTCACCCAAATTTATCAAAACTGAAGATTCCAAAGTCATTCACAGTTTGAATAAAGATTCAAAATTTCAAGTGCTAGGTAGATGAATAAACAAGAAAAATCCACAAACTGTCCCCACTGAATTAAAGGCTACAGCATAAGCCCACACGTTATTAGTATAAGTTTGCACCTTAAATATTCCTGCTGCACTTTATGCTTGTACTTACCTGCAAGATGTAACTACAGAGGGTTAAAATTTTAAATGCAGACTTTTTTGCTCACCTGCACACAAACAAAATTGTTCTTTTACAATCAACAATTGTGAGATTTCCTCCCTCATCACCAATTTACCTAAAAGGCCAAATAACGAAAAATAATTAATAAGAACAGTAAAGCAGGCATCAGTTGGTACAAGTTTTAGCCTAAATTAGGAAGACAATCTACATACATTTTGGTAATGGATCATACAACTGTTCAAGGAAATATTATTTCTAAATTAATGGCAAGAACCATTCATTCTAAAATACATTTAAAAATAATTATTAAATTCAGACAATTTGGGCAACATTTATAAATATTCAGAATCTACATAGTAAGTTCTCTCACTTCTTTTTTTTCCTCCTTTTTTGAAGTATAGTAATTCCACCTCATATTTCAAGTCTTCACTTTGGAGGCACCGCATTGCCTTACAGAGCAGCACGGTGCCTTGCAAACCATTCCACGATTTGTGTGTGGTTTTCTTCTAAACTCAAGTCCTTATTGTTATCAGTTTATCAATGACATCTTCTAGGACGCACCATTTCACTTGCAAGCTTCATCCAGAAACAAATTATCCAGGGAGGTCTCTACAAGCGTTCTGTACTCAGACTGCTAATATGCACCAACGCTTTTGCTATTAAAATCTTAGTGCTGGCAGTACCTGAAAGCGTCCAAATATGCTTAGAGACACCTTGTACATCTCACTTAACTACACATAAAGCATCAAAATTTTAGGCGCTCTGTATAAGCTACAGCACTAAAACTAAGTAAACTATATACCATCAGATGTGAAGGAATTGAATTTAATACACAAAAAGGAATAGTGCATTTCTATTACTGTTTTAAATTTTAAACTTGGGTTCCGCATTGTGCAACATGATGCAATGAATAAAAACATTTGCAGCAATTTGCGAGGATTTAGTTTATTTCATTTAAATAAATAAATGGAATAACTGTTTGCACAACAGAAATGGGTTAATCACAGACTCATTCTGCATGGAAAGGATCTGAGAGGTCGTCTAGTTCAAACTGCGGCTCAAAGCAGGGTCAATATCCAAACACTAATTAATGATACAGGCCATATTCCTAACCTTGCAGGCCACTAATCACACATAATCCTTAATCAGAGCCACTCAACTGACTGATGGGATTACTCCTGTGCAGAAAGGTTTGTGGCACCACTTATTTGCCGCACATATTCACAGGTACTTCACTATTGCTCCCAACAATGCTTGTGAACAGTATCATGTTAAACATCTTTCAAGCAGGCACTGTTTGAGAGCAATTTTGGAAGTGAGCCGGCCATAGATGAGTGGATTTTAGTATATGAGTATAGGATGGAGCAAAGTAGAGGGCAGAAGATCATTAAGTGAGACAGGGAACACAGAGTTGGGTCCTGGTTCCAGTTTTGTTTCAAAGGTTGACAGAGATACGGTAAAAATCGTGATTTGAGGGATATTTATACAGCTGAAGAAACTGGACACTCTTGGTATCTATGCCATTAATCACCCATGCCAGTGACTGAACCTCAATAAAATAAATTTGGGAATCTCTAGTTTTGTACTATGGTTTTATTTTGATCTGCTAATATTACTCTGGTAGGAATTTCCATTTTATTCAGTTTTATACCTTTTTTTCATGCATGAATAAATAACTTAATACAGTGCAGCACTACTCATCAAAAAAGATGAAAAAAATCTAAAAGAAATCTAAAAGGAAAAAAAAAAGTTACAAGTATTTAGAAAGGTCATGATTATCCAACAAACAAAAACCCAAATTACAAAAGAAATCTACCTTATTCAGTAACATCCTTCTGTTCTGAAGGATGACATACAGTAACAATTTATTTATGCTGCAAGGCGATACATTAACTCCACTACACTAATTAAATTAGAAACAAAAACTCATCTGGTAAACAATGATTTTAAAAGTCATTGAAGTTATTATTTTCTATTATAACTCCAGATATTAAATGCAACTTAATAATTCAATGCATCCAAAAGAGTAAAGAATGCTTTATTTGGTCAATTTCTTAGGACTCTATGGTCATTTATACAATAAAGCACTCACCCTCAGTTTATCAGAAAGAAACTAAGTAAGAAACACAGTAAGAAACTAACAGCAGCAAGACACAAAGTGATTAGTTCTACACTTTAGCAGTTGATAGTGCTCAGAGGGCATTTAAAATATCAGCAGCTTAAAAGGTTTTAAGAATGGGCTTGAATTACTTGACAGTTCAGGACATTATTTATCCACCCTTCCAAGCATCCACTGATCGCCATTACAGTGAACAGCACACCAGGTTGCATTGAGGGTCTGTCCCTATTTGATCATATGCACCAGGTCTTAAAGCACAGTGTACTGCAAGAAATCTTATTTGCAGTTGTCCAGTAAAGAAATAGGAGAGAGACTTTTCAACAGACTTTTCTGTCACATATACGATGCATTATGTGATGCATCAGCCACACAGTCATGAAAGAGCCAGTTAGAAGACGAAGGATGAAGCTACTGCTGATATTGAGTGCAAACAACATGAAGTAATGATGTTACACACATCTTCATACAACAGTCTGCAGATCAGTATGACCACTAAATTCTGCCTGTAGTCCTAAGGCAGAGCAGAAGTGACAGCCCCGAACATACATGCAAGGCAGCCCCACTGCTGAGCAATGAGAGGGAACTGAGGAAACAAGCGAGAGATCACAGAGATGCACAATCTGACAGAGCATCTTCAGCAACCAAATTTCAAGCTTAATATCAATTTTGTTTTACAGCTATGTAAATAATAATAATGTTGATAGTTAATGAGGATAAATATTCTACCAAAAGATAGTTTTGAGTGGATAGGAGGCTCTAGATGCAAGGGGATTGCTTTCTGATGGTGAAGAACCACATATGTTCTTACAGCAACCATCAGCAACCAGCATAATGATATAAGCAGGCCAGCAGTCAACAAAGAAAGAAACTGGCCCTGTGTTTTGGCTAATGATTTTATAATACCCATCTCAGAAAGAAAGAAATCCCTTTCTCTGGTTAAAATATTACAGCGCAATAGTCAAGGGATATCGCATGTGCAGTTTAAATTCAGTAATGTTCATAGTAATGTAACATTCTAGTCTGTAGACTCGAAGCTAGTTATGAAAAGACAAGAAAGTTTACAGTTGGAGGAATCTTGACTTTGTAACGGACAAAAGTATGAAAGCTTTGATTATTGTAACCGTAAACCCTTTTGCAGTATACAAGCAACATTTTTGTTATATATATAAAATAACATCAATAAAGTATTATGCAAGTGTATTTAAAAATGTATAATTATAATATTCCTGTTACACTTTCAAAAGATGTTTTGCAGTTTTAGATTTTAAACTTTTTTTTTTTTTTAAAGCTAAAAAAGCCAAGCAAATAAACCCTGAGAAACGAAACCTTCAGAGTGAAAGTCTTCCGTTGGCACCTCCCACTCCCTCTTCAACTTCTCAGGGAGCACCACGCAGTGACAGTCTGGCTAGGAGTCAGATGCCAAAGGGTATGGGATTTGCATGCACAAATACTCCTAGAAGACACACATGAATAGCATATGCTCTCAGCCTGAGCACCGTCTTTTAACTAGAATATTATTTTCCCAGTGCTCATAATTATTTTCCAGATAAGGCATCCTGATACAAATGTTATTCTTTGAGAACAGCACATATATTAAGGCTTAAACCTTACTCATTTTCAAGTGCTTTCTCTCCATATAAATAAATATGTGTATAAAGTCTCTACACAGTAATTTTATCCCTCCTGTCTAAAAATCCTACCCCTCTTCCCCAAAAGAAGAGAGGGTTTTTTTCTATCTCCCCACTATTACATTACACTCAAGCCAAAAGGCTTCAGCCATGGGAAGCTTCCATTCCAGATATGTGTTCTAGAAAGGTAATAATGCATAGAAACAAATTAATATTTAAATTGTTTTAGAAACTTTACTGAGGAAGCAATTCTTAAGTATAGAAATATTTGAAAATAGAATGAAATAACCACAGACCCCTATTCAGAAAGTTAAACAGTATACTGACACATAGCGTATTTGCCTGATTTGCCGAAATCAGCAAAGTTTCAAAATCACATCAGAAAACCCTTTTGCTCTTCCTGTGTTAACTAAAATTATTTTTTTTAAAAAAAGTTAAAATTAGCAATAAGCCACTTGCAAATATATGGTGAGCCAATTCACACTAAAACAAATTAATCAAATAGACACAACATGTCAGAGAGAACAACATTTAAGAAAATAACAATTCTAACTAGATCCCAAAATCATCGCCAGTCCATACCTGGCCAAACCCTGGTGACTCTGGAGCTTGCATCACGTGGAAACATGGCTATACTTCCTATGTCAGGACAACTTTGTTCGTGCTAAATAAGGTTTTATTGTTTTGCGAGCTAAAACTCTTATTTTCTTTTCCTCACATCTTTATAAACTTGTACACACGTGAGAAGTTCTCCCTCTATGCAGAAAAGCTCATGCATGTCTGCAATCCTTCTTTGTCCCAAGCTTTATTTTATGCAATTTAGGTATCAGGAAGGAAAGAACAAGGAACACCAGCAAAGTATCCTCTGGCATTTCAGAGTATATAAAACAAAGCAAAAAATGACAAAAATGTATTTACCCCCAAAGTCAGTTAAAAAGAGACAAGAAAACAGAGAGCGGAGGCATTGGCCAACTTTAAAACATTAACATGTTTAGGCCATGAATTCTAACTAAGCAGAAAACTGAAGTCTAGATGAGAGATTTTTCCAAAATTTTCCACATTAACAAATAGACAACAAGCCTACTTCAATCAGGCAAGATCACCTGCAAGTGGCTTTTACCACAGCATCTGTTAGGCAGCATACACTTAAAACAAGAGTATATGTTTGACAGAAGTTTAAAACAAAACAATGGATTGTAGTCAGCCCTGGGAAAAGGAAAAAAAAAACAGTTATAACCAAAAAAGTTTTAAAATACTGAATAAATGCTGAAATTAAAATGCAGAGTATATGTTAATTTTCACACATTTGGGCCCAGTAATTTAACCATAGAAAACTAAAATGCACAAAGAAAATACCATCATATATGAATCTCTACCCATTGAAACTGCCTAAGAACATTATTCAATATATTGTATTATTCTACCTGTTTTAACAGTTATCTGCATCAACAGAAAAGAGCCAAAACACACGTGCTTTATTTCATGTGCTACGGATATAGCAAGGCGGGCCCACTCATTTCCCTCTCCTACTGATGGGAGCACACAGGAAAAGCACCTTTTCCACACTAAAGAGCACTAATGCATCAAACCTCAAGACCCAATAAAAATTCCTCTTTGCACAATTATTACCGAATTTCATTGCAGCTTGTCACCAGATGGGTAAACAACTTCTTCCTCCAGCAGAGGAAAACATCCCAAAATGTTATCTCAAAATTCAAGACATTGCCAAAGGAACGAAAAGAAAAACTACCAAAAAAAAAAAAGGCAAATTATTTTACAACGCAAAGCATAACAAGTTAAACATTTTTAAAAATCAAATAGAGAATATAGGGCATTTCCCATGGCATCCCTGGAGCAACTCCCCGAGTCATCCAGGCACCAGAGCCCGCACTAACCTCGTGCTCCTGCCACCGAGCTCCCTGCAGCGCGTGCTGGAGGAATTGGGCCAGGAGGGACATAAGAACTTGCAAGAAACACTTTCAGCCTGAAACTGCTAGGGCAGAAAAATACTAAGTGAAACAGCCCCAAATCTGGAGACTGAAACCTCCAGAAACGACTACAAGAAATAGTCTAAGCTACCTAATTGGGCTGTTTAAAAACAAACAAAAAATAACCATAGTAATAATAAAAAAGCCCGAGATGGTACAACGCTTCAGTAGCGGCAAATCTGCCCGAAGCCGCCCCTCGGGACTAGGAGAGAAGCGCTGAGCCTCAAGCCAACGACTCCACACCCAGGGCCTTACGCAGGAGCCCGCTTTAGCGCCCTAGGGCGGCCGCCGTGCGGAGCGGCGCGGACGGTGCGGGAGCCCGACCCTCGGCTGCAGGAGCCGCCAGCAGCGCCCTCCGCGCGGGAGAGGGCGACACCTCTGCCCGCCCTTCGCTCCGCCCGGCTGAGCGGCGGGGAATGGAGGAAGGGAGGAAGGAAACAAGGAGGGAGGGAAAATCCCTGCGGCGCTGCGGCCGTTGGCTGCCGGGAGCAGGGCGGGGCGGGACGGGCATGGCGCCGGCGGCGCGCGCCGGAAGCGGCCGGGCCGCGCGGCAGCAGTAACGGCCGCTGCGTAACGGCCGCGCAAGAGGGCTGCTGCGCCTGCGCAGCCGCGACGCGCGCACGTGCGTCGCGGGGAGGCCGAGCTGGGCCGGGCGTGCGGATCGGATCGGAGCGGATCGGACCGGAGCGGACGGGAGCGGAGAGGAGCGGCGGGTCCGGCCCGGAGCCACCCGCAGGTGAGAGGAGCTCTGGGGCGCCCTAGTGCCCCCGGGCTCGCCGCGGATCCGCCTCTCTGGGGCGGCGTGGAGCCCCCTGCCTCGCTCCTTGGTCGCCTGTTCCGTAGCTTGTGTGGAAACCCAACGCGTTTTGCGCGATTCTAAATGCCGACCTAGTATTTCTTGTCAATGTCTGCACCTTCGAGGTCTTGTTCTCTTTACTTAGCGTTAGGCAAAACGGGGTCTGATACCAGATGTATGGGGTGAGGTGCTAGTCTGTATTTCTTTTCCCTTGCACAGGTTTCTGATGTCTCAGTAATAAACTGTATGTATTTATATTTTCCTTCTGTAATCTTTCTCTAGTGTGTGGATCACTCTGGATGTGGGAAAAAAAATAATTTTAAAAAATAGATAAGGATGCTGTTTATGCGTAGGTTTATCTGGAAGCCTTGGAATACTCCTAGGTGTTGGAGCAAGGGCAGCAGCGGGGGTGGTGCCAGCCAGGCAGCTGCAGCTGCAGCATCCAGAGCCCTTCACTGGCACTGCCTCTGGTTAGGGACCGAAGCTCTGCCTGCACCAGGTCTCTTTAGGAGATCTTGTGTCCATTGGCTGCAGCTCTACTAAGCACTGGTAGAGGGTATTTTTCCATACTAGCTTTCTTTCGAAGGCCTCGCCAGCAAGATACTTGGTTCTGTTACCTTCAGGCATTTAATATGAGAACATTTAAGATAAGTCTGAGTGGAGAAGAAGATTTTAGAGCAACTTAATAATCATGATGCAGTCTAATTTACTTCACAACACTGCATTTCAGCTTCATCATTTTCTTTTATTTGTATTAGGCTATTTGCAGGAAAAAATTTTGCCTTTGTCCCTGGAGGGCACAGAACTGTAATTCTGCTTTGCATTTATGGCCTGTGGCATAGGAATAGATACCAGGTGACATCAGCCGTGTCTCTTGAATGTGACACTTACAGGAGTATATTTTTGGGGCCAAAGTTGTAATTTTTTCATGATCCGTGATTTGAATGTTAATAGTTATTAATAGTTATAGCTGGAGATAAAACAGAAAGTGTCCTCTTGTATAAGCAATGTGCACATATCTAATAACATGGTTAATGTAAATGTGTGTGGCTTCTCAGACTTTGGTTTTTTTTTCGTTCTTCCTTTGTCATTTCTCTTTAAAGAAGACTTAACGATTTACAAGAATTTTTTTTCAAGTGTCCCTTTAACCTTTCAATTGAGGAAAGAGGTTCACTGCAGTGCAATCACTATTCTGCCACCTACTTATTAGAGTTCACAACTGATTTTTTTTTTCACAAGACACTGCAAGACAGCATTCACTGTTATCAAAAGCCTTTCTGCTGTATAAATTCTCTACCTCTTCCCGTCTTCCTGTGTTCTGGCTTGTTATCTCTGAAGCTCGTCAGACCTTTTCATAAACCAGTTTAACTCAGGAGAAGAGCAGAAAAAAAGATCTGAATTTTCTGCTGTTTCATGAGTTCAATTACCTTATGCTTATCTTAGTCTGACAAGGAAGTGAACTGTGAGTGATGGAGTAAGAAAGGAGAAAAGACCTCCCAGTTATGCAGCTAGTAGTTACCTGATGGATCGTTAAGTTACTTTAGCCTAGTACTTATACATGATCGGTATCTTATTTTGCATTATGTTTTACAAATGTCCAACATAAAAAAAGGGAAAGGAGCATAAATGTTTTAAAATGTGACCTAGTAAGCTTGAAAGCAAATTGCCCTGTACTTTCTGATATTTAATACTGATGGTATATGCTGCTACAGTAGGTCACTTTAGTAGTACATAAAGCAGTCTTAGTTGTCTGTTTTTCTTGAAATTCTCTTATTTCTTATGCATTTTACAAAGACCACAAATAGCTTGCTGTAATTTTACGCATACAGAAATGTACAGACAGGTCACTTAGCACCATTCTGTATACCTGGTATTGGCAGCCTCATTTTATTTGCTGTTTTTTTGTATGTGTCTGAAATAAAAAGATGATTAAGAATGTTTTAAACATCTACAACAGGATTAATTGCAATAAGTGGTATGGGCTGCAACATTATAATACTGTTGCTTCAGTGAATATATTTGGGAAGGCACTGTACATCTCAAAACATTATTTAAGCTTAAAAAGAAGAGAAGTAACAGATAAGGATCATAGGAAAAAAAATAAAGGGAAGAATACCTGCTCTCATTTGAGAGAAATGACAAGATAAGTAATGATTTGAATAGAAATAAGTATGCTTTATAAAATTAAAAAATAATTAAAAAATATTTTGGAGGTTGTTGGTATTCCTAGGGTGTTCAGATACAGGCAAAGGATTTGTATTTGTGCAGTGACAAATTCCTTAAATACATGGATGTATCTCTGGAGAGATGAGACTACAGCAGAGGAAGGAATTGCATAATGTCATTCTGTGTTTTAGAGTGGTTGACATTTGCAAAAGTTTAATGTTATGTTAAAAAGTCAAATTGTGAATTAGATTAAATATGTGATAACAGAGTCGATGCACTGTGATAGTGTGATTGGCACTGTGTGAAAAATTGGAGAACTTGGCTTTGCTTTATAGTGCTGGAGAATTACACAGTTTGAGCTAATTCTTTGGGTTTTACCTTGAGTGAGCCTGGGACCTTGTTGGTTCTTGTATACCTTCCAAATGTAAAAAAACAATCGTGCTCTCTAAGGAGGTTTGTATTCGTTGGTAAACCTCAGATAAACCTTTTCTTCTTATCTGCCATTATAACCATTAGTTTTAGAAGTCCCAGTATTCCAACTCTTCATCTTGCAGCCTGCCTTATTCTGAAGAAGGCTTCTGTACATGCAAAAGTATCAGTAGGGCATGTCATCAACTTAAGTTGTCTTGGGGATTGAGATGAAATAATGAGTTGTTACAGTTTGCTTCTGCACATCTTTAGTTCTCTCTCCATTTTTAATAGTCTGTCCAATTTTGTAGGATCTCTTCCTGCTTAGTATTGTAAATGGGTTTGGTTGAACTGATCTCTATGCAGGTCTCCAAAAATGCTTCGTGAAGTTGAGTTCTTGATTAAAAAGGGCTTGTCTTTTAATCCGAGTTAGTGTTATAGTGTAGGAGTTGAGTAGGATTGTTCTGTGAGAGAGGTTCTTGTATTGAAAAAGAAAGTATTGGCTCCTCAAGGAAAGATAGTAACTTTTATGACTTTGCTGCTTTTCAATTTAATTATATTTCCTATTTTAACTTCCCCCTGAATTCTGAAGAGATACATATTTATTCTGGTTAGCTCCATTTGTAGTCAATGGGTATAGATTTATAGAACTATAGTCCATATAGTTCTAAACCTCTGTGTTCCTGTGACTCATTCAAGGTTTAGACAGCTTCAGAGCCAGAGAAAGACTGGACTTACACAGTCCTGATACATCCTGTACAGTCCTGAATGTAGTCTATCCTGGAGTCTTCCTGCACAGGTGTATGTGTCGGTATATACAGATGTTACTTAAGTGAACAGCAACATATGTGAATCAGAAGGCAAAATTTGGTCCTGAATTTGAGAAATCATATAAAATGAAACATGCAGCGTCATTAACAAAATACAAAATAGATTATGTAGCAGTAATACTGTGGAAGAACTTGCTAGGAAGTCTATAGTGTTGTTAAAATGAATAGATTATGAAAAGCTTCCAAATAGTGAAACTAGCAGCAGGATGTCCTTATGTAATTACAGATTGCTCCATTTTCAGGATAAACTTTGTGTAGTTAGTTTATTAAATTCACTCTCCTGAAAACTGCTTTAGTTCTTTAATGTTCTTCACCAGCTAAGGTGGTGTATGTGTGTGGCATCTTACTCTAGACGTTTTTAAAGAAAATATCAGACAGAATCTGTCTGGCTGAGGGTTAGTTAGGGTTAGATGTAATGGGTTAAGATGTACAGGGAAGACATCTATGTTTCTGATAAGTATAGTGCACTTGGAAAATAAATGAAAACTTGCAGAGTGCAAAGAATACATTTGAAAATTCAAGGTCTAAAACTGCTAAATCTGGTATGTGGCTTAAAGTTCTGCATTTGTAACCTGCTCTAAAAAATAAGTATGTAAGTAAGCTTTTGAATCCATTCTCGCAGAATATACAGATTGTAGTACTGTCAGTATATTTTTATTCCAAAATAATCTATTTTTTTTCTTTAATTGTTGTATCCACTTCTTATTTTTCAGGATTCTTTGAAAATTCCTTAGTGATCTTGACATTGTTACAAGTGACATAAATTAGCCAGTGGCTCAGAATGATGGATACCCAGAAGACTACAAATGGTTTGCAAGTGATTGGACCAGGGACTGGTATAGGGATATCGACACTCCCCATGGTGGGGTATTTGGGAAAAGTCAGTTGAAACTTGTTTTACATGTGTGCAAAGTTCATATTTTTCCTCTACTTTGAGATATTTTTAATTGGTCTTAATTTTCCAAAAAAAAGTCTCCAAATTATTTTTCCACGGAAATCTTATAACAATGGCGAAAGATTATTCTAAGTACAAATGTACTATCATATTTTTTTACTGGTACTATTTTTAATACTGTTAGCTTTCCTGTGAAAATTTATTTGGCTTTGAAAGATCTGAATTTGTGTTGTCTGGCAATAAATGTCCTTTAGTCTACTGCGAACAGAATGAGCTGTTACGTAATAGTGATGTTAAAGATACTATCTTAAATAAATTCACATAGAACATTCTATTTTACGAGTATATATTTTATAGCTATGATCAAAATCTAATCTAAATAACTTTTTTATACTCTGTCAGATATATTGCTTTCTGTCTTGGTATGTATGTATTTTCTTGAGATAATATATAGAACACAAAATACATGAGCTAATTTTTCCTTTTATTTTTTTCCTAGAACCGTAGTCCTGTAGAAGTAACTGCACATGAGTATTGCCCAGTCTGCAAAGAGAAGGGCCAGACACAAGCCTTACGGACTTACCGCATTAATTTTCAAGAGTCCATTTTCCTTTGTGAAAATCCTCAGGTATTTCTCTAATTAACAGGTTTCTGGGGTTGCGTTACTTTCACCATTTACCCCTCTAACTTCAGGAGTTTAGCAGACCTCAAACAGGACTCTCTTGAGTTGGTCTGCTAGACAGCATGTGACTGTATTTAGATAAAGGCAACGCTAACCGCTGTATTTGTAGTGTTTATGCGTAACTAATATAAAGAAATGTTTAGAAAATAAATTTAAAAAAAATAGCTTGGCTTACGTAACGAGGGAAGGAAAATCTCTGTATGAACAAGATTACAAACTAAAATTTGGTTCTTCCTGTAACCAGTACTCTGTCCATGCAGATAGTTTCCTATTCATTTTTTTTCCTTTGCCTTTTTTTTTTTCTTGTTTTGCTTTTTTATTCTGGGTCATCCGTGCAGGTTCGTAATTATAACTGCAGTGTTTTTGAAGTTTTCCATTTGAAGTTTAACCTCAGTTAGATTTCTAGGCTTCTTAACAGTTGTGACTTTTGCTGCCTCTCCACTCACTTTCCTGCACTCAACCATGTGGGTGGGGTGAGGGTATCACAGTCTCCTCTGACACTGTCCTTAAACTAACAGAGTGCAAAGACTAGACGCCCTTCCGTGATTTGGTCTCACAACCATTTCCCCAATCCCTTCACTTAACAGTAGCCATCCTACTGTTCTGGAGGAGAGGAATAGTGGATTTGATTATATTCTTCTGGTTGCAAAATATTCTTGTGCATAAGATCCTGTCAACACCTAGTCTGATGCACGAGGCTAGTCAGAAAGATAATCTTCTAGCTTTGGAAACTGCAGAAGAGAGGAATATGAATACCAAATCTGCACCCTAAAGGAAGTGATATAACAGAAGGAGAGAACATGAGTTTCCTTAGCAAGATTAGCGCATCTCTAAGCTATTAGAAGTGGGGAATCAGCTATTTACTGGAAAAGTGTTGATTATCACTTTTGTTGCATTTTTTCAGCATTGCTTATAAGTCAGTGGTTGAATAAAATGTCCTTCCTGTCATATATATGTTGAATGTATATGTCATGTCAGTTCCATGAAAGTATCAATTTAAATGTATTTTTAGCTACTGTATACCTGAAATTGCTTTGTAGATTTCATTATAACTTTTTTCTTCTTTCCTTTAGTGTATCTACCCCCTTGGTTATAAAACATTAAACAGCATAATTATTTCTGCTGATTCAGAAAAACATCAAATTCCATGTACTGATAAGAAAAGGAAGTTGTGTGATATTAGTGACTTTTCTCCCATTGAATCACATCCAAAGCAGGCAAGGACTAATAAGGGGGTAGATGTTGAGCAGACTATTAATGCAAATCCTGCTGTCAAGTACTATGAGGACAGTTTATGTGCTCCTGGGCCAAAGCTACCTGATGAGTTACAGAATGACCAGCAAAAGACTAGTAGCAAAGTGGAGTCCCTTCTGCAGAAGGTGGACACTGAAACAATCAACAGAGCCAGCAGTGATAAAGTAAGTCCTTCCAAGACTTCTTTGGCCAGAACACAGCTCCTGCCGAATCCTGAACTTTGCTCGACAGCATCTGAACTTTTGCTCAAAGACGATAAAAGTTCCACTAATAACTCAGATTTGTGTCTTCAGTGGAGGAACGTGTATGCTCTTTGTTGGCTAAACTGTGTTTTGTCGGCACTGGTACACTTGGAAACATTAAAGTCTGCTCTAACAGAAGAATACACCGAAGAAAAGTGTTTACTCCAGAGACTCCTTAGAAAATACAATCAAGCAACTGCACTTCTGAATACCTGTAAAAGAAGTAAGGTAAAAGGTGAGTAACTTTGGCTACTGTTCTTCATATTCAAAGTGTTGTATCTGCTACAAATATGCGGAATTCTCTACTGGTCTGTTTGCCTTTTATTTCAAGATCACAAAAGAGTAAGTTATACCTCATTTCCATGAATTTTCAGACCAGAGTTCTTTGTCTAACAGATTCTCAGCAATCACTGAAAGTATTTCTCTCAGGGAAAATACGCACACTTTGAAAGCAGAGATCAAATATTGAATATCTCTTGAAATTTTTTGTTATATAACAAGTAGTTAAGTTGTGAATTGTTCATGTAATTGAGCCTTGAATTTGTTTCCTTCCCCTCTGTATTACAGTGCTGTTCTGATGTGAATCTTCAAAATCTTTTCCGATATGATTTTTTTTATTTCCCTCTATAAATGCACAGTTGCCCTATCATACCAAAAATAGTGAAGCTGGGAAAATATGCTCTTTCCTGGCTCCAGCTGTGCTGAGTGAAGAAACTCGCTGAGGTCCACAAGCTGGTGCTGCTTCCTACCCCGTTCCAGTCCAAGTCAGCCAGATGTGCGAACCTGGTGCCTCCTGTCGAGAGGATTAGGAGCAAGCGCCCTGGGGATGGGAGGGCAGTGCTGAGCAGCTGGAGGGAACCTTTCAGCCAGCACAGCAGGAGTTACGTGATGTGACACTCTAAGCTGTTAGGATGAGCTTTGATCATTTTGTGTAGTCTGGATTCAATTTAAGGCTCTTAAACTGCTAAGATATGTATTTATTTTTTCTGGTTCTTTTGAACTGACCCATTGGAGTCTTGAGTCTGAACTTGTAAAAGATATCCCTTTAGAGAAGGAATACAGGTCTCTTGACCTGTGCCTTTGGTGAAAGCTTTCTCAGTAGATCACTCAGGAAAAGTGAGGTGGGACTATATAGATTATAGTGCCATAACAGCATTAGATAGCATATCTTCCCTGGAAGAAGCAGTGGGAGTAAGAAAAATCGTTTAATAGACTTTGTGACAGAGAAACCATAATATTTTTTAAAGAAGGGAAAAAAGAATTCTAAAGAATTTCTATGTAATCTCACATGCTCTAGATCTAGCCAGAAATTTGGGCTGCTTATTTTTAGGTTTTCAGATGTTGCCTGGAAGATCTCTGCCATTACAGTACCTGCATCTACTGCTGTTCGTGAAGAAGCCCTGGTGTAGGAGAGCCCTTGGTTGGGGTGCTACATTACTTTCCTTAGGAAGGACGCTGTGATCTAGTGTTGCTTGAGATAACCTGAACCTTTCCATTTCTAGGAGTCGCTGCAAAATAAATTAGTCTCTGTGGGCAACAGTGGGGAAGTTAATAGGGGAGGAAGAGTAGTGTCATGCTGTAGTTTTGCCCTGCTATCTATTTTTTTGGTTTCTTATTTCTGGCTGATTTTAAAAAACAATCACATGCAGTAGAGCTGAAAATTATTTTATTATTATTATTTTCTGTATTCATAAATGTTATAAGTAAGAAATAGTTTCCACAGCTGTGCGAAAAACTTGCTTTAATTTGTGGAGGCTATTATCATGATTGTGTAGCAGCTTTCTTGAGCTTAAATTATCTGTTTGTATATAAACAATGCAACTATTGTGAAATTAAGTTACATACTAATGATGATTATTTAACGGATTTATTCTTAATATTTTTAAATGATGACTTAGGAATTTATTTAATATAAGACAACACATTAAAATATTAATAAATGTGTAATATCATTATAAAGCAATTAAGGAAATTTTGCCATTTTGATCTTAAAATTTTGATTTTTTATTCTTAAACTTTAAGTCAATTTAAGTAAATTCTGCTAAAATGTGTATAATTTTTGTAAACTCTACTGTAACTTTCAGATTGCCTTTAATAGTAAGCATTGGCTGTCTTACAAACAGTTATAAAGAAGTGAATGGTATGAAAAGCACTTTTTTTCCAGTCAATGGATGCATCTCAGGTGAATGTGGAGTGAGGGGCTGTTACACGTGAATATGTGGAAATGCATATGCTTTTTTTATTTTTTCCTAGATGTTCTTCCAAAAGCAGAATCAAATCTCAATGAAGTTAGAAACAGAATTTTTACACAGCTTCAGCCTCTGCTTGGGTGTAAATTGGGTGAGTATTATTGCAGAATCTCTGAATTTATTTTCAGGAAATTATATGTGAAACTTTGTCATCACGTAAAAATATGTATGGATATATGCATACAAGACATCATGCAAATACATTTTTCATGTCATTTACTGTGTGGTAAGCTTTTTGGTCTCTTAACTAATTTCGAAGTTGAGAGAGCATTTTCTTCTCTTGGCAACTATGCTATGGTCACAAAATTGCCCATGGGAGCAAGCTAACAACAGGGGCTTGCCCCTTTGTGAGGATTAGAGATGCAGCGTAGATAAAGATACCTAGAATTAGATCAATATTAGTAAACTTAACCTCTTTCCTTTCAAAGTACTGAAGGCTGATATCAAATATTCAGTGACCGTTTTTCCCCCATCTTTGAAGGTGAGGAGGAAAGCCCGGTGTTCGCGCTCCCTCTGCTCTTACGACAGGATTGCCAGGCAGAGAAACTGTTCCTGAGTTCATTTTCATGGAAGTTTGAGTGCTTACGTTGTGGCTACAAATACCAGGACCGGTGAGATTTTTCTTTAAGTAGCTTTCATCTGCAAGCTTCTTCCTCGCCTTTTAAGTCTGCACTTAAAGCATGGTTTCTGTTCAGGTTTTGTATGGCTTAAGCTCGTTGTTGTTTTATGTGATCCACTTTTTTAGGCTGCCATTTGCAAATGACTTACTGCTGTGTCATGTCTTAATATTATCATGTAGTTAGGAGTGTTACTATGTAATTCAAAAAAGAATAATACACAGTTGTGATGCCTTAGCAGTGCTCATGCTGATTTTTTTTTTTTTTTTTTTTTTTCTGAGGGTATGCAGACCGCTGTTTTTCCACAGAATAAATGCCTGGCAAACCCTTGCTATTGAAGAATACCTCTAACTCATTTGTATTGCAAAGGATTAGAAGTTTACATATATGAGATTTGCTCTCATAGTTGATTTATTTTACAATAGTATTAGAGAAGTGTTTTTCTTGGTGATTGATTGAGCTCTGTATAGCTCTAAGTGCAAGCTGCTCACTTAGGTTCCTTTTAGGGTCAGCAGAAGAAGGGAGGCACCTTCAGAAGACAGCTCATTTCATTTTAAAAATTCTTCTTTCTCTGCGCTGTCCTAGGTTTATACAATGACCCACAAATAAGGTGGGATGAATTCTATACTTTATACCTCCAGCTACTGTGTAGTCCTGCATAATAGGCTGTGTTTTTCAATAAGTTGAAAAATCTAGGTTAGGCTGAATATAAAATAAGATCCTTCTGTGGCTGATGAATGAATGAGCTACATCGTTTCCATTTGATATTCTGTGCTTTGTATTTTCATGTGTTTGGACACTGCTCTAAATGTACTGGTTCTTGGAAAACAAGACCTTGTGTTCTGCATTCTGGTATAATTTCTTACTGCATCTTCACTCTTTCTTGAGACCCTGCGTTGCTTAGTAAATTACTAAAGTCTTGGTAGAAGCTTCCCCATATTTTGGAA
This sequence comes from Tinamus guttatus, assembly GCF_059628265.1. NCBI lineage: Eukaryota > Metazoa > Chordata > Aves > Tinamiformes > Tinamidae > Tinamus > Tinamus guttatus. Next base: position 5,942,844 of record NW_028288684.1, on the reverse strand, counting down.
AAGAAAAAGAGATAAGATGTTAGGGGATAAAGAGCCGATAATGTAGAGTTAAAGGCCTTAATGCTGAGAACAATGATGACTGATAGTGTTTGGCTGGAGTGAATTCAATGCTTACTTGCATCTGATGTAGTCATAGTGGAGTTCATGGAAATTGCATGAATATGAATAGAATTTGCCTTAGTCATAACATTTTTGTAACTTTTTTCTCTTGGTGTGAAGTATGTATTTTTGTTGTTTTCTGCTCAGCGACTTAATTAACTCTTTTTTTGTGTGTGTGTACAGGTGTAGGAAAACATTAACAACGTTCACAAATATAATCTCTGATTGGCATCCACTTAATGCTGTTCACATTGGTCCATGTAATAACTGTAATGATAAATCTCAAAGAAGACAGATGATTTTGGAAAAGTAAGTTTGAATATGTGAACTTGAAAAGAAAATAAATAAAATTCGGAGATTTATGAAAACAAATGCTAAACTTTTAACTCTGATCTCCACGCCTGCGTCCCTGGTGTCTATGGGTAAAACTGCTCTCTCTGAACATGTTTGGTTTCACTTGGAAATACTGTCCTTTCTAACCGGGTTATAATAAGTTGTCTCCTGTCTTTCCTATCCCTCCCTCCCCACCTCAATTTCTTATGTGTTTTTTGTTCCCCACATTTATAACAAAGCAGAATTCTCCTGGGCTATTTGTCTCTTGTGAGTACCACTCAATCTGATGAGTTTTGTGAGGTAATAAAATAGTAACAGCAGGACTGCCTACTCTTTGTGATGCCTTGTTTGTGATTTTTCATGAGGAACCACTGCTGATATTTTGTTGTAATAAACCGTTTTTTATTGTTTTTATTTTTTCTTTATTAGAGTACCCACAATATTTATGTTGCATTTTGTCGAAGGCTTGCCACATAACAACCTGAAGAATTACTCTTTTCAGTTTGAAGGGGATTCCTACCAAATAACATCTATCATTCAGTATCAGTCAGTCAAGAAACACTTCATAACCTGGTGTTTGAATGCTGATGGTAAGAACCATAAACTCTGATCATAATAGCGCATGAGTCTACATCAAATACTGTTTTATGAGTTATTGAAATAGTCCCAACTGTCCATAGATAATAACAAGGTGGGGGTTTTTTGTCTGTATTCCCAGTTTCATATTAAAAATTTGAGAATAGTTACAGAAACTTTGTTGCTTATTTCATTTCATGAGGAGGTTTTGTTTTGGTTCAACTGATTTGTTCAACAGTGTTCTGGCCTAGGCTGTCCTCACTGGGAAAAGTTATTTGGGTAGAACCATTTCCTTTCCTAACTTTGTAAAAATGGAAGCAAATACAACCTGAGCTGCTGGTCAAGTTGTATTTGTTAGTTTCAAGCTAAATATTCAACCATTCTTGGGCAGGGATGGAGAAACTTAGGAACTGAGGACTGATGCCTAGTTTCTCTTTGCTTCTGATCTGTATTTCACCTGATGGTTGGGAGGAACAATGTGGCATTGGAAGCTTAACGGTGTAAAGGTTCTCTTGGTTCAGCAGCAGAGCTTCACCCAAGTGTTGTGCATCTGTTGTGCATCTCAGGCTGAGAAACGTTTCTGAGAGGTGCTTCTTCCCTCAGACCTGTGCAGGTAATTCTCAGATAGGATGTCAGTGTCTTCAGCTCAGCCAAAAAGCCTGAGCTTTGCTTTCCTGCTTGACCTACCCTGAGCTGTAATAATCCTGCAGCAAATCCTGCTCGAGTGTCACCCTTTTTGGGGTGGAGGCCTCTCAGTTTCCCTCTGATGCAATAAAGAATGGAGGAAAAAAAGCTTGATTTTCTGTATGCCAAGAAATGAGTTAATAAAAGGATTTGACAAATGTCAGAGAAATAGTAGTTTCAAATTTAAAGGTCTCTGAGTAACATTTGTTGCTGTTTATTTTCCAGGAAGTTGGCTTGAATGTGATGATTTAAAGGGTCCATATTGCAAGAGACATAAAAGATTTGAAGTTCCTCCTTCAGAAATTTTTATTGTTTTCTGGGAAAAGAAAGTCTCCCATGTGCCAAAAGAAGCGAATTCACAGTTCCCGAGTAAAAATATTGAAGATTTTCCTCTTAATAATGTACAGTCAAATTCCACAGCGTTCCATTGTGGTTTGGAAAATGCTATAGACAGAATAGCTGCTGAACATCACAAAGAGGATTCTGTGAGAATTCCAGATAAGAAGCCACAGCAGGTAGCTGAGGATGAAAGAGGTGCTCATCGTGGTTCTGAAAAGCTGGCACACGATGATGTTATAACTCTGACGCTTGTAGAAATTCAAGTTGACTCAGAATCTAAATCACCGGAGAACAGACAGATGGTGGGAAATAACCTTGTTGTTGAGACGGACTCACTGCGACAGCAGGAATCAGCTTGTTCACCTAACACTCCACATACGGGAGAGGTTGCTGGAACTAGTCTAGCTATGAATAATAAATGCACTTTATCTGAAGATTGCAGCATTTCCTTACCTCTAGAAGAATTAAATATAGCAAATATTACTCCTCCGGTGCCTAAAAACCAGGACTCTTACCCATCTTACTCGCCTCTTGCTCAAAGAACAGATGACCGAGCAAATTTATTTAACACAGAAAATGGTACTGGCTTAAGTTCAGAATTCCAGCTAAAGAAGAATTTGTCACTAGCAAAGAATATTACACAAAAATCACCTGACTTGAAAGATGGAAGCAAAATTGTAGTTGATTCTCAGATTGCAAATGCTTCTGCTGCCAATAATCCTCTTCAGCCTTCACATAAAGACCAAAAAAGAGGGTTTGTAGGAAGCTGGGTAAAGAAATTATTAAGCAAGAATACTTCTTTTATGCCTTCAAGTGCCTCAACTCTTAAAAATGAGAGAAATTCTAAAACTCCCTTAGTGCAAAAAATAAGCGATGTAAGGTTGCCCGTTAAGGGGGCAAGTAACTTTGATGGATTTCAAGGCAGAGGTACAAACAAAATGGCTGAGACCCCTAAATTAGCAGTTCCTCAAAGTAAAAATATCCATCCTTTGTCAAATTTCAAAGGATTTTCTGCAAACATTCATCTTCCTACAAAAAATCATATTGCTAGTGAAGGTCCAACGTGGAGGAAGTCAAGTGTGTTGGATGCCTCCAATAAAGTAGTTCAGCTTAACTCACCCAGCTCTAATTCTGGGAAGGTGAAAGAGTCAGATACTGATCAAACCAAAAAACTTCGCCAAAAACTGTTAAAAAAACTTAATGCTAAGAAGAAGAAGCTGGCTTCCCTGGACAGGCTTGCAGTGGAACAGATGAAACACGAGAGGCCTGTGAACGGAGGTGGAAGCACCCTAGCTCGTTTTGAATCTCATAATGAATCTCATAATGACAGTGAATTATTACAGACGTTTTTAAGGGAACTGCAGCATCAGATTGACAATGCATCTGATGCAAACTCTGTTTCAGTGTGCACTGGCCATGATGCTAATAATGAAATATTAGCAGAATTACTGTCCCCTGCTTCAACTGTGGCTTCCTTAGAGGTTCCAAGAGGTGAGGAGGAATGTATGTATTTGGAAATGGGGGATAGCAGCGTTGCACCGGCTGCGCCTGCCAGGGCCACCCGTGTGTCACACGACGCGGTGCCACGGCAAGATCACAATTACTACAGTCCCGTAAAGGACAGCAGCTCTCAGATTCATGCAGTGAACAAATCTGGCATGAAAAAACTCGCTTTTGAAAGTCCTACAAGTGAAGATATCCTCGAAGACCTGTTCTCCATTTCAGAACCAAGCTCAATAGCAGGTGATATAGATTTACCTCATTTCGATGAAACACTGTTTGAAAATTGGTGAAAATTCAGTTTCTTATTTTTAGTATTTTTAATATTATGTATATATTGAAACAAAGCACTATTTAAATTATATTTTCTAAGTGGTTTAATTGCACACTGGCGGTACTTGAAGAATTTACATCTGCAGTATTTTCTTTTTCCTTAAGGTTACATTTTAGAAGGCAAACAAGGTTTTAATCCATTTTGCCTGTGAACGAGTTATTTTAGCTGTAGGATAAGAGGATAGTTTTAATTAAAAACTCCTACAAGTCTTTTTTTGCTGCTGCTTTTAATGTGGAAAATTCATCCATATTTTATAGAGTTTGAAAATAACAACGTTCACAATCCTTGATGGTGTAAGTACTTCCTATTTAGGAAGTACTGATTTCTTTTCAGAAGTCTTGTTGTCCAAGCTAAAACTGACCCTGAATCGGGGATATTTGAATCCCTTAATGCAAAGATCATTGCCACGCTAGGAGTCAAGGATGGTGTTCTGCTTTTCAGATCCACAGGTCTGCAAGCTCTGCCTGGTGTGCTCACTCCCTGGATCCAAGGAGGGAGGGATATAAAGTCGAATTTTTCCTATTCAAATTGCTGAGGTTTAATTTGAGGTTAAAAGAAAATACAATTTTAAAGAATATAGTTCTGAGCCTGCTAACCCTTAAGCAAAATAAATAGGATTTGACCCAGAGTTTGCAGCATTAAGAAAGAGCTAGCACCAACTGTAACTTTCATGTATTCATTGCTGCAAATTCATTACTGCAAGAAAAGTATCCAAGCATTAAAGTTAACTGAACATTAGCACTGATTACTGCTGCCACTAGGAATTTTTCATGGATAGAGCTAAGTATTCCGGTCCTTACATAAGGGAATGCCAAGGAGGAGCAAGGTCAGTAGGAACAAAGTAACGGAGAAATATGGCAAGGTGGGAATAAGTAAGGAGAAGAATATTTACATCTTGGTGTTTCTGGATTTGTGTATAGCTTTTGTTTTGTTTAATACATACATGAATTCATATATACAAATCTGAGATTATTGTGTGCTAAATTACATCACCTAAAATATTCTTCACATTTATGGAAATAAAGATTTCATCAGCAAGTCTGGTTCAGCCATTTTTGGAGGCACTCTGTGTTTTATTTATCCCAAATTCAAACTGTAAGCCCTTCTGTTGTACCCTTAAACAGGTGCAGTGGAACAGAGTTGTTATTACAGGTCATGGCTGTAGAGATAGATGGTCTTGGATAACTTGATCAGATTCAAAAAGTGTGTGAAAAACTGTCAGTGACGCTGAACTCGCCTTCCCAAACTACTTCTGTTGCAATTGTGGGTATGTTCATGAAACTTGCACTACAGTCAATGAACAACTTCATTTTTGTTAGAAAATTTTTAAAAGAAGCTGAGCACCTCCTTTGTTTTAGAAGTCTTATTTGATATGTTACGATGGAAAAAAATAAGTGGTTTTTAATGCAAAGTCCTGGTACACTGCTGGAGATGCATTTGTCTGTGTATTCCCTTAATAAAAAAAATATATATATTGACCAAAGCTGGAGTTTGACTTATCGGTAGATAACAGAGGTGCCCCAGCAAGACGGGAGGGTCAGTGAGATTTCTTGCAGAGTTTATTGGCCAGATGTTTCCCAAAAGCTGCGTTGCCCCTGGCTCCTAAACGCTTTTTGCAGAAGGTCCCCTAAGGGAGGCGTTAATGAGGAATGTTAATGAAGAAATGGTGCTATGAAAATTTGTTTCGTCATTGGAGCAACAAAAATATCCTTAATGCCATTGGTTCTTTGCAAGTGAGAATTCAGCGGATATTGGTCCTTCTGAGAAGGAGTTTTTATTCCGCTTGGACTGTGGTGATCACTGCGCTTTTTTGTTTGAGGCTGTTTTACAAGCAGCCTGGCTGATCAGCCTTTCATTTGCAGTGAAGGGAATGTAATGTATTAATTTTCTGTCACTTAGAAATATATATATTATATATTTGGTGGGCATACAGCAAATATGAGTGAGCAGTTACGAGTCGTTTTGTAGGTTTATTGTGTTCTAGGGTAAATTTTGAAAGGTCTGATGGCTTTATGCACTTGGGATTGCATTTTACAGGTTTTTGCGCATCTTGCTTCACAATCTGTCTTCTGGTTCAGAAAAGGCACAATTGTGACACTCAGATTTATGGCTTTTAAGTTTAAAATCAACTCTGTGTGGAAGGAGTGGCTCTGGTTCTGATCTTACTGCTTTATAATATCGTGAATCATTTTTTAATAAAGAGTATCTGAAAAAGAAGATGACGTCTCCTGCTGGCTGCAGGAAACCAGCCTTTCCAAGGGAGCTCTCCACGTGGGTTTTTTTGCATCCCTCTTCCCACTCGCTAGAAGATGGCTCGGGAAATCGTGTGCTGCTTTTTAGAAATCTCCCAATTTCCATCTGGTTCCTTTTCAGGGTTGGTTGTTGCCATTCGCTCTTCTTTGGACCCTGGGTTTTGTTTCCGAGGTAGGTGCTGAAGCTGCACGGCACAATACAGCGGAAGGGCAGGACACACGAGGAGGAGCAGAGGATGGAAAGGGAGTGTGGAAAAGCAGGTTCTCGCTCCCCTGTTTTGAAGGCCAGATGGGCTAGACCCACCCCTTCAGTGTGGTCCCTATTTTTAAGTATTTAGAAAATATACAATTGATCGTTTAAGCAGTATTTTTCAGTCCTTGTCCACCTGATGTGTAGTTCGCTTTCATTTTAATTCTCAACCGCCGTGTTTTCAGTGACTTGCTTTTTCTATAGTTGCAGCCAAGAGGTTCAAATCACAGGGAAAGTCAGGAGAAAGAATTAGGTTGTGCTTTTGAATTTCCTAAGGAGCTGGCACTTTTCATACAAACTCTCTCTTCTTGTTCGCCCCCCTCCTCCAAGCCTTGCTTTTCAATGGGAAGATGAGGCTTTCAAATTCTTTCTTCCTCAGCACCATGAATGTGAGTGCTGACTGCCACTATCTCGCATGCCCTCAGCTCCAGTCAAAACTTGAGCAGTGCTGAGGCTAATCAGCCAAACCTCTTCTGCAGCGTCTGCCTTGCCAGTGCAAGGAGTGAAAATGCCATCGTTTGGTGGGGGAATCGTTTCAAAGGTTTCGCTACACGTTCTCCGATGACGCTCAAGCCACTTCCATTCAGACTTATTTCTCCTCCCTCAGGTTATCTTTCCAAGCAGGCAGGCTGGGATTATATTTTTAAAGGGAAAGCTAAAGTGAGGGAATGAGCCAAATCCTAAGAAGAGACCAGCTAGCCCTGTCCTTTCTTGCAGGTGCCCTTCCTGGTGCCGGCCAAGCTTGAGTGCAAAGCCTTTCCGTGAGGGAGGCTGGACAGAGGTTGTGGCTTCATGTATATGTTGCAAACATGTACAGCACATACATACGCTGTAGTCCTGCTGCTCACTCAAACCAGCAAGCAGAAAAATCAGCAGGAATATCCTGGCCTGTGTTAGCAGCAGTTGATTGTAACTGAGCTTACAACATCTGATTCCAGGAAAAAGCTGTCCACAGGACTGTGGCAGTAGCTTTGCAATTTCTGAAAGTAGCTATCACCCAGGAAGGACTCCGGTGCAGTAATCGGGCGGTCCTTCAGCCCGTGCTGGCGAGCGATCATCGTACCCCAGCGTTTGGGCCTGAGACCCACGTGTTGGAAGCAGCCCCCCTGACCGAGGCACTGACAGGCTCTTGGGAGCCCGAGAGGTCCCATTCTGGATCAATACCTGTGTGTGTGTGTGTGTGTGTGTGTGTGTGTGTGTGTGCGCGCGCACACGGCTGAGCTCTGTATCAGGAGCGACTTTCCTGCAGCAGCACCGTTGGTGTCGTGCTGAAGCTGCCGCCCCACTGCAGCGCTCTGGGTTTCTGCTACGTTCTGCTCCCAGTGGCATGGTGTCAGTTCAGATCGGTTTTAATTGGGGAGATGGAAAAACTGGGTGGACGGTGAGAAGAAACGGTGCGGAGCGGGGTGTGGGGGGCAGGAAGGGAAAAAAAAAAGTTGTTTCCGCCCGGTTTCGAACCGGGGACCTTTCGCGTGTTAGGCGAACGTGATAACCACTACACTACGGAAACTGCCGGTAATAGATCGCTTTGTGCAGCCACATTTGCCCCGCGTCCACCGAGGGAGGCGCCTGCGGATCCCTGGTCCCGCCGGAGGGTTCAGGTGCCGTTCGACTTCATGCGGGAAAGGGGAGAGAAAAAAAAAGGGGGGGGAGCACGGCGGGGCAAAAAGGTTTGCGCGCCGTCCCTGGGTGGGCTCGAACCACCAACCTTTCGGTTAACAGCCGAACGCGCTAACCGATTGCGCCACAGAGACGCGCTGGCGACAAACGCCGCCGCGGCGCCCTGATGGCTGCGGCGGGGCGGGCGCGCGGGGCGCCCCGACACCAGCGACGGGAGCGCCCTGAGCGCCGCGCCGGGATGCGCGTCCTCCCGGGGAAGACGGAACAGAAAGAGGAAGGAGAAAGGCTGGGAGAGGCAGGGAAGGCAGAACAAGGCAAATAGGGAAGGAAGAGAGGCAAAGGGAAGTGGCGCTGGCCTATGCGGCCCTCGCACGGATGCCAAATGCAGCACTAAGAGGCTGCCTCCACAGTGAGTAAAAGTGCTCCTACCTCACAAGGGTGCCATTTGTCCTTTAGTCACTGTGCGAATCCCCCAGGACCTGGAAGATCTGGTATCGAGCAGGTATAAAAAACTGAATTTAGACCTGAGCTCAGTGGCTGTATTTAACTGCCGAAGCGGTGAGCCTGGCACCCTAATGCAGAACAGCTTTTCCCACTCGCTCCATAACGGCCATAAGTGCTTGTCAGCCAGGCCGGTGCAGGAGCCCTCTGCTGTGGGGTGTGAAGGCGGGGGAAGTGCTTTGGGGGAAAACACTGGTGGCAGGAAGGGCTGTAACCCACTTGCAGCCTGGTTCATGCAGAATCATGCAGTTAAAGGCAATTTCTAAGAGTCCTTCTGCCAACAGTGGTGGCTGTAAAACCGTACTTGACTTAAGTTTAAAAAAGTACTTTTCACTCACCCCCATACTGTGAGATGTTGTTGGTAGCGCAATGCCTGGGCACAAAGCAACACATCTGGTGCTGGAGCAGAGCAGAGCATCTGCTTCGTGCCAAGAGCTGCTCCAGGCATCGCTTTGCTTTATTTCCCTTTAGTTACAAGTATTTTAGATTTCAGCTGCTAACCTCAGCGACAGCCAGGTAGTTTCTTGGGCAGAAAATGCCCAAACTGAGCATTGCCCAAGCATGGAGCGGAGCCATGTCCCCTTTCTCCTGGCACCAGCATCTCATGGCAGCGCAAATGTCCCTCTTACCACCAAGGCTGTGCAATGTCTCCCAGGCCCTGGGAGAGCTTAGCTTCGTGTTTCTGCTTCTTCTCCCATACAGCTTGGGTTTTTCTTCTTTTTAATCTGCAGATAACGGGTCTGGTGTTTGCATATTCTTTGGATTAAAAAAAATAAACATTCTCACTCTTTTCTGCTGTTCCTGTGGCTTTTTATGTAGGAGCAAGGAACAGAGAATGAAATAGAAGAAAATATGGTTTAGAGCAATATCCCTTGGCAAGATAACTGGAGGTGGAAATCTGAAAGCCCCGAAGACATAAAAGACATAAAAGACATAAAAGTCATCACAGACAAGTTCTCCGACTACATTAGAACTAAGAGGAAAACCAAAATGAGCCCAAGCATTTTATTTAATCAATAACCAAGTATTCAGTGTCTTTTTTCCCCCACAGTTCTAATAAGCAAGGACTAATTGTGACAAGACACTTGAGGAACAGAGGTCAGAATTCATCCCCCAGGCTGAATTCATCCCCGGGTGCCCCGAGCCCTGCAGGGGGTCAGCAAGGGCAGCGGTGGGCGAGCACGCAGGCCGCGGAGCTGGGGCCAGGGCCGAGCCGGCGGCAGCGGCTGAAGCCACCTCTGGTGCTTTAGTCATTATTTGAAAAACCCAATAGGAAGCGGATATACCCCATAAAAAGGAGCCAGGCCGCAAGGAGGGTTTCCAGTCTCCCTGTGGCAGGATTCAGCTCCCATCACGCAGCAGAAACACTCAGTACTCAAGCAGGAGACAGAGTGGGACACACAACCAGGGCAACACAAGCCAGAGAGGCCTCGGTGCCGCCTGTGCGTGTGTGTGGAGATGGCCCAAGGCAGCCTCTGGAGCTGGGGGTGCTGTGAGACGAAGGAGCCTCTGCGCCATGGCAGTCTTGCCCTGCGCTTCCTGCTGAACTTCGCGTTTCCTGCTCCGTTCGTGTTTCCTTTCATTTATTTTGCCTTGGCTTGGAAAGGACGAGATCATTCAGCAAAACGATGTGTGTACACTTGGTGGTTATGAAGGTGCCTTAAGCTTGCGAAGCGCCGCGCCAGTGTCACCCAGTCCCTGCACAGGGCCCGCGCTGCCATTCGGATAAAGCACGATGGCCGCGTGTCATCTGATAGTTACATGTAGGCGCTTGGCCGGGCAGGTTTCATTAGGACACATGCACACTCGAGCCTGTGCAGCTGACAGCTGAAGAGCTGCACCAGTGTACACGAGCAGAGGAAAGATGAATATATAGGGAGGTATTTTTAGATCTGCATCCACCGTCTCTTCCTATTCAGAATGAAAGTATTTCTGTGAAGGAATTATTCTGAATGGCTGCTAAGGATTTCCAGAGGAGGAGATTAATGTGCTGGAAGCATCACGGCACAACTAGAAGAGCTTGCCAGCTGTGTATGTTTTCACGTGATTTGTAGCTCACCCTGACAAGTTTATCTTCCTCATGCAGGAAGATGTGGATTTCAAGTAACGCTAAAGTAAGCAGAAGGGCTGGTGAACGCAGGATTCCCTGTGCTTGAAGAGCACACACTGGGACTGGTGGGCACTGTGAACACAAACATCTCTCCGTAAGGCTTCCCCTCACAGGGACGTTTTTTTAGGAGGGCCTTCCTTATTTCAGACGTCCAGGTGCAATGTGGTGCAGTATGATGGAGGTGCTTTGCACCAACATTTCTTTCAGCCCTGGAGCGCCAACTTTTCCTTTCCCCATCCAGTGATCCTGCAGGTTCACCGCAATAAAATCACAGAAGTGGGAAATAAGCCATGAGGGAGGGAGGAGAGGAGGTGCTTGGCCCGAGCGGCACACGTGGTGCTGCTGCTCTTGGGTGGTCCAGCCTGCAGAGCGGCTGCCGTTACCTCCTGCTATTTATTTCTTTACCTTGCGGCAGCTGCAAACCCCAGGAGCCTGGCTGCTACCACCTCGAATATGAGAGCCCTGCCAAATCGAAGCCACCTTTGGGGAGCCTTTGAAGGTAGAGAGGAGTATGCGTTTTTGTGGTACGTTTGAGGCGCAGAACAGCCTCATTGGCTTTTATCACCCTCTGGACTGAGTGGCCTGGGAGGTTTGTGCTGATGTAAAATAGGCAGGAGAGAGAAGAAAGGATCAGCCCCTGCTGTGGGGAAGGCTGGAAGAAGTCCAGCCACTGCTGCCTCAGGGACCCACATCCCCTCCATCGCTGCCCCACATCATGAGCTCCCTCCTGCCAAGGGTGCCAGCGGCAGCTCCCTCCTTCACGTACATCACCCTGCCTTTTGCGGGGCCAACAGCCCTCTTGTGGCTTAATTTCACAGCACTTCTAGGTGATGGGTTTTCCTTTCCCAAACACTAGTAGAAACTTAACCTTAAACGCCATCCTTAAATGCCAGCAATGATCCTGCGCTGGATAGACCACAAAACATTGATGCTTCGGTAATAAAAGACAATTTTATGAGGAAAATAAGACCCTCAGCCTGAATAAAGGCATTCTCACACTGCTATTGGGCCTCGTTGTTGTTGTTCTTGATTTATTTTAAAGCAAATTTACCGGAGTTAAATGTCTGGAAAGCACGTCACAGACCAAATCTGAAACCTATACTATTTATGGCTTTGCAGCTCACATGGGTGCATCTCTGTGGTTCTAAGACCACAGTTTAATTTCCCAGAAATACAGCCCTCTTCCAGCAGGTTAATAAAAGGTCACAACTCAAAGACTAAGTTAATCATATACCTCCCAGACAGTGTTTATCTGTATATTTGCCTGTAGCCAGTGATAGATTTCCATATCAAATAATTCAGGTGTTTTTGCATGATAAAGAGCCTGGGTAAAAAATACAGTTGTAGTCGAATCTCCCACTATTATATAAGTTTTGCATCTGCTGGGAATTGGTAACTAGCTGAACATCCAGAAAAATGTGTCTGCTCATGTGGATGTGGCTTGGACATTGGGCACTACCCAAGCCTCTTAGGTAGCCTGTTTCTTTAATGGAGTCAATAGTGGCGTCTTGCAACAAACATGAAGCTGAGGCAATAAACATGCTACCACAATTATGTTCAATTGCACTGCATCTAGACTAATAAAATGGGGTTACAGTGGGGAAGTCCAAGCCTGTAAAATGCAGAATGCTGGCCCCTGTCGCTGTCTTCCAGGGAGTTATTTGCAGGGGTAAGAGCTGCAGGATCCATCCCTGGAAATTAAAGATATATTTCTGTAGCCACCCATGATGGTCACAGCATGTCCATTCTCTCAGTATCACCTGCCCATACCAATGTGCTACAAGGCTGAGGAGCTTTTGCTCACGTCCCCGGGCTGTGGGGCCTTGTCACCAGTGAGACTGACGGGGCTGTGACTGCAGAGGCCATGTGTGAGAGCTGTTGCTGCCACTGCCCAGCAGTTCATTCCTCCTGCCATCCGTTTGTGCGCTGGCTGGGCTCTTGCAGGCAATGACGTAACAGCTTGGCTGGTCTTCTCCAGCCTTCTGCCGCCCAGCACAGCTAACCAAATGCTCAGGCGTACGTCAGATACAGAGGATGCCGTTTTGCTCCTGAGCAGAAAGGTAAATGGATACCTTTCTATATTATTGATCTTTGTGGATCCTGAATATCTATATAGTTTCTCTCGGCTTCATCTGTAGATAAGGGTATATGGTCAGGCGTAGGGGTTACGCACTGCTGCCGTGTTGCACCGATAGACATCTAAGTAAGCGATGTTGCCTATGCAAGCTGTGAAGCCATAGGAAGTGTCTCATGATTCAAGATAAGAAAAGCCCATCACTTCCTCCTTCTGTGCTTTTCAAGGCTGAGCTGCTGCCGGGCACACAGGGGACAAGCTGGCTGGCAAGATGAACCACGAAATGCTGGGAAGTATCGTCCTGCTCGCCATAGTCACCTTGATAAGCGTTGTCCAGAATGGTAAGCCAACAATAAGCATTTATTTAAGGGTTAAAAGAGAATGGGCAAAAACTGAGTATGACGTGTGCTGATCTGATCTTTGGGCGCACAGTCTTGTTGTATGTGTGTGTGTGTGTGTGTGTGTTCAGGCATGGGCTAGGCTTTAGGAATTATTTCTCTAAGCGTTTTGTGTGTCATTGCTTCAGTATCTTAGCACTGTCCTGTTCTGTGACATCCTAGAGCGAGTTAGTCACACACAGGGCAGCTGATGGAAGGGATAATGTGCTGTGGTTGCCTGCGAGGGGATGCATCGAGCTTCAGCAACAGGGACATCTTTGCAGTCCAAAGACCCCGATGGGGGCAGCTGGGCGAGCGACGGGGCCGAGGAAGCCAAGTGACGCATGTGGGGTGAGGGATTTGCTGGGCGAGATCGCCCCGGGCTGCTGAGGCCACTGCAACTGCCCCTCTGAAGCTGGAAAAGCCTGACTATCTGCCAGGATCCAGGTATCCTAGTTTTCTGCATCCCTAATCCTTCAGCTGGACTAGCCTTTACTCTGTGCCGACCAGAGAATGCTGTGCATTTTCTGCAGTGAAGGAATTTCTTTTTTATTTCCCTTATCTTATTCAGACCTCTGTAACTTCAGTATTGTGCATTAGTTTAGAGTCTTTTTTTTAACTATGAGTTGAAAACTATGTTTTTCTCTTCTGCAAACCTTTTTTTTAAAAAAAAATTAAACTCATCTCTTACAAATACTTAATCAGATTAGTATTAATATTTAATACCTGAGCAGAAAATTGTGCCTAGAAAACAGACAAGGGAGTGAGTTTTCCTGCAGCTGCACTGAGATAGCCCTGAGTTCAAGGAGAATTGTGTGAAGAGCATCTAGCACAAATGCTTGAAATCTTCTTAAACAGCTTTCAGGAGGCAAATGCAAAGATTCACGCTGAGTGCAAACTGCCTTGGACAAAGCAAAAAACTGCACCTTGGTTCTTGTTAATAGGCTATTCTTGGGCAGTCGCAGAGAGGGGAAGTGCCAGGGGCCACAGTATAAGCATAGCTGCCACAGAGTGGGAAGAGGTGAGGATTCGAGCAATTTTGACATAAGCATTAAAAGCAGCAACACTCAAACCCATCTTGTGGTACATGCACGTGTGACGCCACCAGTGCTCGGTCACGGCTCGCTGTGATCAGAGCACATGCTGCAATTAAAAAAAAAAAAGTTGAATTTCCATCTCTTGTTGTTTAACCAAATGACTGCCTTGATGTACAGATTTGTCCTGCCACTCTCAAATGCCAGCATTCACTCACTCTGCAGCCCGGGACACGCTTTCGTTCGCTGGAAATCTGCCTGCAAGGGTATGGCCCAGCTGCCATGAGCTGTGCTTGGCAGAGGGCTCCGGGTGCCAATCACACGTGGCCCATGGCCCTAAATTGTGATTCCTGAGTTTGCATCATTTGATGTCCTGCTCCCAGGTTTTCTATTTAGGAGGAGCTGATGCTATTCCTGCAACATGTGCAGTAATGACAGCAGAAGAGCTGCTGGTTGGGGCTATCAGGTGTACAAATTCTTGCCAGGGCTATGGTTCAGCAGAGCACTTAAGCATCTGCTTAACTATCTTTAAGCAAACGAAGCCAGTACAGTGTAAATTCAGGCTTTGAATGCTCTTCTGCGTCTGGTGCAGGGCTATGAAAACTTCTGGGGTGCACTATGGGGTCACGGGTGGAGGACAACTGCAGTTCTGCCCCAGTCCAACATCCGTTTTCTGGTGCCTCTTCGCACTGGGAACATGCCTGTTCTGCAGAAGGCAGCGAGCTGTCAGACATCGCCCAGCCACACATGTCGCTCTAAGTTTGGTTCTTGCATCAGTGAGATGTTGTAATTAAAAAAGCTTTGCCAGGCAAAGCAGGGGAAACTCTGAGCAGAGCAGGAAGGAGGAAGCAATGCGAGTCAATGGAAAGAAGGGACAATTTGTGCGTTTGTGAGCTGTATGGAGGGTTAAGCATCAGCAACCCCTTCTGCTCACATGAACTCATGAAAAAGCAGGCTTGAATTTATCTCATTTGCACCTTAACTTGACCCAAGCTACTGAAGTCTCGTCTCCACCCTTGATCCCACAGATAGGTTCCTCCCTCTCTCGCACATAGTCAAGCCACAAGCCAGGTCATGAGAATGGTCCTGCTGAAAATAGACCTAACAACAGAAGTGTTTTATTTTCACTTCCATGAAAATATGGAAACGTTGCACTCCCATCTCTCCTGCCCAGCCGTGTGTTTGCTGGTGTCGGGGAGGGACAGGAGCAGCCGGGCTGGAGGAGATGCTGGGGCTGCAGTGGCTCCTGCTCAAGGCAGCCCTAGAGCCTCGGGGCATCGGCACCAGCTGCAGCTGAGCTGAATTGAATCCCCCAGACAGGAGATATGTCCCCCACCTCCACTCTTCTCTCACTCGCGCCTCTCTGCTCTGCTCACTCATCTCCTGCCGGGCTGTGACACTGTGCTCGGCCGGGAAGCGCTGGTGTCGCAAATGGCCTCAGTAGAGTCTCCCACCTTCCCTGGCCATGTCTGTCTAATACCAGCCAAGTCTGTGTGCTGTGAGAGCAGGCCTACGATCCAGCGCACCATGGGATGCGAGCCACCAGCCTGGTCCAGCCCTTCCAGGGAGATCTGGAGATCCCTCAGAGCATGAGACAGGGACAGAGCCAGGGAGCAGCATGAGATGAATACTACTTCCAAGGGAAAAAACTCACTTGAAGTGAGAGGTTTCACCCTCCCTAATGACAGCAGTGCAGAGGGAGGTGTACATATATACGGATATATAGCTCACTCTTGGCTTTCCCTGAAGCTGTGGCATGTTCTAGTGATCTCAGTGATCTCACCCAGGATGCAAAGGAGGAGGCTACATAGCCCAGCAAGCCCAAGTGATCCAAGACCATCAGGAAGGAGAGGCTGGTTCCCATCAAGAAAACACTGCCCAACCTAGTCCTCTTTGATGAGGTCCCCTTAAATGACGTAGGCCGAGTGATAACCCCTGGGTCAGAGGCCTCAGTGACAACTGGACATCTTCGTCTGGATCCCACCACAGCTCTGTCACCATGATACCTGCTCCGGCACCCAGTCCTTATCCCAGTTCTCCCTGTGCTCTGGCAATGCACTGCACAGTGAGCATGAGGAGATCCACAGCCTGCAGAGTCACTGGCTTAAAAATGTGTAAAAATACAGAGTGGTTTTTTTTTCTTCTTTTAAGAGAAGTGGCCCAACAGCTGGATGTGCCCAGGGAATCATTCACTACTGGAAAGCAAAAACCACAGTAGCTTTTGGTGAAAGCAGTTTAAGTAGAGAAAACATACAGCATCTGTGGAAAAAAAAAAGGAGAAGTAACTGTTAAGATTCTGGGATGAAATCGTGCAATTTATCAAGTTACCTACTCATATTGTTATAGTAATGTTTTAATGTTTTTCCTGATGTTTCATCTTTATATATATATCTTTTATTAGAATTCTGAATTGCAGAGCAGTTTGGGTGCACTGAGACTGAATACGTGATAAAACTCAGCTGGTAATTTGTAGCCTGTCAGAGGTCTGTCTGATGTATTTAGACATATGATTGATACTCTCTGTTTTAGTGTCATTAGATAAAACGTGTTTGTCATGTGCTCATGATACATTATCTCGCAGTGCTGCATTTCTGCAGCAGTTAACATCCTGACACAAGACTATTGCTTAAGTGGGGAAAACACAATATGGTACATAAAGATCGGTGAACAAGATAGGTGTCCTTATGCTAGGCCCTCAGAATATTTTTTGCAACTGGAGCATCATCATTACTTATTTACAGTTTCTACTGACTCATCTAGCAGCTTTAACACCCAACTCAAGCCGAGAAGAGAAATATGTTGCTCTGGGTGGGGGATTTCTCCATTCAGCTCAGATACTGGTTTGGAATAAACCCTCTTTTTCTTTAATTCTCTGAGAAAGCAGTAAAAAGGTGGCACAACAAATGCTGCAGAGCCATGGCCATAGGAGCCAGCAACCATTCCACAAAGCCAAGAAATGCCCCCAAATTGCATCTCCTCTCCAACCCCGTTTCTTGTTCACACAGCTTTCTTTGCTAGCAAAGTGGAGCACGAAAGCAAGCACTGCAATGGCAAAGGCTTCCAGCGGCCGGCATCCTCCGCCTTCGACCGCGTCTACACTGCCAAGTGAGTAGCCAAGCCCCGCGCAGCGGCCGGGCGCCTCTGCCATCCTTGAGGTTTCCTCCAGCCAAGGGTGGGCTCCAAAGAACCCGGGAGCAGCCCTGTTGCTGTGTGCCCAGCAACAGCGTTTGGACACAGGGCTCTCGAGTACTTTCCCGGTTAGCCTGGCTCTGCTCCAGGCTCCGTGTGCTTGTACTGGCCTGGCAGCAAATTGGGATAGCGCTACCTCCCCTCCTTTGGGAAGCAGCTCTCCCAGCAGGCCCTAGAGCCTCAGTACGATAGGAGCACAGCCTGTGGCCCAAAGACACCTGAGCTCTGCAGGGAAGGTGGGAAGGCAGAGCAGAGAGGTGCAACGTGCTCAATAACAGGCCAGCGGCAGCACTCATAGTGAATGTCGGCGCCTAGGCCCCAGGCAGGCCCTGCAGCACTTGGCTCTTCACCTCTTTCCTTAGGCCTTGTCTTTGACATCCCTTACAAGAAAGCAGACAGGAGAATTGTTTCCAATCCAGAAGGCAAAGAAAAAAACTATTTCTTATTGCACACAAAGTACTGACAGTGTGAATGAAACAATCTAGAAGACCAAAATCCTGCCCTTCACAGGGGCGCAGCTGCCAACAAGGTAGGATTTCCCCCTGGAAAAGCATTTCCTTCTGAAGGAAGGAGTTGGAAACAACTCTTGGTCATGCAGTGAGCTGTGTAAACTTTGTCAGACACCCCAGCTTGCTGCGCACTTTTCCTCTGGCCAATACCCTGAGTAATATGACCTGGCTCTAAGCATTTTCCAAGGAGCACAGAACCAGCTGCACAAGGTAAAGAGGGGGCGGCTTGGGCACCACCAGGCACATTTGCGGGGTAGCCGGATGCCAGGCAGGGAACAGGGAAGCGAAGCCGCCCGGTTTGGGCATGGACACGCAGACCAGCGCCATGGCCGGGCACCCAGGCAGCTCGACACGCGCTGCCGCACCGTGACAGCTGCCACACCGTGGCCATGGAACAAACAGAAAGGAGGAGAAGCACAAATTCACACCTGCAAAACGGAGCGGCTCCTTCTGTTTCCCCTCTCTTCTCATTCCTCCCATGTAAATTCCTTTCCAGCCAGAACTGTGGACATACCTACCCCACGTTTCTCGCCGTGCTGTGGTGTGCTGGGCTGCTTTGTAGCCAAGGTAACACACTTTTTTTTTTTTTGGCCGTTTTTTGCTTTTTCTTTCTCCTTCAATCTTCAGTGGCTGGGGAACAAACAGGGCACACGGAGATGCTGCCAGACTGCAGAGGAGAGTCTGGCCGTGCTCGGGCATCGGCTCCACTCACCTCCCCACATGTCGCGTCACCCACAGGGACCGGCTGAAATTAAGCAGGGAGCTGATTTCCTGAAGGAAAAGAGAGTTTAGGAGCCTGAATGTTGGGCATGCCGTGGTTTTCACTCTCCAGAGCGGTAATAGGCTCACTTGAGCAAGCAGCCTCGGAGGAGGCTGTGAGGAAGTGGCTAAGGCCAGTGGTCGGAGGCAGGGAGAAGGTGCCCAGGATGGGGGCAGGAGGGTGAAAGTGGCCATTGCCACCTCCTGTCCTAGGACAAGCGCTGCTCACAAGGTGTTTACTGGCATACCTAAATATGCTCCCATTGAATGCAGCAGGACTCTTCCCAAATTTAAGGTCAGGAGCATGTATAAATACTTTCCTAGGGTATTTGAGTATTTTTTTCTGGAAAAGTGGAGTGTCTTGTTTGGGAGAAAAGGGGCTTTTGCCTGCATGTGTGGGGAAAGCTAGAATCAGGCAGGGGAGGAGTGTGCTCCTGTGTGCTCGGAAATGCATACGGAGACATAATACAGTCCTTCACCTGCTCCTGAAAAAGTGCATTTTTTGGTCATCTTTTATTTCTGGTGAAACTGGTGGTGAAGCTGGCACTCTCCTCAGGCACCGCGTGGCCTGCAGCAGATTTCCAGCTGTGGCAAGTGTGCCGAGGGCAGAATCAGACCCACAGAGTGTCCTGAAAAAGTGGAGTAGTGCTGCAGAAACGTCTCCTGTTTTCCACACCATGTTTTCTGTCCATGTTTCCACTGCTCATATCATAGCTCAAGGCCACAGTTTCTCCACAGCCCTGCCTGGCACAGGCAGCAGACAGGGACAGCATGTACAGCCTTTGTAACACGATGTTTTACCCTTTGCTCAGCACCTGCCGCCTTTGCGGGGCTGATGTACCTGTTTGTGAGGCAGAAGTACTTTGTGGGCTACCTCGGCGAAAGGACCCAGAGGTGAGAATGTGCAGACCCCCTTTTCAAACCTTTGCCCTGTTGCTTTCCCTGCTTACAGCATATGTAAATGCTCACATGTGTGCTTGTGTTTCTGTTTGCACAATATCTTCCTTTCCCACTAATAAAGCTAATTTTGCACACATGGAACGAAATTGCCCCATCGCCTTTGATGGCTGAGAAGACATATGGGTCTCTTTGAATAGCTGGTGCTGTAAGAAGCAGCCTGTGATGAGCACAGAGGGCCGAATCCAGACCCACGCTGCTGCTGAGACCTCCCACTGGCATTTAAAGGCTTGTAGCTGCCCTTTGCAGAAATGCAAGTCAGAACAGAAATGGGCCATCTCCATCCCGCCTCCTGAGATCTCTCATTTGGTCTTGACAACAAACTGTGCAGTCCGAGGACTTCTTAAACAAGATTATGTATTTTAATGAGTTGCTTTTCTCCCTTTCTGTCTCCTCAGCACTCCTGGACACTTATTTGGGAAGCGCATCCTTTTGTTCCTGTTCCTCATGTCTGTGGCTGGAATACTCAACTACTATCTCATCTTCTTTTTTGGCAGTGACTTTGAAATGCACATAAAAACGATCACCAGCGCAATCTCTCCACTGCTGCTCATTCCCTAACTTTTCATTGCAATGAGGGGGTCAGCATGCTTAATATATTGATGCCCAGGAGCAGCCATAATTCAACTGTTTAAGAAATGAACCTGTAACCCTTTTAGATTGCTGTAAATCTAACGCTCAGTGGGCTTTGTAGTTTGATGTAACCTTGCTTTTTCCTTCAAGAAAAAGATTTATTGTGAGCACTCAGCATGCCCAAGGAATGGTAACAACTTCCAGTTAATTCTTTAGATTCTTTCTGCAAATTGCACTTTTAAAGCTGATTTCATGACTGTGAGGAATATTTTACGCTTTCAGGGTAACTGTGCTGTACTTAGCTCTTGTCATGAAAACCAGGAGCCTCACAGCCTCACTTGTGTGCAGCCATCCTGACAGATGTGCAGCTGCAGCTGCATTCTGCAGTTATCCTCGCACACGGGATTTCACCCACGCAAACGTACAGACCAGCCTCTTCACCTGCCCTGTCCTTTGCACTTGGGGGTGGCCACGCTCCCACCAGTGCCAGAGGATGGTGAATTGGCCCTGTCTGATCTTCCTGCATAGATATTCACATGCATAATTCTCCTAACACTGGTCTCATTTACACCTTTCTATGCTTCCAGAGGTGTGGGAAGTGATCATGTGTAAACGAGGATCTGGTATTCGTGATGATGGGGTTGGTTTGGTTTTGTTTAATAAAGCAGTCCAAGAGGATGAAACCTGCTTTCTCCCGTGTGTTTGCACAGCTCTCGATCGCGGCCCTCCAAGGCGCGGACATGCCAGTGCAGGGAGCAATGACAGGCCAGCTCCTGCAAGGGAGCAGCGCTGCCTCTGCGTGTGCCCTGAGCACCGGCTGCAAAGGATGCACGCTGAACAGCTCCTTCTCTATCAGCAAGTTTAGTTCTCTGCCTCCATCACTTACAATGTGCCCCTACAAGTCAATATCAAGGAAGAGTTTGATTTCTAGAGGCAGGCAAACAGGCAGGCACAATCTTTTTAAACATTGCTACCATATGAATGCTTAAGCTCTTAAGCCTGTCTGATTACCACATGCAGGATGGATAAAGCTGCATTTTATGACTCCTCTGGGAGGGAAGGAGTCTGCTAGCTACGTGAGGAGAGAGTCTGCAGAGCTGTTTTCAGAGAGGATCCAAGAAAGCAGCCTGCCTTTGTACCAAGGCTTATGGGCTTGTTCCCAGGCTGATGTGCTGCAGAGGTGCTTGTGAGTGCTGCTCTCTTTGACATCAGCCCCTGTTATCTCTGTACTGGCAGTGCCAAAATAACACATGCTTTTTTTTTTTTTTCCCCTCTTATCTTGTGCAAGAATGCTAGACATGAAAGGCTAGTTATAAACATGCCTATTGCATGAAGATCAGCAAATAAATGCTCCAACTAGTTAGCAGAGGTAATAAAAAGATGTATTTTTACAATTCTAACAGCTGCAAAAACATCATATTTCCTGGTATAGTGCTTATATTCCTTTTCTCCCTTTCTTTTCAAAACATCCTGAGACACCTCAGAAACCTGCTTTGCACTGTGCCTTTCTCCCTGTTTCTCTCCCCTTAGCCCATCCGCTGTCTCAGTGTCCTCTGTGGCCACCTGCGCCCCTTGAGTGACTTGAGTGGAGGGGGAAGGTGACGGTCCTTTCTGGAGACCACTGCTTGTTGGAGGAGGCCGTCCCAACCCTACATGTCTGCCTGGCAGGTCCTGACAGCCTCCCAGGCTCCCTTTGTGTCCTCTGTGTGACAGAACACCCCATCTGCCCTCTTTTTGACATGTCCTGGTAGCATCCATGAAGTTCTTCACTGATTACACAGGGCAAAGAAGTCAGATTTCTAATATGGATGATCCATCCCAACCTTCTTCATTGACTAGGTGGCTAATTTTACACAGCTGCATTTAGTTGAGATCAGTTCCGGCCTAAGAATCTTCATAGTGAATGAAGACAAGTCCATCTTTTTCTATAACCATTTAAATTTGGAAGAATTTCACTGGCTTCCTCAAAGCCTTTCTGATAATGAAAGAAATGAAAATGTAGGCAAAACATGCTTTATATCTGTCTATAAATGAAAATGACAATACTATCAATCAGATAAAAAGGTGGTAGGTATGTCATTATGTAAATTGTTCAGTGAATGTCACAGTGTTTCCTATGTTACAGCCAAGGCTTGCGGTTGCCTTTACCTTTTCATTCTTTCTAAGAAGAGAAGATGGTATCAGAGTTACTCGGGCTTCCCCCACTGTGTTACAGAACTACAGCTTTTGCTTTCAGCAAAACCAGGCCCTCGTGCTTTGCACACTGTCTGCTTCGAAAGCTACGAATACACATTCACACGCAAAAACACGCGTAAAAGAGCACTGTAAAAGACAGTGGGCACATAGCACGGTCATATAGGTGCAAACCTGTTTGGCCCACAGACCTGCGCTACGCCTGGGGACACGAGGGCCAGCAGAAGCATCAGCCTGTGTCGCTGCTGCTGTGTCAGGCTGGCTAGAGCCTGTGTTTCACCAATGCATAGCACAGCTCCTGAGGCTCCTGAGGCTCGGTGTGAGTGACCATCACATTGTCATCCCTGGTGTCATTGGCCTGGTGACATTAACTGGCACCTTCCCAGAGTGTGACCCTGGCTCCACCAGCAGCGCCAAGCTCTGTCCAGGACGTGCAAGCGCCACGTCGGGCGGCCCTGCCTGCCATGTGCCCATGCAGCCCAACACCCTGCAGGGAGCTGCTCTTCCCACTGGTCACTCTCAGGTAAATTAAATTAATTTAAGAACCCCTGGTGAGAAAATGGAAGATTTTTTTACAACCCTGTCTGACATCCGCATTCATGCTCACGGGCTCCCAGCAGATCTCAGAAGGCTGTTCGTGCATCTACGTACAAGATAACTCAAATAATCATATTCTGTCTGTGTGTATAGGTGCAGACACAGTGTGTATTCGTGTCGTGCTGCTCTATGTTGTAGTGGCTGAATCACCCGAATGTCAGAGGGTTTTCAGGAAAGATGGGGGGGAGGCTGCTCTGCCACCAGCCCCCTTGCTGCTTGCAGGCTATGCACATCAGAGATCCGGAGCCTGCTGGAAGCGAGGCCATCCCAGGATGCTTTTGATCTCCTAACAAAGGCCTGGAGAACATGCGGTATTCCTGCCGCACGGGCTGCATCTGCTTCTGCACAGCTCTACAACCCTCTAGTGGAAACTCAGGTCTATTGACACTCAAGTGCTTCTGGATGGGCTGTTCCCTTGCGTTTTTAAGCTGAAAACCACATTCATGTTTCTAAGCAGGTGTGCGGTTCCTCCTGTTGGTATTTTTGTTATTCCGGCATGCGGGAGCCCCAGGCCTGTCCACACAAAGCGATGTGCATAGCAGGATCTGAGCACGCAGGGAGCATCCAGGCGCTATGGGGAATCTGTGTGCGCACCCCTAAGAGTTTCCTACAGCCCTTGCCAGATTCCTTGTTTCCCAGAACTCCCCAAATCAGGCACTGCCAGATCTGTGCAGCCTGCGCTGTGTCTATGCCATGTCAAGTGTCCAAGCTAGTCTCGGAGGATGAGGAGAGCAGCTCTTCTGGCACAGAGCACACAGCAAAGCTTGTTTAGCTTGTACCTGATCTGAGATTACTTCTTACAGCAAAACAGCTGGTTCAACATTCACAGGAGCCGTCAAAAGCCAACCCAAAGCCCTGTCAAGGTGGGATGCTGCAAAGAGTTCAGTGCTGGCCCGGCCTTTACCCGGGTCAGTGGTGCTTCTTCTGCCGCCCGCACTGGGAGCAGGTCAAGGCCACTCAGGGCACACTTCAAACTGGTCCGCTCCCGATAAATAAAAGGGCAAATCCAGAAGGAGAGCGATAGGAAAACCATTCCCTGGGTGATTTTAGGTTAGCGCCAGCAGAGCCTGCGAAACGCCCTTGCAGGGGATGCGCTGAGCTGGCGGGGGGAGGACTGCGCAGGCCGTCACGTCCCTCTGGGGACGCCCATGGAAGCGCACATGTTTCGCCATCGCCATCGGGGCGGGTGAAGGGCACCACTGAAGTGGCCGCTCCCAAGGTGGTTCGGTGCCTCTGGGGATTTCGAGCGAGCAGCCGCCTCTTTGCTGCTCCCTCGCTGACGCGTGTGGCTGCAACGGGGAAAGAGAGAAGGAGCCCCCTTTAGCAGCACTGCTGTGAACTGCAGGAAAACACGGCCTTTGGGGGGTGAGCAGCTCCTGGCAGTGCCATGCTCTGCCCCAGGCATGCAGAGGGACACCCCGTGTGGCATGAGCCGTCTCATGGAGACATTGGCCTGCATCCATCCGTCTCCCTGCAAGATCATCTCACAGCCCCCAGCCAGGGCAAGTGGAGACCAAAACCTGGCAAAAGTGAGACTGCTGCCCCGAAGGGCTAAGGGTCTCCACAGCGAGCTGGCAAAGATCGCCCCTCACTACAAGATGGTCTCAATAGGCGAATGCACTCCCAGGGCTTCCTGCTGGCTGCCCAAGGAGCTACTCAGGTGCCACCAGCTGGGCACTTCCTCCATGTCCCCAGGGCAAGAAGACCAGGTACCCAATGGGCCAGCTGGGAACTGGGGTATAGAGAGCATGGGGGGTTTCCCCTTAAAAACAGCGGCGCAGGGGTGTTGCAGTTCATATAAGAAAGCAGCCACAGCAGTGTCCTTTCTGCCCCGTGGGAATGGCCAGGGCTGTTTATCCACTGTGACCTCTTGCAAGGCCACATGATGCTTCAGGAGCCTCAGGGAAAGGCCTGCTGCCTGCTGTGTTGCTATTTGCCACCGTCTGCACAAGCATGTGGTTGATTTATTGTTTCTGTTTGTTTTTTCCCAAGAGTGCCACCACAGCCTCCATCCCCGGACAGTGTTTTCTGCGCCTTTGGCCCTGCCTTAGTACTTCAGAGAGGGACAGTGTGACCCAGCAAGGGCACCCTCCATGCTCTGATGTTAAAGAAAACATCCAGTTTTGCAATACTGTGGTTTCTTGGAGCATATTCCACTTGCAGAGCCTTCGACAGACACCAGTTGAGGAGCTGCAGACAGTTTTCATCATGCAACCTCACTGCTCACCCCTGCTCCTACCTCATTCCCCAATTCCCGTGCATCCTCTCTCAATTCCCCTGCTCTCACAAGGCTTCACAAGGGTGCTGGCCCATTTGCCATCCCCCTCCCCGAGTCTGTTTCCCTTCCACATCCCTCCGCTCACTCAGAGGGTGGAGATACCTGGAGAGCCAGTTCAGGCAAAAAACACGTCTGGTTGAAAAAAAAAAAAAACAGTTTTTTTTTCCTTCTCTCTTTTACTGAGTTATTTTTAACCCAAATTGACTTCCTGATCCTCTTGTCGTGTGGCCGCGCAGCCAGCTGAATGCTGGGGAAGCCCTTGAGTTTTTCCTTCCCCTCAGTGTAAACGCCAGGCTGAAGTTCCCATGCTGAGGCCCTCCTGTGTGGGTGAGGTTTCCTAATTTGCACTTAGTCATCACAGAGGCACTAAGTCCCAGAAAATCATTTTCTGCTCTGGTATAGACCATGGTTTACTTGGCACCCCATGCACCGCAGGAAATGTGCCTGCACCCTCGCTGCCAAGCCTGCAATCCCTGCTGCAGAAAGCACCAGGTCCGTGTTAGCACGGGAACTGCAAGTGACACGCTATGACATGGCTAACAGATGTAAAACAGCAGCAGGAAATTCTGTCGGGGCTGGTTTTGAGGACCCCCAAACCCTGCAAGTCATTGCCCATCCCACCCACTGTCACTTCAATGACTCCCGGGTTGCAGTATTTCAGAAAAGATCTTCCATTTCCCAAACAGGAGCTTTCGTTCATGGTTCTTTTTTTGACTGAAGTAGCAGGATGTAGCTCTTCTGCCAGGGATTAGCTGGCAGCAATATGTCTAGGTTCAAATTTAAAGAGATTGCTAATAAAACATCAGCTTCAGCTCCCTGGCAAAATTAAACAAAACTATCCCCATTCACACAGAAGTCACTTGGTGTAAAAGCAGCATTCTATTAAAAGGGAGAAATGAAAAGCAGTGAATAAACGGTGTAACTCTAGCAGTATTTCACATCCCAGGCCCCTAGAAGGCTACCACTGGGCTCCTTGGCTGCATTGCCTCCCCTGAAGTAGCCCTGGAATCACAGTGCAGGTGGTCAAACCTTGTAGGACAGCAAAGGCCGATGAACCTACTGTACTACCAGTGACTCCACTCTCCATAGCAGCAGTTTACAGGAAAGAAAAAGAAAAAAGCTATAAAGAAGAGCCAGCTGCTGCACTTCTGGGTTATAACTTTCTGCTGTGCCATAGATGCAGGTTACCAATCTCCTCAGTCACAGGGGATGCTTTCATGTGTCCCCAGCCTTCTGCAGATGACTCCTGGAAACTTCATGATATCCCTAGTTTTTAAGAGAAGGGCCTCCTGGACGCGGCGAAACGCCCCATATAAAGTCAACGTTTCATGCTTGTGCACTGAGCTCTTCTACTTGCTTCCCCTTTCCGCGAGGTGTCAACAAAGTCCCCAGGGCGCAGGAGCTCCCACCTCCCCACAGGGCTGCACAAGCCTCCCTCGACCTGGCCTTTCCCGGGTGCCGCTCGCGTGGAGCACGAGGGTCACAGCGGCTGTACCCCCGTGGCACCTACCTCCACTGCTACAGGGCGGCTTTCCTGGCCAACCTGCCCTCTGATGTCCCTGTCCTCCACTTGGTGCTCCTCGGTGTACTCCTTGGTGTACTTCTTCAGGGGCTGGATCACAGCTGGCCTCCCTTTGCTTGGCGCTCCGCGAAACCCATGCTGCGGTTCCTGCTTTTCCTGACAAGATGTGTGGTCTGACAAGCTGCCAGCCAGCAGTGCATTCAACATCCTGATTTGAAACAGTGCAAATGCAACCAGGGCCGCATTCCTAACATTTATCGGGGCGCAGACGTGCAGGACGCAGCGGCAGTTGCTGCATCGTGTCGCGGCCCTGGCTCTGATCAACCTTTCGCTCCTCAGTGGGGGTGTGAACGGCTCTGACCAGGTCTTACCCGCGCGAGCAGAGGACAAACAGTGACTAGTGACTGCAGCCAAGACCTGGGGTTACACACCATGAGGCAAAGTTGCAGGTCCAAGGACCACCAGATTCATCTGATTGGCAGCCTGCAAGCACTAGAAGAAGATGCCTTATCAGACCCCATCCTGTTCCTCCTCTCTTGTTTTCTTGTTCCTGGTCCTGCAGCCTCATCCTCATATTTCCTTCATCTATGGAACTGGGAGACCTTCTTCTGAGCCACTCAGCTCACTCAGGTGGCAGCAGACTGCCATTTCTGTGAATTACGGCAGTTTGCAGAAAGAGTTTGATAAATGCCAGAGCTGTTGCAAGATAAATGTCAGGAGTGGGAAGTAGAGAGGAGAGCCTTTTCTCTGCAGCCCTCTACCTGGGACTGTCACTTGTGTTGGGTCTCTTGTAGACATGGATGATGCTCAAGTAGCTTGTGGAGCTTGAAATCCATGGGGTCTTTCTAACAAGCCCAAGCACTGCTTTCAAATACAAACAAGTGATGCTGTTGGGGCAGGATCACATCCACAAGGATTTTTGGTCTGACTCAGTACAGTTGATTCTGCTTTTTATAAATCTCTGCTCCTGGCTAACTTCCCAGAGCACACCATGGGTATCCATGAATGGGAGGGGAGCACAGGACTCATACATGCTGGAAATCTATTAAGATACATGCTGCCAAATCTGTTATTTTCTTAAACGATTCAGCAGGTGATAATGGAATGGTACAAGTGGATTTAATTAATATAGCATGAAAAATTCAGCACTGAAAATGAACAAAAGATTGGATAACAGTCCCTCGAAAAGTAGTTGGGCAGGGGTTACTCTCTCCCTCCACCAGCAGATAGCCACCCATCACATACAAGCCTTAGCTAGGGAACGTGGATGGCACGGGTCTGGTCCAGGGCTTTCAATGGCAATTCCTGGAGGACTGGGCCTCTCCGCTGGCCCAGGGCATGGTGTGATCCTTGTCCGGGAGCTCAGCACACCCCAGACCCAAGCAGGGGCAGCAACAGCACTTCCGAGTGTTTGAAGGGTCGCCTCTTGGCATGGTAAGAGCTGCATCCTCCGGCCTGTGGTGATGCAGTGCCCTGACGAGCAATGTGCAGGTGCCTACAGAGAGTCAGAGAACCCGTGTTAGGCCAGAAATTAGTATAGCTCAGGCAGCATTTCTCTTCCTACGTCAGAGCTGAGGAGGGATGATCACGGGGAAAGGGGCTCAGCTAGGAGGACATGCACAAGCTGAGCAAAGGGAGCAATTGCGCTCCTGAGGGCCTCGTTGCACTGCTGCTGAGTGACTTCCAGCCTGCCTGGAGTCCTGGACACTGCGAGCACCAGCATCCAGCTCTGCCTGAACTTACATCCCGTGAGAAATGGAGCTGCCCACTGAAACTCTGTTATCAGAGAGAAATGCAAGAGTGTGGGCAATGGCACCGGCTCTGATTTGGGCACACTGTGCACTGCTGGACTCGCTGTGTGCTCTGCTCCGCCTCAGTCAGCAAAAATGCTACCAGTCTCAGAGCATATCTAAATCAGAGACATGTTCCCAGCCAGCTCTAATACAGTGCTGGTGCCCGTGGAAGGGTGGCTCAGGCTACCACTTGGCAGGCTCCTTGCTGCCTCCCTTCCTTCCTGTCTGCCTTCTGGGCTCAGAAAACATAGAGGGTGACGCAGCAGTCATTTTTCCAGCAAAGTCAGTGTTGTAACTCCTGGTTTTATAGTGAATGTGCAACAAGCCTCACAGACGTGTCACTGCAGGACACATCAGTATGTGGACAGCCACACGGAAACCCAATTCAAAGCAGTGCGCGGTGGTCCTTGGCAAGTGTCAATTAAACAAAATCTAATGAAAGTTTGGTTCCTAGTGCAGCAGCGTTATTTATTGTGGCTCTCTGGGATTTTCTAACTCAGAAGTTATGTACTAATTGGCTCTTTTCCTATGCTTAACTATTGTAACATTCTCTAGAAATTGCACTAGAAATTTTAAAATCCCACCACCACAAATGAGCACAAAGTGAGCACAAAGTCCCGTGGAAACTATTCAGGTTTGCAGACCTTATTCTTTATGTTCCCCATCAACATGGTTAAAACTAAACTTACGTCATGCACACGGTCATGGCAGCTTGTGCTTATGCCCGAGATTCCTGCACTGTCACCTTGCTGGCTATGCCAGGAGACCCTGCTGCGAGGGGACAAGGGCTCTGCCCGCGGCCTGGAGAGCTCCGTTCTGACACGATCCTATCGTCCGTTTCTCAGATGCTTCAGTCCCGTGGCTGGGATACGCCGAGCAGTGACCGGCCAGCTCACATGCTCCTTTCTGCCTCAGCGTGTATTTTATCACTTAGGCCAATGCTCCTCTAGCAGGTCTCAGGATTTAGTGCTGTTCATATTCAATCAGGCATATCCCAGAGGAACCGTTTAAATTGTAGAGGATATGAGTACAGAATATGAAGAGACCACCTGGGTCATTAAACCCCGTCCCCTGTTGTCCCTAGCAACCACATAATAGACATTTAATCCAGAAGGACCCAACTACCTTCCTTTCCACCTCCCCTGCACGCTAGGAGCTGGTAACACGATATCAGAACCGTCACTGAGACCACATTTCTCGTTGTAAAAAGGCAGGGCTCCCAGAAAATAGAAATTCTCCAGTGTCTTTGGTCATAATATATTAGTAAGAATAACACAATCTCTAGCAATAGCTTTTCACAGAGCGTCAGACTTGGCATGTTCCCCAAACATTTTCTCAGCCATTTTAGAGATTTATGACTAATAATCGCATAGCTGGATAAATAATTAGACTCCGAGGTTTTGCCTTAGCTTTTTTCTTACTACTGCATTATAAATAAATCCCTTATTCACAACCTATATTAAAACACTCGTCAGTACTATAACATACATTTCATATTGGTGACTCCCTTACTTCCTGCCTGGATACATTGATTTAATTTCCATTATCTGTATTGTTTTATTTATGCAGTTATCAAGCATGTCTTTTGTCAGAAATACATATGTTCTATGTATGCAGGCATAGGTCTATAGGGATATACAGTATGTCCATACTCAGGGACATAGTACAGTAGGTCAGCATGAGGTAGGAACTCCTCACAAAGGGATGGATCCACCTGCACTGCCCCGGTCTCCGAGGGGATGCGGAGCTTGCTGTGGCCAGCACTGCAGCCTGCTGGGAGGGAGCAGCAGTGACTAGAGCTCTGCAATGGAATTGCTGAATAATGCCTAGAATGGCCTTTGGAAAGCAGGTCCTTCTAAAGAGGGGAGATTAAGAAGGCAGAGAAAGATCTTGTTGCGCTCTCACAGTATCCAGTGTTATCAGGTGTCTGTTGAGCATTTACGAAAGTGAAGAGTAAGGAAAACAGCAGCATCAGCAATAAGTTTCTCTGTCAGAACTGTATGTTACTTTGATTTGATTCTTAATGTGGCTAGTTGTACTAGTTGCACGAGTACTTAAGGCAGGAGAGAATACAAACCAGGTTAGACTTGTAAAACAGGGGCAGGTAAATGGAGCCTTCCACCTTTTGCTCAGCTGTGCGGGAGCTTCTCCTCAAGAGGAGCTCTTCCCTTGGCCCTGGTTAGAGATGGGCACACCACCTTCCATGGGCTGGAGGAAATGGGGGCCAATGGGGCTGCCTCTTTGCCCCTTTTGCTGATCTGCATCATGTCCAAGGGGCTCCACTGCCCTTCGTCACTACCGATATCCGATCCCATTTTAATTTCCCCTCGGGTAGCTTTGATCCCTTTCCACGTCTTCACCTGTCTCCTGAGTTAGATTAAGTCTCAGTTCTAATTAGGCAATGGGGTTTGTAACCCACAGGAATTAGTGTCTCCTTGGGGGAGTGTGCTGGGGGGTAGGGAGAAAGGCAAAAGCTGCCTTTTAGGAGTAGACTGTTTTTTACATAAATAGAAATCTAAACTGTAGATGCTGGGACCAAGAGCCTGTGTTTTCTTTGCCCTGATTCCCTTTGTATTTTAGGCCAGCTGGGTGCTGCTGTGAGCAAATCCATTAGATCTGCAGCAAACGGGGAAGTAAGGACCAGCATGCATTACTCATGCTTCAATATCACTGCAAAGAGGGGATTTAGTTGACATGGACCTGACTCCACCTGACTGCAGTAGTGAAAATTGAGCTCATTTTTTGTGCCAGTCAACTTAATTTCATAGCTGTGTCGGGGCACAATAATAAGTAAAGACACTGGCTCCAGGCCCATCGTCCCATGTCTCAGCTCTGACTCTGGGTGAGGGTGACAGTTTATGTGCAAGAAGTATTTCTTAGTGACAGTAATTGCTTTTTGCCCACCTGAAAATTTCTGGCACAACACCTACAGTTGGTATCAACAGAAAAACAACACGAGCATGGCTTTTTCTATTTTTACTCTAAGGATGGTCAAATTTTGCATACGCAAGCCAAAAAAAAAATCAAATGAAAACAATCTCTAAGCAGCAATTACTACTTCCTCATAGCCATATTTTTCTTTTCTTGATTGCTCTATGCCTTGCAGCAATGGTCACCTCTTATACAAACCCATGAGAGCAGTTCTTGCTGGAATTCCATGCGGATAAGCTGCAGGGCTGAAGAACTGGCCTTGGCCTTGAGCCTCCCACCCTTCCCAGCACCCCTACGACTCCTACTCACACATAAGTTTTATCTTGAGGCATTTGAGACACCTACTCAGAGCAGATTCACGTGAGTACCTCTACAGGGTTATCAGCCAATTGCTTCCTGTGCAAGTTTTGGTTACTTTCTGTCTCGGGAAGCAAAGCTCCGAGGAGTCAGCAAAATCCTAGTTTAACTTTGTGTTTTTGCTGGCTCACAGCAGGTTTGTTTGCATTTAGCTTTCACCAAAGGGCGGTCCTGAGCAGTCTGTTGCCCTGCAGCCATGGTAGTGATGTCTAGTACTAAGTGGTAGGTAGCTCCTGGAAGGAGGCCAGAACAGTTTCAGGAAGGACGTTAGTCATCCATTTACCAGAAAAGTCTTCAGTAACCACCAAGTACTCTCATGATTGTAAGTTTTTTTTTTTCTTTTTTCCCTTGTCATGTTGTGTTTTAATTTTGCCATTACCTTGTGGAACACTCAGGAGAACCTCTGCCCTTAACAACTGTCCTCTGCCTTGCAGATGTAGGCAACCAGCTCCACTTCTCTGCAGCCATAATGCTCGGTGTTGTGCTGCTACAAAAATATTAACAAAGCTGGGCTCTAGGGCATCATTAGTCAAAGAGCACTGATACTCTGCAGTTACTTTCCCTACACTCATCTTTCTTCCTAAAAGGATGTTGACATCATAAAAAAAACCAAACTAGTCTTTACGCTATTAACAAAGCCTCTAATAAATAAATAATGTGCCTTTGTGGGTCATTTCCCTCTATATGTACAAAGGAACCAGAGGGGTCAGATTCACATATGTTTATCATAATTTTTTGTGCAATTAGAAGGATTTTCTGACTAGGGCCCGTTCTGGTCTACAGAGCGCAGCGTTGTATGAAGCAATGGAAGCAGTGCGGTAAGAACAGCCAAGCTTCTCTGCAGTGAGGTGATCTGTGAGACTGAGAGGCTGAAGCACTCTTAATCCAGGGCTACCATGTCTGTAATTAAAATGTTCCATAACCCATTCGGAAAACATTCCCATGGATTTTAAGCAGGATGTAGCAGAATAAGAGAAAGTGTAGAGAAGGGCAACTAAAAAGATCAAGGTACTGGAATAACTGCCTTCATAGAGAGACTCTAAAGGCTTCTGTCCAGAGAGAAGGATAAGATGGGGAAGGCGGGATTGACATTTACAAAATCATGAGGGCGGTGGATGAGGTGAATGCAGAACTGCTATCCCAGGATACTAGAACTAGGAGGGACATGTTGAAACTGGTAGTAGATTGGTTTGAAATAGATAAAAGAAAGTGGGGTAGTGAAGTGGGCAGTGGACCTCTGGATTTTTTGCCAAAAAGAAGGCTGAAGAGACAGGTAAGATTGGAGGCAAATAGGGATTAGACACACTTGCAGACAACAAGTCCATAAAGGGATACTAAATGAAATAACTGGAGAAATACAATCTACCACCCCTAAAACATTATCTGTAGGTGATGGGGGATTATAATGGGAATGGATGTCAGAAAGGTCGGGTCTCGAGTACTCCCTAGGAGGCATTTCTTTTTGCCACAGTCGGAGACAGAGTCCTGGGGTTGAAGAACCATGATCTGAACCTGTAGGACATTTCTTGTCTTCTCAGAGAGATACTTACATTTGAAAAAAAGCGTTTCTCCCTGATGTTTAAAAATGACTCAAACAGAAAATGAATCCCATATGCTTCAGTGTGGTAACTGATACTGGCCCAAATGGGAGAGATAGGGATATGGCATAAGGGTGTGGGAAGAGTGTGATGGGGAGAAATGAAAAGCCTTCTGGGATAGCGTTTAAAGAGAGTCTAGGGGGAGTCTAGTTCATATCCCTCAAGCTATTCTCAGAGCCCTACCTGGGCTTTATCTAGCAGAGAGCTGGCTGCACTGAGTGCAAAATGGAACAAAGAAATAAGCCAGCGAAAACTAAACAGGGGGTCATTCAAAGATAATCGGCAGGTGCAATATCCCCATTTTTATTTATCGCCATAGTCATATCTATTGAGTACATGTCTCTAGTCTATATGCATTGTTAATTCTGAGATAACCTTGTTGTTTACTTGGCTGATGACAAGAAAATATCTTTAGCCCATCTGTAATTCTTGCACAGAAAGAAAAGAAAGAAATGAGTAGTAATTTACAAGAATGAGTAGGACTGCTTAATCTAGCCAACTAATCTTCCTTTAAATTTCTGCTGAAAGTGGCAGGCAGTCTTTCAGCATGTGAGTATTTCTTCAGCATTTTCTATGATTTGAACAAGAGTTCATCTAGAGTTATAAATGACCCTCGGGAAATTGGCTCTTCTCCATCTGGTTTCCACCAGTTCTACAAAGATCACACACAAAATTGAAATCAGCTTCTTAAAATCTCAAAATGTGCTGCAACTGCTGAAAATTAGTGGGAAGCACGATGGCAATAGCAAGCCAACTGGACTGTACTGCAAAAGAAGCCTGATCATTGGCTGCGTCGTAACTGCAATACCATAAGGAATGACAACTGTCAGATCACATAGGAGGAATAATTCCTCTCCAACCCAAGTCAGTGAGAGCCTTGAGGACAGTTTTATGGAAGTCACTTTCCATTCCACCCACATGGAAAGAAATCTAGAAACTGAAATCCCCCAGTCTCCAAGTCAAACCAGAAGTTTTGGCAACCCTACAGGAGATATAGTTTTAAGATGGAAATCTCAGAGCTCCTGCCCATATACACATCAAATGAAAGGGCCCAAACACGTCTCAAAATTCATGTCATAATGTTTGATCATGCTCGGTAGGTTTTTCTGAACACTGTTAAGAATTTTTGTTGGAGGTTAGTTACTGAGCAGGTTGCATGTAGTTCTTCACTAAAGGTGCAGTCTGGAGGAGCACAGGGAGTAGGAACACGAGCATGAAGGGAACCAAGTGGGCATGACAGCGTACCATGGTACATCCAGGGATGTTTAATGCAGGAGTTAGCACTTGGGATACAGGAGACTGCATTCCCAGTTTTACCTACGGTGCAAACCCTCCACTCTGGAAATGTTTGGTGCCTGTAGATATATTAAATACATTCGTGGAAAAAGCAGGAAGCTGAGCATTCATCTCTCAGGGCTGCTCAGTCTATAGGATTCACTTTGTGGCTGCGACTCTCAGCCAGAGAATAAGGCAGAGCTTAGTGCAGTGAATTTTGAACCAATGCAGGTTTAGAACAAATAAAGGTAGAATTATGGAGAATTACAGTCTTTGGAGAGACCTATGGAACAGCCTTTTTACGTGCTGGTCCAAAGTGTTTACATATGTGATCAGTGGTTACAGATCTGTTTCACTGAAAGCCCTGATCTTCCTGGTGGGAGCTGTTCCTATTGCCTCCTCCCTCAGCTGTGCCAGCACAAGTGTTTGTGGGAGGATATAGAGAATATGTTCAGGCAACTAATGCAGCTTGAAAATAAGCTTGGAAGAAGGTGGAGGGGAGCAGGCAGGGAGTTATTCCTAGACCACTTCTGTTTCCTCATTTGGTGCTGTCCTGAAGCAGGAGTCATGGAGTGACGGAGGTTTGCCTATGAAATAGTTGTAGATCCACAACCTGGATACGGGTTGTTTATGTGCCAAAGGTGGGTTGACAAGAATCCAGACTAACTGCCTGTAGGTCTGGGAAACAGAGCCTAGGTCAGGCATGCAGACAACATGGTACTGTCACTGAAGGGGGAAAAATGTTTTTAAAAATGGGAAAGCGTGGGTTCGGAAATGCGTATTGAAATGTGTTGTTATGTTAGAGCATCATGTTTATAGATGGAACAGCCACAAAGCGAAGAAGTCTGTATGTGAAAACACCCACAGATGTGTTCTATAATGGTTTTTAAGGTCTACGTACAATACTAGATACTATTTACATGTTCTCTGTGAGTATTTCTTTGTTGACCGCAAAATAATATCTGAACGATATTGGCACTTGTTAACTAACAGTTATATGCAGAGTCTTACATATAATAACTCTGAGGTTTAACTTCAGATTATGCTTTCTGAAATGGTAAAACTTTGTCCTGAGCTTCAGCAAGGGATTAAGGCTGATGTACAGGCCAGCAAGGATGTACTATAAGAATGCAGACTAATTGCTTTCTCCTCCTCTTCTCATTTCTAGAACATGATTGCATCAGACTTGTCATTAAAAACAAAATCTCCCAAAGGTATTTAAGAACTCTTCCAATTCCCCATGTGATTTCAACCACCAGATGGGAGCAATCCTATTACTAACAGTACTAAGCTAAGATTTTTGTTCTCATCAAAGCATATGGGTACCAGGATCTTTGCAATGCCTTGAACCTCGCTGATGAGCCAATAGTCAGAATGACACCAGAAATGTCCTAATAACAGTGCAACCAGCCATGAAACAAAAAGTGTCTCTGAACTAGCTCTGCAGCCCTCTTCATTGTGTTCCTGGGGACATGATGGCTTAAGTGAGACCGTAAATTCCCCATGAAACACAGCTGAATCCTAACAGAAAGACCAAACACCACTGCTCTGCTGGCACTGTGGTAGATGATTTGCAGAGCCTTTAGGAATGACTGACCCTTGTCATCAATTTTTCATAAATCAACTCTGTGTGTTTTCTGTAACTCATTTACACACTGTATTCATTCCATTTGCCAAAAAACATTTGGCACAAAGAGCATGTAGGTAGTCCTTTCAGTAAAACACCTTGGGCATTTTTCACTTATCCTGGCTTTTTGCCACATATCCTCTAAAGACATCTGACCATTTGCAGACAGCCATGGGCTTTTGCCTCCTAGAAACCACTTGAAACCCAAACTCTTTACATAAAATAGTTTTCTTCCTCAGCCAGCACTTGGATTATACATCCACTCTTTATTTTCAGTGTACAGTTAAGTTTGTTTAGCACATCAATAGCATAAAATTCATTTTTAGGCAGACATCCAATAGCAAGTCTATCTATTTCATATATATTTTGCTGGATATGCAACATATAGTCCCAAGACTAGATGTGGATTGCCAAAAAAATTGCTTGGCCTACCACACTGTATTGGAAAAGGAAATTACCTAACTTCCCTGACCCAGGCCAAACATGCAGCAGATGGTGAGAGCCAATGCTTTTCTGATGCTTTTGCCAGTCAACATTAATTGGCCCTGTTACATGCAGACTGCCTGGGCTCCAAGAGTATTGGCCTATCGCCCAGCAGCGGATTGGCAAGATGGGTGAGAAATTCCTAGGTTGTCCAGGAATCACAGGAGAGCTGGGATTGGAAGGAACCTCTGGAGATCAGCTGTTCAAGTCTGCTCAATCAGGATCAGCTCACCTCTGTCATCCCATGTGGCTGGGAGGCCACAGCGAGGGACTCCGTAGATGAGGGGGCAGTTGGGCATTGAAGAACTAGGAGGATGCAGTGAAACAGGGTTCATGTGGGGTTGGCAGCTTCCTGGAGATAGGGAGAGTCATCCTGAGGATGTGCCAAGAAGAAGGGAGATGGGAGTGTGGCTGGCCTTGTCTTGATGAATTTGATTCCCTCTTCCTAGAGTCTCTGCTAGGCAATGGTCCTTGCTTATTAGGTACTGCACAATTAGTGGCTAAAGTAGCAGCAGAGGAAGAACCTGGAAACAGGAGCAGCTCCCCTGCGACAAGTGTCTGGAGGAGCTGATCAATGGTGTCTATGTGTCCTGGCACCAGCTCTGGCCTGGTAGCCACAGCTGGCCAGAGCAGGCTGGCAGTGCCTGCATATGGCTGGCCTCAAGCTGCTCCACACATGCCAGCAGCCATCTGGGCTCTGGGCAAGAAAAGGGACTGTGGGGATGTAGGAGTTGAAGACAGGAGACCTGGGAGGGCAGGGGAAGCAATAGAAGCCGAGATAGGCTGGTGTGATCTAACCACTCATCTGTATGAAAAGCTTGAGAGACACAGCATATTTACTGGCCACGTGCAAAGCTTTGCATACTTCACCCATGCTTATGACTCCTTAACATGAAAGGTGTGGCAAAAAAGCCTAAAATAATGGTTGTGGCTTGCAGGTGGGCATGCAGCTGAGCAATGCTAAATCCAGGTCTTACTGGAGTATGCATCTTACTGAAAGATGCATCTTAGTATATTGCATCTCCTTGCTAGATTTCACTTCTCTCTCTTCTGTAAGATAACTAAGGGAAAGGGTGAAATAAACTAGTGTAATGGGGCAAATTGTATGCTCTTCATTTGCAATCCTAATTAACCCAATTGATCTGGAAAGTCATAGTAAATATTCGGAAAAAAAGGGAGAATGGAAATAAGTAACTCCTTAGTATTATATTCTTGCTTAAATAGTTGCTACTCTACTGAAATACTTTAAAACAAATTAAGTAATTTCTTCAGACAATTGATAGAAGCTTCATGCTCACAGGCCATGGTCCTCACCGGGGACTTTATTCACCCTGATATCTGCTAGAGCAGTTACTCATCAGGACAAAAGCAATCCTGGAGTTTTCTGGAGTGCAGTTATCTTCCTGAAATAAGTGATCAAACGGCTAATGAGGGGAGACCTTCAGATAATATTTTACTTAAAAACAAAGATGAACTTTGAGGGGAGTCCTGTGCCTGGGAAGGAAGGACCCCATGCACCAGTATATTCTGAGGATTGCTTATGTGAAAAACAGTTTTGCAGAGAAAAGGGTCAACAAGCTGATCACGAGCCAGCAATGTGCCCTCTCAGCAAAGAAGGTCAGTGGTATCCTGGGCTGCATTAGGAAGAGCATTGCCAGGATTAAGAGAGGTGATCCTGCCCCTCTACGCAGCACTTGTGAGCCCACCCATGATGTGCTGTATCCAGCACTGGCCTCCCCAGTACAAGAGAGATGTGGACATACTGGAACAAGTTCAGGGAAGGGCCATGAAGTGAGTGCAGCATCTGTCATACATGGAAAGGCAGAGAGAGCTTTGACTTTTTAGCCTTTTTAGCCTGGAGAAGATTCAGGGGAAATTTTATCAATGTGTATAAATACCTGATGGGATAGCATAAAGGAGACAGAGCCGGACTCCTTACAGAGACAGTATAGGAAGCAGTGTGCACAACAGAAAATTCCATTTAAACGCAAGAAAAGCATTTTTTGCTCTAACAGTGATTGAACACTGGAAGAGGTTGCCCAGACAAGTTGTGGAGTCCCCGTCCCTGTCCTCTCTGCTTTGAGCAGCGTGGTTGGACAAAACAATCTCCAGAAGTCCCTTTCAAACTCAAATATTCCATATTTCTGCAATTCTGAAAATATCCTTGTTTTCAATACAAGTCAAATGTATATTTTTTTGCTTAAGTGAGCGCTTAGGCCAAAAATGACACAGAAAGATGAATCAGTGGAATCTTACAAGTTTTAGAATATTTTTAATGGTTTAACTATTCCTTAAAGTTCCTCAGAATCATGGGACTATGTCTTGATAGTGACCTTATGCCTCAGGGACTAAAAGCTTACTGAACTCCACTGTATGGAAAAAAAAAAACATTGGCATTGCCAACACTCTGGATTCCAGGCTTATAACCTTCTTCCTCCATCACCATTTGGGCTAAACAGAATATATTAGATATCTTAAATAAGTATATGCAGAAAACTTGGAAGGCATATAGACAATATAATCTACAGTTAGCTGACTAGGTCTTGATCCTGTGTGGATTTCCATATACTCTTTGATTATGCTGCACACACCGCTGTGCCTCTGTAGAACATCTCTGCGCTGGTAAAGAATACACAAACACACAGCGACCTTGTCCTTTCTGCCTCACTGCTGATCTGTATTTTGTCCCTGTGATAGTCCTGCAGTGGGAGCTGTCTGGAGCTCTGTCGTTCTGTATCCCAAGCACAGTGGGGCCCCTCTGACTCTGCTGCACATAAATAAATCAATTTGAGGTCCTTTATCTGGGTTATGTGATCCTCAGGAGAACATTACTGGCTTTTTCTTCAGAAGAGGATAACAGAAAGCTTTCCCAATCAGCCCTCATGCAAGGGTCAGGTACAGTTGCCACATCTGTACTCAGAGGGGGACAACAAGTACTTAACTTCCAAATACCTCTGACAGAGCCTCTTTAAACACAGAAGAGAGACAGGGACATACGTGGCTATGAAGTTCACACAGAGAAAGGAGGTGAGAGCAGGGGTTGTAACTACTGCTCTCAGAGAGAAAAGAGTGCACACGTGCAGTCCTAGAGGACAGGCATCATTTGCTTTTGCTCTTTCAAGCAAACGAGGCAAAAATAAATCATAATAAAAATTCCTGCTTCTACTGGTTCACTGAAAAACAGCCCAGCTGTAATAATAACAAATCGTACACTGTGCATAGCTCATTTTTCCTTCTGTAGGTTAACCAGGGAAGGTCACAGCAATCATGTTTAATAAAAGAACGCTTCCCTTATTCTCTGGCAATAGCTCTGAGCGATTGGCCTGTAAGAGCTGCTTTCAAAATCATTCCCTTGTTATTCTGTGTCTTTTCTACTCAGCATTCCTTGAGGCACTTGCAGCCAAGTAGATTACTTCTCATTTTTTAAAATAAAATTATTAGATTAATTTAGCTCATATTTCTACTAAAACATGTTTTAAGTCTCTGCAGATTTAATATTAGCATGGTAATTTTACATACACAATAATTGAAATGTATTATATTCAAATAAAGTCTCAGGAGGAC
The DNA here is from genome assembly GCF_059628265.1 of Tinamus guttatus. Classification (NCBI taxonomy): domain Eukaryota; kingdom Metazoa; phylum Chordata; class Aves; order Tinamiformes; family Tinamidae; genus Tinamus; species Tinamus guttatus. The sequence continues at coordinate 5,902,556 of NW_028288684.1, read as the reverse complement.
AGCTTCAAATACTGGTTTAATTCTTCTGCATTTAGAAATGTAGTCTGTGCAAGGTGTGGAAATAAGTCACTAAGAGACTCTCTACGTTGATGAACTAGTGCACTGTTTCCTCCTGGTGTACCTTGTGCTTTCCCTTTCACAGCTGCCTCTGAGTATTTGTTTTGATTGTCAGGACATCTTTTAGATGCACAAAGAAATTTGTGCAGAAGGTTGTCAGCATTTCACAACTTGCCCCTCACTGAGCACACACTAACTGTTCAGTAATTATAACTCAACAGTTATTGAGCTGTGCTACCTGTGGCTGCATCCATCCCATCTGAGGGCAAACACACTCACCAGGCATTCAGGTAGCTTGTGCTTGCAGGATGCCCTCACCAGTCCCATCTCAGGATGGTAGAGAGCTCTCCACACAGCCTCGTTTGCTGGCTGGATAACTTACCCATGGTGTCCTCACCTCCAGGTCTGTTCCCATTTTGCTGGTACCCCTCACAGCCAGCTCCTGGCCCATGATGCCTGACGGATCTTTTTAATATCCAGAAAGGATGATTCATGTAGACATTGCTGTCACTTCAGTGACATTCCTTATACCTAAGGAATAGAAAGCCATGGTAACGGAAAGCAAGCCTGCAACTTGACCTAAAAGTAGTGCCTATAAAGGCTGGCTGACTGTCTGTGATATGCCATCTCCACGGGTTCCTCAGGAGATAGGCCACACATGAGCCTCAGCCATAAGGGACAGTCATCAGAGCAGCCTGCTCATCACAACTATCTCTCTACAACCACTTCAAAGGAGGTTGTAGGGAGGAGGCGGTCAATCTGTTCTCCAAAAATAACTACCAATAGGACAAAAGGAAATGGCCTCAAGCTGTGCCAGGGAAGGTTCAGGTTAGATATTAGGAAAAATTTCTACATGAAAAGAGTGGTGAAGCATTGGACCAGGCTGCCCAGGGATGTGATGGAGCCACCATCCCTGGCAGTGTTCAAGAAATGTGTAGATGAGGCACTTAGGGACATGGTTTAGCAGGGTGACGATGGGTTTATGGTTGGACTTGATGATTTGAAAGGTCTTTTCCAACCATAATGATTCTATGATTCTCTCACTGGGTTAGGGAGATGCTGACAAAAGGGATGTCATCTGGAAGAGGAAGGAAACCACACAGGTATTTCCCAAGTCTCTCCTGATGAACTCTATCTTGCAAATGAACTTTGACAGTGCTAGGAATTTTAATAAAGACAGCAGAAACAACATCTAGGAATACCAAGAAATTCTACAAAACTCTTAACCTTAACATCAGATTCAGCAGTCAAGATCAACCGGCAAACTCTGCCCTCATATTGCTGAGTCCCAGCCTGAGGTGGGAAACGGCATGGCTACAGAGTAAGGAATGTGCTGGGGACCACAGCGACCTCCAAGCAGGAAAGTAGAGCAGGCAAAAGCCATCAAGAGAAACACCTTAATAAAGCTATTTTCTAGTTCCATGAAGCAGAGTCATTCTCCACACCACAACAGGAGAGCTGAAAACTATCTCCTACAACCCGAGCTTTTGGTAACAGTCTGGAGCAAAAATGCTAATAATGTTAGGGTATATGTGTTTCCAGATGTGTTAGCCAACAGATTTTTTTACTAGATAGTGATTTTGGAATGTAGTGGGAATGTTTCAGAAGGGCTGATGAAAGAAAACTACCTTGAAGTGATTAATTTGAAGAGGACATGTAGCGCTCAATATACTACAAACAAATAGTTTAAGTAATTTCGAACCTGGCCATGGCAACCCATGAAGTCCCTTCCAGTCATATGATCCTATGAGCCTCTCCAGATTTTATCCCATGGTTGGGGACAAAGGTTTTCTTTGTAGCTTGGTAGTCAGGGCTTTTGACTGCACTTCTGCCTATCTTTTCTATCTATTTCATTGATTAGGGTAAGCAAGTTTTACTGAAACGTAGTTTTGAGCTGTAGGAGCATAAAGAGTATCACTGTTCTTTCCATATCCAAACGGTAAGTGTCAGGTTGTCCTCACAAGCCTGAAAACGAGTTTGGTCAGAGAAAATCTGTAAAAGAATGAAAGAAGTTTTTAATGTATCAGATTAGCTGTGTTAAGGATGGCCTGAAGTCTAAGTAAGTGTAATGTTCTCAGTTCCTTCCAAATATTCAATGTCTTCTCATTGGCTCTGTAGCTTCATTTGTTAAGTATGGAAATTCACTAGTGTAAAGATTAGAAAGCTTCTGAAGACCCAGGCACTGGATAATGATATGATTGTCTGAGAAACTGAGATCTAGACAAACATATAGTAATGGTATTCTCAGCCCAAGTAATTCTTTGTGTCATTTTGGATTAGACAATTTGTATTCATGACCTTAAACCTGGAGAGGCTTGAAAGAATTCCTCACTCATCATTCATGGAGCTACCTTCACACAGGGTATTCACTGTGTTAGCAGCCCTCCTTACAGACAAAGCACAGGGAATACGTGAGGACAAGAGAGGGTTTGCTCCTACAAAACTTTTCAAAGTACTCCCAAACACAGCACTGTAAACAGTATATATGTGCTGCCTGAACATCCAGAGCACCGTTTGCTATAGACCCAGTGTTATCACCAAAGCAAACTGCAAGAATCCTCGATTCCAATAGAAGAAACATAGGAGATATTCTCAAACTTTTTCACTACATGCGAAATGGAACTACTGTGTTAAAAAAATATGTATCTACATATTTCAGTCCAGTGAGTAGAACAAAAGAAGCTGGGAATCACGAAAGAGGTGTAAGTGGTATCACTCATCCTGGCCAGCAGAAATGATTACCAGCTACCACAGAGATGGACTCTTGAAACTAGAGAAACCATTGCTTTGGTTTGATGAGTTTCACAGCACAGCACTTAAGTGCAGTAATTTTAAAATTCATATTTTGTTCTGAGATCCACATATGATAATTACAAATTTTATTAAATCTTCAGCTCATGTTTTCTGCATAATCCTCAATAAAGCATTTTTACTATGGTAAAGCCAAAGTCACCTAGTTTCTCTAAATAATTATTTTGTCCAATGATAAAGGAAATGTACTGTACCTTTCCTTTGCATTATTTATTATCAGGAAAGGGAGGAAGATGGAAAAAACACAAGCAGTGCCTTGTTTCAGTGCCTAGACTGCCTCCTGTGTATTCCTGGTGTAAAAGGATAGCAGAAAATCCTGTCCTATTTGAACAGATGCCCTTTGCTCTTCTGTTCTCCTGAAGGCTGTCTAGTTTCCCAGCTTGGACCCTGCTAGTGTCAAATCCAGTAACACAGGTGGCTTCTCCTGGACCAGGGATGACAGCAGATTCGTGCCTACTCCTCTTGCTACCATGCTTGCCAAGTGTTGCTCCATGCTCATGGGACATGGCAGGACAAAGCTGATGCTGATAAACACTGAATTTTCCTTCTGTCAGATTAGTCAGAGCACATATCAGAATATTTATTCTGACTTTATGCTTCACCACATCTTCATACATGTTGTGGGAGGACAAAAGATGGCTTATTGGGTATACAATTAGAACGATTGACAGACATAACCCACTAGGCATGAAGTGTGGACATTTGCAAGGGTAGGAAGGTCCTGTCATATGGTTGCAGAAGTCTTGATCCATTCTGCTTTCCATCTCTTTACACAACACTGTCGCTCTACTTAATGCAATGACCTGTCCCCTTTTTTTCTCTCTCTCTGCCCATACACAAATCTACATGTTCCTTCCTGACAAGAAGCTGTTTATGGAATATGTTCTCCTTCACTTGCTGAGGGTCCCACTAGTATCTCTGTCCATCCTTCAAAAGCCATACATTGGATCTGGAAGGCATGGCAAGTTCTTTTTTGCCCTTAACCATGCAGCACTTTCCCTGCATACACCTCTATAAGTAAGTTCCTCACTCCCCTGAAACTCTAGTGACATTAGAGCTGAGCTTGGCATTGCAGCAAAAATGGTCAGGGAAATACTGAATACAAGAGCTCATCTGTGCATCAGGCAGAGACTGGAAAACCAAGTGTGAGGCTTATCAGAACTCATGAGAAACTCATGAGGAAGCTCATGAGGAGGCCTATCTGTTTTGGGCAGATTTGGGTGGCCTCCTGGGTTGTCATTGCAACATCTTCCATGTTCACTTAGAGATACTTGCATGCAGACTGAAGAGTGACTGAAGCGGGATGCACAACCTGCTACACCGTTTGTGAGGCACGACAGACTGGCAGGATGTTGGGGCGCTTTTTTTCCCCCTAGGTGCTCTCATAGCCCCCATGTTGCCCCAGCTGTAACTGCTCTACTGCAGAGATGCAGTCCCCAGAATGGATCTGAACTTGACACACTCCAACTTCACCCTTGCTTCACACTTAAAGCTGCTATACAGGCAGCCTGAGGACTTGCTGACAAATAAGATCACTCTTTTGACTCAATCTTAGACTCAATTTGGTTGTTTTTAGATAAAAACTATGCTTAAGTAATTGTTACTAAAATCTTCAGAAAGAAAGAGATCTTAAGGAAAAAAAGCGGAAGCATATCTGTTGTATGAACAATCTGTGGATCTTGGTTAGTGCTCAGAAGCCTCTTTTTAAAATACTTAATCTGAATTTGTGGTAATATTGTTTTTCTTCTATCACATATGCTCCATCAATAAGATTTGAGTCATTCTCAAAGAAAGCAGGAGGTCTCCATGGTGACAAAATCCTGTGGTCTGACAAAAGTGGCAAGATTTTTCTTATAAAGATGGGCATAGAATGATAAACATGTGAAAGCCTGTTTTTTAATATTCACTATAAACAAAATCTTCCCAAATGTACAAAGAAAGTCTCCTATCCCATGTACATCTGCAAAAAGTTATAAATATGTTCTCATGTAGTAAAAAATCTCCAAGGTGGGTATTTTGGCACAAACCCACCAATACAAGAAGTACCAGAGCTGCAAAAGATGATTTCTTTAGCTTTACCTTATGAAAAAATACTACAGAAACATCTCTCTCATAGATCCTTCTGAGCTGGAATTTGCAGCATTGTATTTGCTAGCCCAGATCCTGGGCTGTGCTAAAGGCCCTGCCCAGCAAGGTTCTGTATTAAAAGTTACTCTCAGGACCCCTAGCCCTTGATCCGAGGCCTTTCTGACTGCAGGTTTGGACCTCATACCATACCGACTTCCCCACCCCACCAGGTATTAAGTAAGTGGCCTATGTAAAAGGTCAGGAATGAACTTTTGCAGCTGAATTACGCTGTTTTGAGAAAGCACCCTTGTACAAAGAAAAGCTGTGCTGGCCAAGCAGAGTACTGTAAAACCTCCTGAATGGGGCCAGGACTTCGGGTCCTTACTACACCAGTAACTCTGAGAAGCCCAAAGTCAAAATGAGAACCTGCTGTGCAAAAGTCTGTACATTCTTCCCAAGGGCTCACACTCTTGGTAATGAAATTTGAGCCATTTTTCTCAAATCAATGGAAACTGCAAAAGACAGAATATCTAACCAAGTTACAGAAAAAAAAAAAAAAAAAAGACCTTGTGTATTTCACACAGACTTGTAACATATCTGTCTCAAAATAGATCAAAATTGCAACTGCTATTTTTGCATAGACCCAATTCATAGAATCATAGAATCACAGAATGCTTAAGGTTGGAAGGGACCTCTAGGGATCATCTAGTCCAACCCCCCTGCACACGCAGGGACACCTAGAGCACGTGGCACAGGACTGCGTCCAAGCGGGTTTGGAAGATCTCCAGAGAAGGAGACTCCACAACCTCTCTTGGCAATTCACTTCATATACTCAGAGTAATTCCAGCAGTTGCCACATTGTTGGTACACATTTTATAATGATTGTAAATAAAACTACGTGGGATTTTTAACTGGAGGATTACATGATGCAAAATGTCTGCCAAAGAAACTCTGATTGTGTTCGGCTCTTCCAGTGCTCTGTGCTTACATTGATCCTATCACAAACACTTCAGGAACTTTCAAAGTCCTACGAGAAAAGGAACCAACTGAGCTTCTGTTATAGGGAGTATAAAAACTAAAAGGCAAACCCTTTCATACTACTAAATATTCCAGATCATGTTTTTATGATTACATTATTTTTTATCTGAAATTTCTTGAAAATCTGTAATAATGACTGGGCAGCACAACCAGTTCTCCAAGCAAGTGTCCTTGGCTCTCCTGAAACTTACCATGATTTATCATAGAACACTCCTATTCTTTGATCAGGATGGCTCCTGATTTATATTATCTTCTTATTGGAAAAAAAAAAAGTCAGCAAATGATACCATGGTTGTTTTAACTTCAATTTCTGGAAAAAAAAATCTGGAAGAAATAAACATTTTGTAAGCATGAAAATGAGTAACAGCCAGCATGCATTTGTCAAGAACACACTGTCAAATTAACCCACATCTCTTTTTGGGTAACAGGCCTTGTAGGGGAAAAGAAAAAGGATATAGGCATCTAGATTTTGTCATCTTTCAACTGTTTTACATATATAGTGCAAAAATAATTAGATCATGTACAAGACTATATCAAAATTTAACCGACCAAATGAGTGGATATATTATTTGGAAGACTTCAGCGACCTGCATGAAGACAAGTCTATCATATGCTTTCATTTGTAATGGATAACAAAATGCTTGATGAAACCTAAAAGCAGCCTGAAGGCAGACTGGCAATTTGAAACAATTTGGAAGGATGGAGTAAAAGTTTAAATAAAAATTGATGACATTTGCTGGGTAAAAGTACAAAGGTACAAAACTGGGGACAGAAGTACTCAACTGGGCAAATACAGGATGAGGAAAAGGTGGGTTTGAGAGCATTTCCTCTAGAAAGTTTCCGAGGGTTGTAGTAGATCATAAGTTAAACATGAGTCAAAACTGCCTTGCTGTGATGAAAATAGCCTAATAATGAGATTTATAAACAGAAAGGTATCTTGGAAGATTCATGAAGCCTCATTGCCTTTCACAACTCTGGAAGGGCCTCATCTGCAATACTGTATGGTGAATTATTTAAATTTGACATTAAAATAAACGTGATGCAATATGATCAAAATGGATGGTCAGAAAGCATTCTAAAGAAGATGACCTCTAAAGAAAGAGTGAAAGAAGGAGGGAATTTAGCCTTAAGGAGAGACAAACAAAGGGTGAAATAAGAACAGTCTTTAAATATAGAAAAGGATTGCATAGGCTTATTTACTGGGAAGACCTGTAACAGGACAATTAAAGACACATTGTGGTAGATTGTCCAGGAAAATTTGCGTTACAGATTGCAGCTCTACAGGCATGACAAGCTCCTGTCCTGTGCGGCATTAGCACTACTGGCCATGTCATTCCAGTAGTTGGGGGACGAGCTAGACCAGCTCCCCCATAACTCAAACAGCTGCCCTGTTTTGATGCTGCTTTCATGCATACTTTTGTTTTTGCAATAACCACTGATAATATTAGTTCTTTTTTTTTCTTTTTTTTGTATCAATAGTAATATAAAGAATTAAGAGTCAATTAAGGGTAATCAACACTAGAGCTGACATTGACTTCAAGGGGAGTGATGGTGCACTGCTCTTGTCACCATTATCAATAGATATCTTGGGCTCAGTGCAGTGGTTTAAAGGTAGGGTTCATAGGATGTGTGGCAGCTACTCTTGACTCCATAAGAACTTTAATTGTAAAACTAATGGAAACAGTCATTTGGGATGAGTTACATCTTTTTTTAAATCACCTTATTTTAGTCTTTCTTTTCTGAATTATTAATTCTCCCCGCTAAGAACTAGTAGAGCTATTATTTGAATCAAAACAAATATATATCTAGGATGGCAGTCAGTTCTGGGGAAGAAGCAGCTTGATGGATAGGTAAAGTCTTTTGCTCCTGAAAACATATTGTTTATTTCAGAGGCAATGAGGTCAACAGGCTAAATTGTGCCAAAAAGCGAGTTAATCCAAAGGACTAATAATTTGAAAACTAATTATAGGTTACAAGACACTAAAATAGGAGTAAAGGAAAGATAAATCTTGTATTCGAATTACTGACATTGCTTGAAGAAGCCTTTGGTTTTGGGCACAAGGGTCAGTGCGTTCATTTTACGGTTCTACTGTTACTGATGGATAAAAAATATTAGCTTCCATTAAGCATTTACCCCTATTATCTCCAAGCACTTTACAGACAGGATGTGCAGAAAGAGCATAGATTTTAACCTACTGCCTATGTATCCTAGATATCATTGCAGTTTTGCACTTCTCACCAGGGATTCACAACTCTAGATACTTTATTCAGAAGATGTTTGAGATCACATGCTAAATGCGGTCGTGCTAAACGGAAAAGTCTTGGTGCTTCTTTTTGCCTTTCCTTACATAAGGTTTGAACCCACTGTGTGAATGCCTGGCCCACAGATGCAGCAGAACCAAGCAAGAAGGGACTAGCCCAGCCATCATGCTTAAGTGTTCATGCTCATTAACATCATGGTGGGGCAAAAGTACAAAATCCGAAGTGGCCAACCAAGCAAAATATGCTATAGAATAACTGAGAGATTGTGAATCGTGCAATGCATGACCCAGAATCATTTAGTCTCCCCACTTCCAAACTGCAGGGGGATCTGAAAAGTGCCTACCTTAACATCATTTACTGAGAATTAAGAAAAAGAACCACTTATTTCTTACAGTTTTGCTCCCTAGAGAATTTCTAAATCATGTGGCTTCGCTATTGTAGTCCTTTTCTGCTTTCAGAAACATCTCTGGAAATTCGTTGTGCCCAAATGCCTGTTAATTGTGCTCACTTTACTATGACATGATTGTCTTTTCTGCAAACCAAACATAGAGATCTGCTCACCTATCTCAGCTCTGTTACAGAATCACAGAATGGTTGAGGGTGGAAGGCACCTCTAGAGATCATCTAGTCCAACCCCGCTGCTCCAGCAGGGACACCCAGAGCACGTGGCACAGGGTGGCATCCAGGCGGGTTTGGAAGATCTCCAGAGAAGGAGACTCCACAACCTCTCTGGGCAGCCTGTTCCAGGGCTCTGTCACCCTCACAGGAAAGAAGTTCTTCCTCACATGAAGATGGAACTTCCTGTCTTTCAACTTGCACCCATTACCCCTTGTCCTATCACTGGCCAACACCAAGAAATGTTTCTTGCACAGCAAGGTTTCTTGCACATCAACAACTGCAGAAGAAAGATTTTGCAATGTAAATTATGCTCACAGTTATTGTTTGCACTCATGATCTTGCAGTTAATCTCACAACCACATCACTGGAATCCCAGTAGTAGAGATTACACTGAATTAAACATCTATTTTTGCCAGTAATGCTAAATAAAGTTCTTCTCTCCAATATTTATTGAATCTGAAGAGCTAACAGTAGCATGCAGCTATAATTTATTTTCCAACACAGTTTATTTATAGTGCCTCTATGAAGTGCACACTTTCCTGACTGTGTTTACAATGTAAATGTGCATCCAGAAAGTGGGGTGTTGAGGGCAATGGAAGCAGGCAGAATCCGCCCACATCTAACGTGGGCAGTACAGAGCTCCCCGCTGTTCATATGTGTTGGCATCTGCAGTGCCAGTACAAACAGAGGGGAGACACACACCACGCTGGCTCTCTTTCCTTTGAAGATGTATTTGTGGTGGACTTTCCACTTGTTTTGTCTCTCCTGGATCTTGTAGCAGAGGGGATAATGTGGCCTTAATTTTCTTCTCTTAATCTCCTAGTTTTTTCCTATTGTAAAGGTGAGAGCATCTTCTTTTCATTGTCAGATAAACTAATCTTTCCTTTTTGGTTATGTTTATGGGAGGTTAAATGAACATAACTTCTATATATTTTTCATAGTATGTAAACAATCTATCTTGATTTCCTCAATATGCTAGTTGAGAAAATAAATTTACATAAACCAACCATTCTTGAATTAGTTGCACCAATAAACTTATAGAAAGAAAGGGAAGAACACACTTCTCATCACTAAAGTCTCTCTGTAGAGGGATGGCTAGAGAGCCGCGTACATGGCTGCCCAGCAGGCCTGCTCAATTCCAGCCTTCAGGTTTCAGTGAAAGAACAAAGGGAGTGCTAACTAGGAGATAAGAAAGTAGACCAAGGTCAGAGGGAATAAAAGAGCTGTTGAACTAAAAGGATGAGCTAAACAAGTAAGGGGGGCTGTAAGGGTCTGAGTTAGATCATTGTCTACCAATTAGGAGCCTGTGTAATTACATCACTAATTGTTAAGAATCATATAAATGTACTGCATAAAAAGCTAATAAACGAAGTCAGTTCCAGCTTCTATGAAGTTGATGTCTGGCATTCCTGACCCGCTCCAAGCTGCAACAAGTGGCGCCCGAACAGGGACTAGATTCCGAACAGGGACAAGATTCCGAACAGGGACAAGATTCCGAACAGGGACCTGGCACAACGGTGCGGGATTCCGGAGGACGACGTACGGGTGCAGCCGAGTGATCCGACCAAGAAGGGGACCGGAGCGGGTAAGCCGGCCGTGATTGCGCACACGGGAAGACGGCGTGGGGTAACGGCTAGAAGCAGAATTCCCAGTGCACGTGTACATGGAGCGAGAAGCTGCTGAACAACTGCTGCTGGACTTATTAGCAAAAAGGGAAGCAGCAGTGAGCACGAAGAAGCTGTATGAGTTGATTAAGTGGGCAAGGGAGAAAGGACATTTAAAGGAGCCACAATTTGTTTTTAGTATAACAGAGTGGCGTGAGATAGGGAACTCATTATGGGAAGCCACTCTGGAGGGCAACAAAGCTGCCAAAGAACTGGGTCAAACTTGGCGCGAGGTGGCGAATCAGCTCAAGTGTATGCAGGCTGAAAAGAAAATGGTAGCAGCCGCGACGCAGATGCTGCAAGGGGAGGAATCAACTCCTGAGGGATCGGCAGTGCAGAAGGGCCCCCTTGGACGAGGCGCCACTGCAGTCCCAAAGAGCACCGCCAAGGAGTTGATCGATAGCGTTCTCGGAGGTGGGTCGTCGCAACTTCAGCGTCCCTTGGAGTCATCACCTCCACCACCGGAACCTGCGCCAGCCGAATCGACCGCGACTCCCGAATCGCCACAGCAGCCATCGGCGCCATCACTCCCGGCAGGGGCAGCTGGAAATAGACCACAGGAGCAACCACCAGAGCGAAGCCGGGACCGACCCTCTGATAAGCTGTTCCGAGAAGCCTCTAGAGCGCTGGTTCAAGCCCAGGCAGATGGGCGAGCCACAGATGGGGGGTGTTCGGGGGCTTCCGGGGGGCTTTCGGGTCCGCAGGTTTCCTCTTCGCGTTGGTCTGGGGTTATCAGGGATGCAATTCTGGAGGGTCAATGGGAGCCGGCTATGAGGGTAGCGTGCCCGGTAACCTTTGAGCCGGATGGTCAAGGGGGGGCAGCGGGTAAATGGGATCCGTTTGACTGGAAAATTCTGAGTCAATTGAGGGATACGGTCGTGCGTTGGGGGATCAAAGGCGAGCCCTCCAGACAAATGCTATCCTACATTTTTAACAGCGATATGCTTCTTCCTAGTGACTGTCAACAAATCGCAAAATTAATCTTGACACCAGGACCGCCACGCCACCGAAAACCGCTGGTGTCTGGAGATCCATTGCCAACCCCCCCAGCCCGTGTCCTCATCTGTGCCGGTGGCACCTGCACTGTCTGTGCCCCCACTCCCGAACCGCCCCGTCGTGTCTAAGAACGGCCCGGCTGGGTCCAGGACTTGTTAGATCACCTTGAAAAAAGGAGAAGGGGGGCCAGGGAAGAAAAGGCGAATGAGATCAAGGAGACTTATGTTGCTGAGGGCTTGACAACAGCCAGGAGGGAGGTGCAGGGGGATTTGATCCGTCTTTTAAAGTGGGGGTTGAAGAATTGTAATGCTTTAAGTGAGGACAGAAACCGTTATTAGGGCTATTATTTCTGTTTGCTATGTTCATCCCTATTATGTGTTGTATCCTTTGTATATTGATGCTGAAACGAGGTATGGTTGAAAGGTGGAAATTTGTACGATCCGTAGAGTCATAAAACTATTGTACAAAATAGAACCCAAGACCTTGAGAAAGAAGATGTTTGCCTGCCCAGGCTGAGTGATAAGGAGCATGGAGGCGGCTGCCCAGCCAGGCTCACAGCCGACCTCCTCCAAAAGCAGCTGAAGGCGGCTGCTCAACCGGGTTTGTAGCCAACTTAACTGCAAACATCCTCTAAATTAGTTTGAAGGTCAAACACCCGAGAGGGAGGAGATGAGAAAGGCAAGACCCTCAGACTGACGGTTGCGACCACTTACTGGTATGCGCACCTGCACGACCAGGAGGGAAGGTTATGTGACTGAAGGCGGGTTTGTCCGCCCCCTGGTCTGCCTGCTGGCACGTACTGGCCCTACGTGGCAGGATGCACCGGGCATAAACAGACAGTGCAGAGAGAAAGGGGGGGGGTGAGACTCCTAGCACCGAGACCCACGTTGTCTCTGCGGGGACGCCCGCTGAGTTAGGAGCCTGTCAGCAACCCTCTAATCTGCCAGCTCAAGAGAATGTGCAGTCTCAGTGTCCTGCCGACAAGTATTACCTCACGAGTAATTAGGCATACTTTGCTTCTTTAACGTGCTTTCACCTGGCTTTCACCTGGCTTTCAGCCACTTTGTTCTGTGTGATTATTGCCGAATCCCAAACCCATTCGCAACCTAATTGGCAACGAGGATGGGACTTGGCAATTGAGACAGTGGAACTCACTAGTGGAGTGCACAGCTACGTGAGGTCGTGCCACTGGACAGAAATTGTGTTTGTGCTGTTTGTGTGTGTGGTCTTTAGATCTTTATTGTGTAATATATATATCAGCAGAGAGGGCTGAATAAGCACAACAGGAAAGTACAGAATTTGAAAGAGGGAAAGCCAGGAATAACTCAGACTATGGCGTTCCCACCCCCCACAACCAGTGGAGGACTGGGAGCCGTACTCTGACTTGTATCCTTGGAAAGAGACTAGGGAAGTACTTCAGCATGGGAAACAAAAATGAAGCGACGGCCAAGCTCCAGTGCAACTGGCACGGAAGGACCTGCAACAGTCCTTACAAATTGTAAAAGCCTCAATGCTACTGGAGCAGGGGCCTCCTTAATATATAGAAATCCCAAGCAATTTCTGGGGAGGAAACCAAATTGAAGCTATGCAAACATAAATAGAAATGGAAATCGAGGACCTTTCAAAATGATTGGGACATCTTAATAATCGATTTGAAAGATTGTTTTTTCACCATACTATTGCATCCTGAGGACCATGACATAGTGGAACATATGAACCAAACGCTGAAATGCCAGCTATAAGAAAAAAAAAAAAAAGAAAAAAAAAAAAAAAAAAAAAAGAAAAAAAAAAAAGGAAAAAAAAAAAGGAAAAAAAAGGGAAAAAAGGGAAAAAAAAAAAGAAAAAAAAAAGAGGAGAATTGGGAATTATGCCTGCAGAAAAATTGGCAAGAGCAGAATATGTTTTAAAATTTTGAGATTACCCCAGGACAGCCTAGTCCCTCTGATGGTCAAACACAAGGCTGGGCTAAAGGGAGCCCTGACAGAAGTAAAGTCGGGTCCGTGTAAGGTGATGCTGAGAGACTGGAACACGGGAAAAGTGACAGGACCTTTGGACTTGATAACCTGGGGAAAAGGGTATGCTTGTATCGTTACAGATGCTGGAACCAGATGGGTGCCAGCAAAATGGGTAAAACCTTGGCTGGAAGCAAACTTGCATACATCAGATGTAGCAGGCAAGCAACCGGTACCCTAGCTGTGGGAAGTGTGAGCCTGCAGAACATCATGAGAGGAAGAAGTGTCCTGTACTACTAAGCAGGCCTTGCTGGTACAAAAGAAAAAGGGGGAATTGTAGAGGGATGGCTAGAGAGCCGCGTACATGGCTGCCCAGCAGGCCTGCTCAATTCCAGCCTTCAGGTTTCAGTGAAAGAACAAAGGGAGTGCTAACTAGGAGATAAGAAAGTAGACCAAGGTCAGAGGGAATAAAAGAGCTGTTGAACTAAAAGGATGAGCTAAACAAGTAAGGGGGGCTGTAAGGGTCTGAGTTAGATCATTGTCTACCAATTAGGAGCCTGTGTAATTACATCACTAATTGTTAAGAATCATATAAATGTACTGCATAAAAAGCTAATAAACGAAGTCAGTTCCAGCTTCTATGAAGTTGATGTCTGGCATTCCTGACCCGCTCCAAGCTGCAACATCTCTCCTTTTTTAATCACATTCCTTGTTCATCTAACTGATGACCGATGATTTCCACTGCTACAGATTCTAATTAAAAAGCAAAACTAAAATACCTACAAACAGATGTGAAAACAAAAAGAGTCTGATTTGTGGAATCCAAAACCTATGACCTATTTTTAACATTTCAGCATACCCGTAAAAACTACAAATGTATCTCTAAAAACACTTCCAACTGCCATTGTAACTGAAACACATTCATAAAGGATTAATGAAGTTGTAATTGGATATTTAGGCATCTGCTGATTAATTTGGCACCAATGCATTCAATTTCCTCTCCTTATCCTATTATTTTCTTTAACTGTAGATTCATTTGAAATCCTCCTCACTCTAAGGCCCAACAGCGGCGTTATCTCCCGTTGCACTCAAAGCAATTGTCAGTTTGCCAAAGGCTCTTTCTGTGTTGGTTACACCCTGCTTTGTGCCAAGACATGTTTAATAGCTCAGTTAATCTCTCAGTTAATCTATCAGTCACATTAAGTTAAAGTACCTGAGCATGAACAATTTGACATTTCAAGAACAGCAGAGGCACTTTCATACCTGAATAACTATAACCTTAACTATGTTATAATATTATATAACTTTGTTATGGAGTTAAAATCCTCTGATTTAATTGCATATGGAAAAACTTGGTAGTATTCTGAGCTTAAAATTTCCCCACTAGTACTACTACCAAAATCAAAATTTGAAGCTAAAATACAGTATCTGTCCCACTTAAACAGTGCTTGGGAAAGGCCTGATGTCAGGGTGGTCATGCAGTAAGGAAGAAACAAATGTGACAGACCTGAAGGCAGCAGATATTCATATGCTGGGAATATGGGTCTTTGATTCACTCTTTGGTAGCTCTGTTTGTGGAAGCTCAAAACACTCCTTCCCAAATTAAGTTTGCATAGTTATAAACAGATGTGAACATTGAAATTTTCTTTGCCAACTGGAAGATCTGGCCTGAGGTCTGACAGGAGCGGTTTGTGAGCCACAAGCCCCTGATTGTTCACTGAAACAGCTAGAAAGCACTTTCAGAGCAATGCAGGCAATTTCCAGAGGTCCTTACTATCCAGCAATCCTGAGAATTTCCCTCTTTCTTACAACAGAATCTCCCAGTTTTTGAACAAAGCAAAATGCCTTTTCTGTTAATTTGTTGAAAACAATTTGTTAAAAGATGTGCTAGGTTGTCTCGAGTGGTATGCTTCAGCATTCTGGTGCTGCTCTCATGCAGAGAAATCAATGAAGCCTTCTCAAATACTCATGAACTCCCTTGAAATATTCCTTACAAATTTAAATTCATTTCCGACTGTGGCAACTGACGGCATGGAACAGGGCTGATTACAAGGCAGAGCTAAGTGGGAAGCACTGAGCTGGGGTGGAGATTTGGGAAGACCAGGCAAAGCCAGAGCAAGGCTCACGGGCTGAGCATGTGGGACGGAGAGCAGGCACATGGCCACGAGCAGGTTACCGCATGCACTTGAAGTCGGGGTGAGCAGGAGCTTCAGGATCTTTCTATCCTGGCTTGTGTCTCCATGAAAATGGGGTAGCATTTGCCCTTGGTGTAAGAATGAGGTTGGTTTCAAAATTGGTTTCACCAAGTTATGCTGCTCTATCTCCATTTAGACATTTAAGAACAAGCAGGTTAACCTGCAAGTTGTTACCTACCTCTGACTTAACAGAATTTGCAGCTGCAAATTGCACAAATTCCTTTCTGAAAAACAGGCCAATTCCACTTCAGTACTTAGACTGGGAAATAGAACCCTGGCTGGAGGACAGAGTCGCTGGGCGAAAGATTGCTTTATTTCCCTCAGTTTATTAGGATATATCTAAACCTTTTCATATGCAACCCACATTTGGCGCTTTTGTTGGTTCTTCAGACTCCTTACCTTTCTCATAGCAGTGAATGGAGTATACACACTTAGATAAAAAGGCTCTGTGTATATCTTGTGTGGTATAAACATAATGGCAATTATTTAAAAGTAATAAGATTATGAGTTTTCACAGGGAAAAAGAAATCTCACTTTACCTGGAACAGATTCCATCTTTGGAATTTGGGAACCAAATCACATCATGAGCAGTATTTTTGAGCCATGCAAATGTATGTGCAACCTGTGCTCTTGCCATCCATCCTGGCTTTCTTTGGTCTATCCTGTGTCCTGCAGTGCACTCCTCCTGTTCCAAAGAAACAATTGATGTAATTGTGGGAAGGAAGGAAAGCTGGTAGTCTGTGTTTTAAATCCTGCCATTTCTAGTCCAGCAGGTATGCTACTAGGCCAATGGGTAATTAAGAGCTTTAAATATATTTTTCAATTGACATAGCTTCCTAAAGTTATGCTTTACTGTGGGGAAAGGAACATGCTGAGAGACTTGGATCTGTTCTCATCAAGGACAGGGGCTGGCAGAGATCTGTGATGGCACCTTTTGGCCAAGGTTTGTTAGGAGGCAACGGTACTCTCCCTAGTATGGGGTTAGGATGTGACCGTGTTGTGCACCTGGACCTGAAAAATTCTCCTGGATCCTGCAGCTGAGACTTTCCCTTAAATTTTAAAATGCAACCAATTACCTGCACACACAAGTGCAAAGTTTAAAGCCGTACAAAAGGGGTGCATGTAAAAGGGGTATATGTAATTTCAGAAAATCACAGACTTGCACCAGTGTAGCCAAAAATGTGAGTTATAATGAGTGGAATTTTTACAGGTTCGGTTTTCCTGTTGCATAGCACCTCACAACCACAAAGCATGCATTTTCTTAAAGGACTCAATAGTCTACAACCATTCAAAAGCAATCCTTTAAAATTTGTATCTATTTAGGAGGCTTATCATACCTTAGATGGGATCAATAGGTGGAGCTGATGTTTTTTGCAAGACTCTAGGTTATTTCCTGGTTTAATCTTGGCACTGAAAATTTTTCTTGCCTTGAAAAATTGGTTTTACAGAGCAGTAATGACAAATTGCTGAAAATCACAGTCCGAAAGTGTTGCACAGGAAATGTGGTCTATTTTTCAGCAATATTCTCACAGGTTTATAAATAAAAGGCATAGATTAAGAACATCTTTATTTTATGGGCAAGAATCTTTATTTTATCACCCTGTGCCATGTGCTCTGGGTGTCCCTGCTGGAGCAGGGAGGTTGGACTAGATGATCCCTAGAGGCCCCTTCCAACCTCAGCCATTCTGTGATTCTGTGATTTTTCCTCTTTCATATAATCTGCACCATCAACATAATTATTGCTGATCAAATGGAAATTTTGTATAAAGACTTGAGATCTGCAAAGCAATTGATGAAGGACGTTAAATTATCAGCATTGTGTGAGTGATACTATAGAAAAGATGTTTTTATAAACTGCTCTTTTCATATATTTTTGTTCTGTTTTTAACCCCAGTCCATATAGGACTGACAGAAGTTGTTAGAAATTGCTTTCAGAATGACCTATGAGTTGCAAGTAAAGTGTAACAGATAGGATTATATTAAATTGTCTCATCTCAAGAATTTTCTTATCCCTGTATCCTTTATGGTAACAGCATTTCTACTTGGCTCATTTTGTGTCTTGTTTTTGGAGAGGAGAAAAAGTTTCCTCAGGCTTTACATATTTCAGGCTGATTTTCCTTTTTTGCAAAGAAAGGTGGGACTATCTAAAAATAAATCTGGTATTGACAGTGTAAGCTTTTCCACATCATAATTTAGCTTCCAAATATCATAGTGTTGGCTTAAAAATAATGTTCTCCAAAAGCATTAAACCTAAAAATCTATTTCCTTTTTGTATGGATCACTTTTTTTTTTCCTCATAACTACAAGGACAAGGAAATTACTTTCTAATGGAAGTTGTGCTTTTTCCATTTTCTTCCAACTCTAGACACAGACATTAGAATATAAATACCCAATACAGGATGTCTCAGTAAGATCCCAAGAGTTGGGAACAAAATCCAACATTTTGAAATGCTGGTGAATAAAGCTGGATGGCCATGTCATCAAATGTCTTTCATTTAGCAGTCTAACTCTTGTCATGATAACTTGGAAAGAATTGTACTGTATCTGTAAGTGACTTCTTAAGGCTTTCAATTTCTGTGCAACTTTAGGGAAGATTTCAGTAATAGAAGATGAATTACATGTTGCTTTTCCTTTCATAAAAATATGCTTTCCATGCAAAAAAAAAAAAAAATACTCAAAAAAGCCCAAAAAAGCCCAAATACTCAAAACAGAGAAATGTTCTGTTCCAAAATAACAGCTGATGACTGTAGCAATTATGTTTTGTTTAGTAGGGGTGTAATACTCACCAGCCACAGAGATTATAAAGACTACAGAGACACTTTCCTAAGCAGACCGTTAGTATTCTTTAAGAATGTCAAAATGAAAAATGATTCCGTAAACAGTATGCATTTTCTATTCTGCCTTTATTTCTATTTGCTTTTAAAATTGTCTTGATTAAAAATAAAAAGCTCAATTTGTATTCATTGGCCCAGCAGAAATCTGTTGTGTTGATCAGCGGGACTACATTAACATACTCTAATCTTATAATATTTTTATTTACTTACAGTTGTGTTTCCTAAGTATTTTACCCAGTTCTTTCCAATTATTTTAAGCAAATAGTAACTCAGACCCTCAGAAAACAAAATAAAATGTAAAACTACACTTTGTTTTTTCACTAAACTGATTTATATTCCACTGGAAGGGTATTCTTGTGAAAACAGACCTCAGTGAAATAGTACCTCAAAATAGCCTATTGAAAACTAACTTTGAATCTAGTATCTTGGCTAGTGTTGTCATCCCCTGCTTAAGTACTTTGAGCTTGTAAATTATTCAGATGGAACCATTTTGCTGCATGTGCTTACTGTTAAGAGCTGTGAAATGGAAGGGGTGGCGCACAGGGACTGAAGGAAAGCGCATGCAAGAGTCTGCAACCAGCTCTGCCTGCTTTTCAAAATCCCAAATCTACAACAGGTTTTGATGACTACAAAGAAATTGCTATCAGGTTCTTTACCAGAAAAGAAGCACACCTCCTCACCCGGCCTATTACTTTTCCTGAAGTGTTTAACCAATGGGCAAATACAGTTTATAGTGGATGCTGCTGGGAGTTTATGCTATTTGGTTATCTTCATAGCTCTAAGAAATGTATTTAATACTGGACCAGCTTTATGCTGTCTTACTTTGGGAATAGTTTGAAGTGAGTCTATAAATGTACATATACAGATATCTATCTATCTATTAGCTAAGCTAACATTTCAGTGCCAAAATCAGAGATTAGGATTTTTTTTAACCTGTCCATTAGAAATGATAAAATGTTGCACAACTCCTGCCTTGGTTAGATTTAATCCAATTATTCTGATGTGGAGGTTAATGTCTGTCTTTTAAGAAATGACAAAAATATGTTTGCAAGTACTCAGAAGAATAACTAGCTTTTGTGCCATGAACTGAACACCATTGTGAAGCTTTCAAATACTTTACATCAATAAAAGTAAGTGGATAAATATGGCAAGGTAATAAATCTTAGAAGAAAGCCAATTTTTAATGTATAAAAAAATAAACAGAGTTTTCAAAACAGGACATGAATATATTTGAAGGCCCCTATTCAGAAAAAAATCCCTAAAACTTCAAAGGCAAAACATCATCTTTAACTCTGAACCTGGCAGATAAGGGACAGCTTTTAGTGGAATTTATATTACAACAGAGGTATAGCACATATATAACAAACCAATAGCTTAGCCTGCTGTAGAGTTTGCAGTAAGCTGCTGGATTCAGAAGTGGGAATCAGAGGTGGGAGTCCCCGTGCACTGCATGATTCCGCACCGCGCAGAGCTGATCCCCCAAGAGCAGCACGGCTCTGGGCCGTCTCTTAGGCCATGCTAGCTGTAGGCCCAGGGAACATGCAATCAGAGCCTGTCATCTTCATCACCTTCCTTGTGTCCCCTGCAGAGTCTTTTCTCTGTAACAGAAATGTGGTGTTTGTAAATCAAGGTGATGGAGAGCAAGGGCTGCCAGCTGAATTCCACAGGCCTCTATAGTTCTGCATCAGAGCTCACCTTGGAAGGTTTTAATTTAGCGTTGAAGTTCAGCCAGCAGGTATAGTAATTTTTAACACAGAATTATAGAATCATAGAATGCTTAAGGTTGGAAGGGACCTCTAGAGGTCATCTAGTCCAACCCCCCTGCACACGCAGGGTCACCTAGAGCACGTGGCACAGGACTGCGTCCAAGCGGGTTTTGAAGATCTCCAGAGAAGGAGACTCCACAACCTCTCTGGGCAGCCTGTTCCAGGGCTCTGTCACCCTCACTGTTAAGAAATTTTTCCTTAAGATCCTGTGGAACTTTTGATGCTTCAGTTTGTGGCCATTACTTCTAGTTCTGTCAGTGGCCTCCACTGCAAAGCGACCAGCACCATCCTCCTCACTCCCTCCCTTGAGGTATTTATATACACTGATTAGATCCCCTCTCAGCCTTCTCTTCTCCAGGCTGTACAGGCCCAGCTCCCTCAGCCTCTCCTCATAGGGCAGATGTTCCAGGCCCCTGATCATCCTTGTGGCCCTGCGCTGGACTCTCTCCAGCAGCTCCACATCCCTCTTGTACTGTGGAGCCCAGAACTGGACACAATACTCCAGATGTGGCCTCACCAGGGCTGAGTAGAGGGGCAGGATCACCTCCCTCGATCTGCTGGAAACGCTCTTCTTAATGCACCCCAGGATCCCATTGGCCTTCTTGGCCACGAGGGCACACTGCTGCCTCATGGTCAACTTGTCATCCACCACGACACCCAAGTCTTTCTCCGCAGAGCCAGAATTTCTCCAGAGCATTCTGGAGAATGCCAGTCTCCAGCCTGCACTGGTGTCTGGGGTTATACCTCCCCAGGTGCAGGACTTTGCACTTGGCCTTGTCAAATTTCATGAGGTTTTTCACCGCCCAGTTGTCCAGACTGTCCAGGTCCCTCTGGATGGCAGCGCAGCCCTCTGGGGTATCAGCTACTCCTCCCAGTTTGGGGTTTGAGATTCTTTTCCCTAGCAAAATTCTGAGATTCTTAAGAATCTCAAAAATTCTCCCTAAATATTCTCTTCTTCTCTCTAGCTAGCATGCGCATGCGCACATGCACGTGCGCATACACACTCACACACAAAAAAAGAAGAAATATGATACCTGGCCATGACCTTTAAGAGAGAACACCTGGATTAAAGGAGAATCAGCTTTGCCTACATCAGATGCTATCTCCAGCTGGAACCTGAAGCATCTCTGGATGCATAGTCTCTGGTAAACAGGATATCTGTATACATGTTCTGTAGCATCTGCAACATAATCAGAAGTTCAGAATTATCCTTGAATGTTACTGTGGAAAATGTTATTACCAATTGTGACACTACTCAAATTTTAGACTACAAAGCAATGAATAAATCACATTAAAATCTCTATTGTTATCACCAAAGGCAAAGCTACTTGTATTACCTAACATTTCGTACAACAAGTTTCCACTCATTTTCTTCAGAACAACTCTGAAACTTCAGGAGAAGAGAAAAAGTGTATGAGAACCGTGTGCATATCAATTTCCAGTAAAAACTGGAAACAGTGCTCAGTATTTTGTGCTACCGTACATTAACAGCATCTCACAACAGAAATGCCTGAAGCTAAAATATGTTTGGAAACATTTGATATTTTAGCAGATAAAATGTTTGTTGCTACAGCTCTAGGGGCAAGGATTTCTGGTGTAGAAGCTCTTTATATGGACAAAAACCCCCTTGTAGCCAACAAAATTGTCCACCCGTTTATTTTGTTTGCCAAACGTACTTTTTTACTTCCTTAATGGTATCTCTGCTAGAGTTTTTGCCTATGCAGAATTTCTCTAGATTCATCTGCAGCCACTTTTGATGAGTATGAGAATGTATTTTCAGGAAATCAGTACTGACATTCTCAGGAATGTCTTTGTTCTCAGCTATGATCAATTGTCTTCTAGATGGTGCTTGTGTATGAATATAGCTGTCAGTGCATTTAAAAATCACTGTCCAACACATACACATTATTCACTGACTTCTTAAGTATGCAAATCAAACAGCCTCCATTTTGATAACTAACTCTGTGCTAAGTATAGTTCAGATATAATGCTGTCCCCTAGAAAGAAAAAAAATAATAGTTTTTTATCGGTCTCTTGAAAGTGTATTTTGTGTGTCTGAACACAGAATGAGGCAAGAAGAATTAACACATTTTCCAAAAGCAGATAAATGAAAACTGGTCATGTTTTTCTGAAGTGCATATTCGCAAATCACCACATAATGTATGTTGAAAAGTGTGGTTTAAACAGATTTTTATGTAGACAAGTAAGAAACAGCATGTAACAGGAATTTAAGATTTTATCCTGCACTTTTTTTTGACTAATTTTCATACTAATTAGAAGCTTTTTTGGCAGATAAAGCTTTTACTAGACAGAGAAGAATTGATCACACCTAGCTGTAATCATCTAAAGTAAGATATCAAGTCTCAAGTGGCCCTCTATCCTGCCCTATTGTTAGAACATGGATTAATTCCAGTTTAAGATTAAGAACGCACTTTACTTGGGATAAACTTTAACTGCATATTTCTCTATTTTCAGTTTGACATCTATGAGGCTGCGAAATAGTGTTTTTCTCCAGGAAGTCATTCAACTAACAGAGGTGGCTTGAGTTCTTCCTAAAAGTTCAAAGCCGATGCTCTGTTTGATTTTTTTATTGCTTTGGACTTTGCAGAAGCACATCTGCAGGAAATGGGAAAGTGTTGAAGAATTCAGAGAAAACGGATGTAATCAAAATGTTTCTGGAAAGAATGAGTGAAATTATTTTCACTGGGACAATTTTTCAGACAGAAAAATTAGTGTTACCTTATGAAGTACAGTATGTCAATATAAATCAGCATATATGTAAAGCCATAAAACCTAATGACCGGAATTTCGATTATCTGAAATGAGTTACATGAAATTCAAAATATTTAGTTGATCCTGGTTTCTGTATGTCATTGGTACATTCCCCTTTCCAATATTTTAGAGTACTTTGGTGCTTCAGTCTTCTGTCTCATAAATAAGTTACTCTGCTAATGTATATTTTTTTTGTTCACTTGTCAGCTTCTTGACAGCTTCTCTTAATTAAAATATGAATGATGTTTTTAATGACAATCTGACACCAAGATCATCTTCAATAGAGCTCCCTGAAACAACAGGGTCAGGCTGAGGAATGCAAGAATCAGAGGACCAGTGGGACTAGACAATAGAACTAGTGAGATTGCTATAAAATCAAGACTTTCAACCCAAAAGGCACAACCTCACATTGCAGTGAGAGAGAGAGCTTGAGGAGTCACATTTTTTCTCTTCCCCTCTGAAATAAGATCCCTGCTCCTCTCTTTCCTCCCAGCCCTCCCTGTAGGTTCCTTTCCTAGTCTTTCCTCTCAGTGGAGGCAGAATGATCAGGGAGTAATATGACCTTCCTTCTTCCCTCAGCATCAGGACTCAGCCAGGCAAGCAAATGCTGATGTGCAGTGTCTGACCTGTAATCATCACACAGAATCACAGAATGATTGAGATTGGAAGGGGCCTCTAGAGATCACCTAATCCAACCCCGCTGCTCCAGCAGGGACACCCAGAGCACGTGGCACAGGGTGGCATCCAGGTGGGTTTGGAAGATCTCCAGAGGAGACTCCACAACCTCTCTGGGCAGCCTGTTCCAGGGCTCTGTCACCCTCACAGGAAAGAAGTTCTTCCTCACATGGAGATGGAGCTTCCTGTGTTTCAATTTATGCCCATGACCCCTTGTCCTGTCACTGGCCATCACATATATTTTCTTTAAAACCAGACGAAGAAGCAAACAGCATGGATTTAACAAAGAATCAGTAGAGTAAGAGCTGATGTGATTTGCTGGATAGGTTAACTTTTTTTTTTTTTTTTCTTTTACGGTACTCCAACAAAGAGATCAAATTCATTTCCAACCTCACTGGCTATGCAGAACTGCCTTTAAAAGCAATTAAGCATCCTTAGCAGATACTTCAGACGTTTACCTCTATTAGGTTGTGCTAATTATGAGCAAACTCTTACATCCATATTTAGGTAAAGTATTTAAAGCTATTAATTTTAAGCCCACTTCATAAATGTGATTCTAATAGTATTAAAAATTAACTTTTCCTGCAATCTCCTCTTGCTCAATATTCAAGTGTGTATGGCCAATAAAGACAAGAAATTTAACAAGGCAGCTCTTGCAGCTAGACAGTGCTCACTATATCAGTAAAGGATGTTCAGAGCTTCATGTAGA
This sequence comes from Tinamus guttatus, assembly GCF_059628265.1. Classification (NCBI taxonomy): domain Eukaryota; kingdom Metazoa; phylum Chordata; class Aves; order Tinamiformes; family Tinamidae; genus Tinamus; species Tinamus guttatus. The sequence continues at coordinate 5,878,140 of NW_028288684.1, read as the reverse complement.
AGATGCTAAGTGAATGCATCACCGCTATGCTCTCTTTAAGTGATCTGTATACCAATGACTAGCTTTGAGATGATAGATGTATAGGCTACTACTGAATGAAGTATGATGTTTTTCTAGAGTACATCCATCTTGTTTATAGAGATGCTAAACTTTGATGCTAAATTATACAATGCTTATTACTTAACTGATTTCTACTTAATGACTACAGCAGTTCTTCTATGGATTAAAGCATTAACTCTTCCTGAATCTCTTTCTAAAAAAAGCCAGAACAAATAACAGCCATTTATGTACTTCAGCTTTAACAGTTGAGAATTTCAGCAGTAATTTTTGTCTATGGTATTGCTGTTTTAATAGCATTTAAGACAGCAGATGGCCTGTGAGATGTGTTTTAAAATGTCTAATCTCATCTGTATTAGTAATATATCTTAGTCAAAATTCTTCTTGAAGGCTGGTAAGACCTCTGAAAGTCAAGAAACAGTTGTTTATAGTATATGTGGTCCCTGAGGCTAGCAAAACTTGGCATCTTGGTTAAGTCGAGTGAGAAACAGAATGTCAGAGTACTCTGCAAGCGGATGTCCCTGTGATTCACAAAAGCTGAGAAAAAATTTTACTTGTTCCTAAGTAAAAAAAAAAAAAAAGTGAAATACGATAAAATTAATTTTAAGGACAGCCACAATTTTTTAAAATTCCCGTAAAGCCAACCCCATTGGAGAACCTACTGAGACAATGCACACATATAGCTATGTTGCATATGGCAAAGTTTAGGCCAGGGATAAGTGCACTGAGGCTTGAAGCTATTTTATTTTCAAGTACACAACAGGATATAAAACAAAATAATAAATGTGGTGTGATTAACCTTGGCACTAAATTCTGAATGTATGGAATTTAAGTAAACAAGGAATTTCACTAAAACTATAGTTTTATGCTGATATGAATACAGGATGAAGTGATTGATGTTTAATATTTTTTACCTTTGCCAGCTTTTTCATTCAAAATGTAAGAATAATTTCTGATACTCCTGCATCCACGTGCATGTCTTGAAAGCCATTGAGTTTGTTTAGGGAAAAAAAAAGGGTGTACTTGTAGTAGAACAACTTTTAGCATTAAATCTATATTGCTAAAGATTTAGAGAAATAAGCCAACCTATAATGACCCTTCTTATTAATGAATTATATAGGAATTCAGTATTCTGTGAATATTTACCTCTACTTTCAATCTGTACAGCTAATGTAGAGCTTTATATGGTGTACATAACAAAGCATTTTTTCAGCTTTTCCTATTTCAGAAATCGTGTTTAAATTCACAAAATGTTTATGACTGGCTTTAATACAAATAAATTGTCCTTTCAAAGTAGCTGCAATAGACGTAATTCAGAATAATCATTTCCTTCAAGAGATATGTTGATATGGCATAAGGGTAATTTTTGATTATTTTTTATGAGAATGCTTTTAAAAGTAAATTAAATATATATATATATTTGAACTTTTTTGCTTGACAGCCAGAAGATGGCAGTGGCTGATAAACCATAGATGGTAGAAATGTGTCAGCAGTAGGGAAGCATCTTCACTTGGGGTGGAGTGGGAGTGTGTCACTAGATGACTAGCATGATTGAGTTGCTATGTCAGCAGAAAGCAATATCGAAGAGGCAGTGCAAAATGGTAGTAGTCAAACACAACCCTATTAAAAATGAATATGCATTATCAGCTTAGCATTGTCCTGATCTGTCTGGTTTCCTTTAATCCTGTAAAGTCTTTCTTACATACTCTGAATTGCATCAGTATTTGATTTTTTTAACTGACAAATTTCAGAGCAAGATCTAATGTCCAATTTAAACATTGTTTTAACAATAGAGAGAAATCCTTAATTACCAGAAATAAGCCCTTAATTACATGAGTTTTTAAAAATGTAAAGAATGCAGGCTTATGCTGTCCTTCGAAGCTGTCCTTACATGATGTTTCTCTGTCTCAGGAGGCAGAAGCTGAGACAGTATTCTGCTAGTAAGTGCTTATATTTTGAGCATATATGACAAAAATAGGAATTTAGCTGCCAAGCTGAAGTTATTTTTCAGTGTGGCAGCTGATGACAGTCCTCATACTCATGTAATGTGATTGTCTCTTTATCTCACGTGATTATGCAGTCAACCTGTAAGTTTTGATTATCAAACCATGAGAACATTAATACAAAGTTATGAAATAATGCAGCAAATATGTACTGCTGTCACTGAAAAAAAATATTTTTAAGTGGTAAACTTTTAATGAACTTTCAGAATACAGTATTGAGCAGGATGCAAGTCTGGTTGGGTACTCACATCTGTTTTTCAATGAGAGCCTGAGCAATTGTTAACCAATGAAGAGGTATAATGAAATTTTGTTTGTAAAGAAACACATCTGACAAAAAAGCAGCTTTCTGTCCTATTCTTTATTATCTCTCCACTTGTATTTGTTCCTCAGGGCTAAAAGTGTACGATGCAGAGTGTTTTCAAGAAATGGTAGTTAGCATACTATGAAAAAATAGCCAGTGTGAAATAATTGCAAATAATAAAGATATATTATTTGACATGTCCTTCTTAACACATCCTTCTAATGTTAGGACCATGGCACTAGGAGAACCTGAAAGGAATGGCAGCAGTTGTCAGTACCATACGGTGAGGTCAAGGACCACAATGCCTACCACACAAATATTTCTTTTATTCATTAAAGTATCAAAAACATGCTGTTAAGCCAAGACCCTGCATAAAAATGCAGAATTCCTACCCTTAGTGGTTCAGTAAAAAAGCCAGATCCTGTTAAATAAAACACTATCCTACATGCTCTCGAAATGGTGAAAAAAGAGGGCTTTTGTTATGCTAAAGTTACAGCCTAGAGAAGCAAGTATTTTGAGAGCAGTGTCTCTTCCATGCCTTGAACACCACTCTGCCTCAGAGACTGGTGCAGTGCATTTCAGGTGGCAAAGAAAGTTGAGAAACCCCTTAGTGTCCAGCTGAGCTATCATAGTCTTTTATTCCCTACCCTAACTGTACTAAAACAAAGATTCCCTCTTAAGGCAACACTTCTCCTTTCCAAAAGTTATGAAAAGCATCAGAGTGCCCTTGTTCCCATCATTTCCTTCCTTTTCTTGAACTGAAATGCAGCTCAAACTCGCATAGTGGGATACTGCCCTTTATTGATTTATTACGAAGTGTACTAAAAACCTAAAGCTTTTATAGATAGTTTTTAAGCTATTTTAAGCTATTTCTTAGATCCTTCACAGTCAGTGCAAAGAGGGAAGGTGATGAGCTGCCACCACAGAGCGGCCTTAGGAGCTCCTGACTCGGCAACACAGCCTGGAGTCTGGCAGTGTGTGCAAGGCCTGGGAGGCCAGGGCTGGGTTCGGGCACAAGGCGAGCCTGGATGTGGGATTCCTCGGGGGCAGGTGCAGCCCTTGGCCCTGCTCACAGCAGCCCTGCTGCCCCTTCGCTGTGCAGGCGCAGGCAGAGGGGCTGAAATGACACCAGGCGGTGCAGGGGAAGGAGGGCTGGAAAGGAAACGTGGTGAGGGGGTGGCGTTGGGGGCTGCGGCGGGAGCTCCATTCTGGGTCCAGAGTAGCTCGGCCTGCAGGCGGGATGCCAGGATGGGCAGTTTTGTCCCCTCTGAAATGCGCCTGGCAGCCGTTACCCCACCTGCTGAGGCACCATGTTTGTACCCACGGTGCAGCTGTGGTAGGGGGTCTTCTGGGGCCTCCTCCTGCCTCTGTGTGTGGCATCCCCTCCCCTGTGACCCAGCCTCAGGCAGGAGGTTACTCTGGTGTTGACGATGCCTCTTGGAGGTGCTGAGCCCTGTCTTGGCAGACCTGGAGCCCGGGCCATCAAGGCTGCTGGGCCCTGGTGTTTTTCCTCAAAGGTTCTGAGTAACTGCACAGATCAGGATCAGTTGCACCTGAGCTTATTCACCTCTTCACAGCCCACAAGAGGGCTCTGCGGGAATAAGCATGGCTCCCACTGGGCTTCTTTGCCCTGGCTTGGGAATTACTCTTCTGGACAAGGTTTGGATCCGTGTGGAGATCCTCTGACATCTCTGCTGTTTTCCAAAACCGTAGCTATCTGTGCTCTGTCTGGGCTGCCTGAATAAAGAAGACTTTACAAGAAGACCAGAGTTGTATTTTTGCGGAGTTCATGGAGCAAACTGAAAACTAGGGCTAAAAGATACTATTGAGGAAGAAAATACTGTCCTATTAAGTCAGATTTTTTTTTTGTCACAGCCATTGTAAGAGAGTGAGAATATAACTGGCAACACAAACTAAGCATGACAAGGCCACAGTCTCTTTGAGTATGTTTTGTACTGCACCTAAGACTTTTGACATTCCAGACAAAAAATCCACACATGCAGTAATTTAAGCATATTACTGCATCAATGCTGCCATGTTATTAAAACATCTGAAGAATGGCACGCTGGTTTTGGTTATGTTTCTCTTTTGCTTAGTATAGAAGTAATAGGTGACTGGCACTGATCCTGCCAAGAGTTACATGCTTAACTTAGACATATATAAGTAATCTGTTGGCTTTCTGGGGAGAGATGGAGTTAGTCTGATTGCCTGATCCTCTTCCTCAGGATAAAAAATAAGCTCTATGCTGCTTGTCAACAAGTAAGGAAATCTTTTTAAAAAGAGGGAGAGGAGTTTCCATTATTTAAATTTGTCTCTTAGGAAGGCTGCACATTAATTTTGCAGAAGAGAAAGCAATAAAAATTGACATGTGTTAAAAAGAATCAGAGAAAGATATTACCAAATTTTATAAGAGAACAAGAAAAAAGTAAAAGAACAGAGCAGAGAAGAAGAAAACAACTGCAGTGTTTACCCAGGAAGGACTCTGAAGAGACAACAAGGAAATAGTGAACCAGACTTGACAACAATTACTCTGTGATTATCAGTATTTTGTTAATCTCCATTCTAGAGAATAGAGAAGATCCTGTGCTTACTGTATCTATAACTAGCACAATGAGTTTTCAAAGGACAAAATAAAGTGGAATCCTTGTGAAACAACAACAAAACATGACTATCCATACAGAGAAGCAGGAAAGACTGAAACAAGTCACTAAGACCCTGCTGGAGCCTTCTTGTAGTCTACTGAAGTGTTTCTTTTATCTATTGCATTTCATTCTGATGTGGCAAAAAACTTTTCATTGATAGATCACCTTTTGAAAACAGATAGCAGTGACAGGAGCTACAAATAGGACTTGACATATTTAGCCTATGTTTTTTTCACTAGGATGTGTGGTGTTTTCTAGTATTTTTCCAAGGAACTATTATAAATTCTCTAGAAAAACATATTACAAATGGTAACTGTTGATGTTACAGTTGGTTTCTCTCTTCACATTGCAGTGTTTTATATATTTCTGTAGTCCAACAACAACAAAAGGATTTTTTCAGTTTATACCTGTTTAATGACTCTGTTAGCTTCAGTACTTATGCCCAACATTACTGCTGGAAAACATATTCGAAGGCAGAAAAGTAACAATTGCGATTTTATGAGAAATGTACAGAAAAATCCTTTGGTCTCACAAGTAAGAATGCTAGACAGCATTTTCCCTTGCATTTTTTAAAAAATTGATACTGCAATTTTTAATGCTTTATAGAATAGGCTATAAAGTGGGAGAGTTAAAAAGATGAAACTGAGGAGCTGAGTATTGGGTTTTGCATTTAATGGAACCATCGTTAACTAACATATTTGCCATATAAACAACGTTGGACCTGCTATAAGTGTTGATGTCAGCATTTCTGATCAAGGAAGGTAAGCAGTTGTTCTAATGCTGATAAAGGCATATTTGCATTTTAAGATGTGGTTGCTGGTCTGATTTAGCTTACTAGTTGCATACTTACTAGTCATGCTACTGTTCATCCATCTTTCTAATGTACCTGTCATGTACCAGTCTGTTTTACAGAGAACTTAAACTGGAGACAGTCCAAATGAAAGCCACAAAAATAGCCACAGAATGAATGATTAAACTCATTACAGTGAAAGAGTTGAATAGCTCAGGCCACTTGGCCTCTCGGAAAAACACTGGGAAGTGATTTGTTTCAGCAGGAGCTCACAAGCGTAGGTAGTAGTAAGAAGAATCATGGATAACACAGTACTTACCACATCAAGTTGTGCCTCCTGCATGACTCCTCTCTGACTAGCGGGGAGAATTTCATAAGACAGCAACTCAATTGCAAAGTGAGATCCTACCTGGACTACCACTCATTGCTTAGCTGTAGTGAATCAGACTGAGAGATTAATCTAAGAGTGAGTAAATAAATGATTATTTGCGTGTGGCCATACTACATGTAGAGTCCTTGTTCTTTTTTTGGTCTCCCTCAAGTTAGTGAACATTCAAAAGAGTCCTTGGCGTAGTGCCACCTTAGTGCAAGACCAGAGGAGGAAAGGGAGCATTTTCACTGGTGTTAGGTTTGATACAACAGTGACCAAGTGAAATTTCATGGCCTGTGTTAGGAAACACGTCATGCTGAAATACAGCTTATTGTCCATGAATGATGGAGAGCCATGGATCCTTGATACATCAGTAAGTGATCTAATGCTTCTTTTGGCCATAGATTATATTATTTGTCTTGGTTTCTTCTATCTATATTCTTTCCATATCCAGAATATTCAGCTGTCAGAACATGTTCTGCAAGCCTTGCTTTCCAAAAGGGCCTGAAAATAGCTGGATGTTACTTGGATAGTGGTCAACCCAAAATAGTTCATGGCCTGTGAGTGAGCAGGTATCATGCACATAAACACATATGGGAAGCACATGCACCTCAGCACTATCATGATATGCAGAAGTTCACAGTGCAAAATGACTTTCTTCAAATATTCACCAAGGAGACAAAAGGAGAAAAAAAGTCCAGAGCAACTGAAATCGTATTCATTCATGCAAGAACCTTGCATTTCTTCTTCGGTATTTTTGATTTATTTAATTAGGAAGGGGCCTTGAATTCATAGTCATGTTTTTTTTTCCAGTTTCCCTTTACGTTTGTTGTTGTAATTGTTGTTTGTTTGTTTTCATGGTGAACAAAAGAGTCTTTACAAAATAGAAAAAGTAACAAAACCACAAGAATTGACCAAGATTCTTGGAAGCTGGGAAGTTATCTGCAATAATTTTCAGTTACCTTTATTTGAAAGTGACGGATTAGATTTCCGTTTGTTCCTTTTTAAAATTAGCAGCTAACTACAATAGAATTTGAAACTCTTCATTTTAGAGAGTTAGAGTCAATGTAAGATGAGCCTTATGCTACAACTTTGTAGGAATTGCCCAAATACAGCTTTTTAATGCTATATTAAAATGTAAATGAACATGTAAATGCTGTAATTTAAATTTTTATATGCACATATACTATTGGAGACTTTTCAGTCTCTCTGTAGGCTAATATGGGGATACTCATGACTGTTATTCTCAATTCCAGCATGGAAGTCTGATTTGCCAATGTCTTGGCAAAAAGCTGAACTGAAGGTGGATCCGAAATCCTAACAGCCAAAAGTGGATATAGACCAGATCCAACACCTTTGATGTTTTTACATATGCAGCCAGAATTGTTGTGCTTTGCAAAACAGATAAAATATCCTGTCCCCCAGAAAGGCTTGTGTAAAGTCTAGATCACAGTCCACTCTAAATGGTGCATTAGCAGAGATTGAGTCTGTTGCTAATTAAGAACTGTTCGTGGAAAGAGGAAACCAAGCCTTCAGTATGGGATTGGAGAAGAGCATAGAGGGTTAAAAGAACTAAGCTGAGTTTGTCAGTACACTGCATTCTGCTGTATATCCTTCTCTGCAGTTACTATAGTGACTCTGAGCTTTACATCTGAGAAAAGACTAGGCAACTGACCTCATGCCACACAGATTCTGGAAAAGAATATTGAAGCATCATATGAAGTTTAAGTTCTCTACATCGAGTACGAATTATCAAGAACATTGAAGGAGCTCATTGTTATTGCAGTTGCATCCAATGTTCCTCAGATTTACTGCACTGGACAGCTTGAGACTTGAACTAGCATTGTTATTTGAGCTACATCACCAGGGAAAAGTGTGAGGAATTTTACAAACACAGTGAATGTGAACTCGGGTGAGATAATAGGGATGATGAGAGGATAACGTAGCTTGCGCCTCTGCAGGTCACTCTCCAAAGCTCCCTGAGCAACTTGTTCCGTTGTTTGCCTACCTTCATTGTGAAAAAGATTATCTGAAAAACTTTTTTCTTAAAACATCAGAAAAAACAACTGAACTGTACTACTGATATCAATAGGAGAACGGCCTCCCCTCTTGAAAGGTGCTGAATGAATGGGGCAGTTGTTGTTGCTCATCACCTCTTTAGCTTGTAGCTGCATGTGCTAAGGAATGTGCCGAATTAAACATTCTTTTAAAATAATAAATACTGCTCTGTACTCCTCCAAGAGTTCACACTATCGCCTTTTATTTCTGTATGGTACATTAAAGGAAAATGCTTATCCCTGCCCAAGGTATTAGTCAGAACATATGTTAGACTTGTGCTAAAATCTAATTGTGATTGCTGCTTGGGAGAGAAAGGCACTTTAAGAAATAAGCTCTCTATTGCTCTGCTTCTTCAAATTCCCAGTTTCACCAAAACAGATAACATTCTGAATAAATATTCCTCTCCTTTGTAAATTTACTTTGGTCGTTCATTGGGATCATATAGTGCTATCCCATTACTCATCAACCAGAAGTCTTGGGTGTTTAGCATCTTATGAACAAAATCTCCCAAGCGATCAAAAGACACCCCCTCTAAGTGGGTGGCTGCCTGAGCTGCTGCAGAGGATCACTGCGGGATGAAGAAAGTCCCCCACGAGACCAGAGCCAGCCCTGCAGGAGGAACAAGCACGGCTGCATTGCGGACTTGTGGATTTCTGGTAAGGGGAAAGTGGCAAGTTGTCATTTCCGAGCTTCCCTTTGTTTCTTATGTCCTCTGGCTGCTGTGTTGGTTTGCCTAAAAGACTGCAGTATATCAGTGTGTGATTAAAAAGTTTTTGTGGAACCCATAAGAAGCAGAATCTGTCTATGTTTCTGGAGCAGAACGTAACTGGTAACTGTTTGCTATGCTGCTTTTAAAGTGCAGTTTAGTGTTTCGTTGTGATTAGTTCAATTATCCAATCAATTTTGATTGTAAATACAATGACATGGAATTATTTTAATAGCAGTGTTTTACTGTGTTTTCTTTTTCCTCCACTAAATGTGGGGATCTGAAAGCTGGACTTTTTGCTCCCACTGCCTAAACTTTGGTCACTCTTGGAGCTCATTTGCATGCATTTTTCCAGCGAATCTTTTCTCTGCCAATAGTTTTATTTTATACTTTTCTTCCCTGCTAGCTTGCAGAGAGGATACTATCAAGGCTGTGAACTGTTGAGCAGGTACGTGTGCCTTCATCCCAGTGCCCCAAAACATTCTCCTCTTCTCCTCACACACTGCTCTACCAGCTTCCCTCTGGCACAGCCCATGTGGGGCCTTGGAAAAGAAACGACAGCCTGAGACCCAACAGCTGTGTGAATCCACCAGAGTGAATCTACCTGTCCACTCCTGTGTTTAGCTTAGGGTGGCTACTTTCACGGCTTCAGGTGTCCAGAAAAGGCTGGTTGTCCCTCGGTCCCTCTGCAGTGACCCTACAGAGCTGTAATGAGGTGCCTTGGAGCACAGGGTGCACGAACGGCCCTCACCAGGCTGCCATCCTTGTGAGGCTGCAGCCCTTCCTGCAGGGCACCAGTCAGCCCGGCAGAAGCTGAGCACTGGCCACCTTTACTACCAGTTGTGGCCTCTCTTGTTTCACCTGTGCTCTGCTTCTTGTTTTGCTGAAATCTTCTTTTCACTCACTCGGAGCAGGAACAAGGGATTGGCCCATGGTAACGCAATAACTAATGATGAGGTTTTAAAAACAATCTATCTCAGAGCCATCTCATTTGGGAATAGCCAAATGGTAGCTGAGTCTAGCTCAGCTAGAGACATTTCCGAACCAAAGACCAGTTATCCCCACACAAAGGTTTGTCTTGTCAGATATTCCCCACACAGAGGCTTTTGGGGGCCTGCAGCACCTGCCTGCTTCATGAAGTATGTAGGATAAAGCAGTGCAGTTAAAGTCACAGAGGAACTGGGCCTGATTTAACCTGACTACATTTCAACTCAGGGATGATATCTCAGAGGAAGCTCAAGAATTTTGAAAACAAAGAGATACTAGTTGTGAGAGAAGCAAAACACTACTTAAAGTATATGTAGTTGTTGAAAAATGAAAGCCATTATTTCTGCACTTGCATTTATGTGCTGGGAACAGAGATCATGAAAATGCACCCAGTTATTTTCACTAGGAAGAAAAGTTGTTGTTCAGTTTATACAGAGCAGAACCCTATTCCTGATGCAGAAACTACTATGATGCATTTTGGTTTACTTTCTTGGAAAGTTTATTTCTGTTCTATCTTTGTTTCTTCATTGCAATAAATCACTTTCACTAAACATACTCCATGTGCTCCTTTTACATACGGCAGCACAAGGAATTCTGAATTCCCTAAACCAGTGACTTCCCAAACTTGTTCCTTTTCTATTTTTCTTTTGCTAAATCAAATATTTTCAATTAAAACAATTTCTCTCGCTTGGGTGACATTTTTAAAATAAAATTGTAGAACTCTATAGATTGAAAGGGACCTCTGAAGATCATCTAGTTCAGCCCCTGCGAGACTGGGTTTCTTTGTCTGCCCACAAGTTGGAATATTTTTTCCTTGTATCTAAAATACTTCCTGAAGCATTTTGCAGAAAAAAAAACAGTTGCCCATGAACTATATAACAGCTCCTGCCCTAGGCTAATTCATACAGTTGGTATGGTTGCAGCTAAAGTAAATGAGGGAGATGTTTGTCAACTATTAGCAAGTGGCTGGTGACAGTGTATCCTAGAATAACTGTTACGTAAAAGTTAATGAATCTATTTTCAAGATTTTTGTTACTTTTCATGCCAAAGAAAGTAGTTTAGTAATAGGCAGTTAGCAGGCTTGCATAGTCAGGCAGGCAGGTTATCACGGCCCAAAAAAAAAAAAAAGAAAAATCCATATTCAGAGTGATTTTGTTAAAAATTGCAGAATTCAAGGAAATAGATGTATATTTACACACACACATTCACACACATGTATATATGTATATAAAAAACTGGCAGCTTTCTTGGGAGCAGAACTACTCTCCCTATACACAGACCAAACGGAGAAGCAATTATGGAATATCCTTTTAATACCTCACAGCTCCTCCAGGGAATTTAGCACTGAAAAATCCATTAATTCCAGAGGGACCGAGTCGCTCTCATTATCCTTTGTCACTGGTGCTCCTTGCCGTAGATCCGTGGGTTACAGCGATCCCTTTGTTTGCTCGAGGGCCAGCACCAGACACCGTGTCCCTCGGTGCAGGTCACGGGTGCCGGGCAGAGGGAGATGCCCCTGGCCGGGGTGGCGCTGCCCTCCCGCCTGCGCAATCGTCAGTATCGCGTGGAGGGCAAGCGAGCTCGGGCCATTGGCAAACACGGTGCGGAGCCAGCTGAGATCCAGGCGTTCAGCAGGTGGCAACCACAGCCTCCAACTTCCAAGGACTGACAGCTCAAGTTTTAAAGCTGCTCGGGGAGTTTTCAGGGCACCATGTCTGTTAGGAAGAAAGTGAGACCAAGTTCTGCGTCAGGAAAGTTAGAAACATTCAACCTCAGCAGGTAAGAAAAGATTATCTTTCTTCCCAATGCCTCTCCCCAAGCCCCACACTTTTTCCAGACTCTCCTGTCTTTCTTATTTTGTTCCCAAACCGATAAATAAATGAGTGCAGGCTGAGCCCCAGAGCCCCTCTCTAGCTGGCAGGAGTTTGCGTTGCTCAGAGCCTGTTTACTGTTGTCAAGGACTCAAAGCTGCTGCTCACCAGAAACTGAAATCCTCCTTCTCCCCCCAAAACCATTTTTTGAGGAGTCTTTCACATTCATTTATCTGTGTGTGTGTATTTTTGCATATAAATGCAGATTCTGTGGCAAATGTCTTTTTGGATTGGTTTTGTTAGACCAGCTGTTACTCTGGAGCTTGTGTTCTTGTAATTTTTTTCTCCCTGGAGCATTTGTTGCCACAAGGAAATTTGCTCTGGTTTCTAAGAAAAAGTACAGGAAGGCTGCACATGCTCATGAACAAGGGAGGAGGTTTTAAGGGAAGGAATAAACACAGCATGGCATGGGTAGGTGTTGGTAAGTAGTTTACAGAGCTGAGGTTGGACCTTGTGACCCATTCCTCATTTGTGGTACCAGTTCCTGTTGCACCTTATGAAGAAAGGGACTCAGTCTGGGATGCAGAGTGAGACAACTTTATTTTTAAACCACCTTCTTTTATACTCTCTTAACACGAGTGTTGTGAAGATTACAACCATTCAGCATCTTGCCAGCCGTGCGGTTGTAGTTATCTTCTTTTCCTTGCTTTGTTCCTTGTCTGCTGACAAGACATTCTGCACGAGGTTGCAGTCCTCCTCCTTTTCCTGCTCTGTTCCTTATCTGCTGACAAGGCATCCTGTATTTTTGTTCTAGAAGCAGGCCTCTACATCTCCCCCTTCTTTATTTAACTGTTGTATTGCTATAGCTGTTTTTAGTTGAACAGCCATAACTTGGTTAAATGATCAATCAATCGTTGAACACATAATAAGAAAAAAAGCAGACACACTAACAATAAACAAAATACAGTTAGTACAATAACTAGAAACTTTACAACTTGCATTAACATGGCTAAGCAAAAGGTTTTTTAGTTTGTCACAGTTACTCCCATGGTTTCATTCCAACAAGCATAACAGTGTCCTTTTCCCAAGGCCGCTCCACCGATGCTCTCGAGTCTGTCCTTGAGACCCCCGCATCTCCCCCTTCCTTATTTATAAAGAATGCTTGTGTCAAGGCACGGTCTATTAAACACGGAATTGTTTTTGACAAACATGGGATACAAATTAAAAGGCAAACAAAGATTATTAAATACATCAAGCTTATTTGTGATATCCCCTTAATCCACGCGGCCAATCCTAAATTCCCCAAAAGATTTCCCAAAATATTGAAACCATCATCTCAATGTAACTTCTGCACTCCTTCTTGTAAATTTTTGATGCTCTTATGGATAGGTTCCGAATGGTCAGATAAATTCATGCAACAGAGTCCATCAAAACCCTGACACCCATGGCCTTGTGCTAATAACAAACAATCTATAGCGGCTCTATTTTGAAGCGAAGCATGCCTAACAGAAACAACATCTAGCAATAGCCCACTCGATGCCAGGGAAGTAGCATTACTCTGTTTCGCCAGCCAGCAGCCAGGCTTATTTAATGTTCCCAGTGCCTTCCCTGATGCCACTCCTGGTGCAAATAAAGATACTGCCACAATCTTTTTGGTGTTCCAGAGTGTTACTTGGTCATCACACTCGGATTGATAAGTGTGCAGGGTACGTTTTGGGCCATTGCGAGGCAGCCCTTGTAGAGTAAACTTTATCATTCCTGCTTGTAGTGTACAGGATATCTGCAGGCAATTCATAGTTAATCTGATCTGTTGAATCCAGAAAATCTCAGGTTGTCCTGTGGACCCAAAAGAGCCTGTGCCGCGTTTAGTTTTTGCAGCATTTGGCATCTGTGGTAAAAAGTATACTAATTGTGCTATTCGGCTTCCTGCTGGCACAGTACCTTCATTCACTTTTGCTTTTGGACAATATTTTCGGACGTGTCCAAATTGACCACAGGCAAAACATGCTTTTTTCATTGACATTGTCACAAATGCTTCAGCCGTCAATGAATACTCACTCATATAATTTAAAACCGACATTAACACATGCTTTCACATATCATCAATGGTGCCATCTTTCAGAGCCCGTAAGACCTTCTGACAGTCAGCGTTAGCATTTTCAATCGCCAATTGTTTAAAAATGTAGCTTCGGGCTTGTTCATTGTCAATTTGCTTCTCCAGACCCTCATTAAGCTGATCCAGAAACTTCATATATGGCTCATTCTCATCTTGTCTTACTTACAAAAGGCTGTTGTTGTTTACGAGCCTCCAGGACGGCCTTAAGGGCGCAGAGAGCAAGTGCATTAACTTGCCGCAGGCCCTCAGCGGGAATTCCAGCTTGTGCTGTTGCAGCACGGTGGTCACCCTCCCCCATTAGCACATCCACAGTTACAGCTCGTAAAGGGTTTCTTTTCAGCAGCCGCTGGTTTTCCTCCCCCTTGCTTGTGCTCAAGCAAGCTGTCTCATTTTCAACTCCCACATCATATATTGAGTATCAGTCATAATCAGGCGAAACAAAGTTTTAAAATCATGGGGAGTAAAAACCGAAGTATCACAAAGATACTGTATAAGATGGGTGGTAAACAGGACCCCAAGGCCATGATCTTTCACTGTATGTCGCACATCCTTAATAAGATTATACGACAAACCTTTCCAATGCGGATAATGATCTGGCGCATATATTACAGGAAAAGCCTTCAACATCCCTACATCCCTGGCCTGTTTTGCACCCCTCTTCACTGAGGCCCATTTATCATGCGGATCTGGTGGATATAGGTCTGGCTCTATTTCTGGATCAATGAGGCCCAAGTCAAAGGGGTCTTCATCAGGATCATCAGGTGGCAATACCACGAAGGCTTTTGCGGCAGGTTTTCTTCTCTGATTCACATCAGGACATGGCCCAGGGTAACAGTGGCGCAGATGGGGTCGCAGCAGCCCCAGCCCCGTCATCCATGACTGACCACGAGCCATTATGGGATTTCAGTGTTTCAAATACGACACACCACTGCGGCAACAGGCCAGCAACAGCCTTATCACCACGTGTGGCACTGTCTCACAGTCAGAGCCCTATTTTGTGCTACCTCTCTGGATCAAATACATTCTTACTGTTTATGGAAGGGTCATTTCTAAATGCCCAGGGAAGGACTTTTTGTAGATCTTTCTCATCTATTTTCTTGCCCTGTTGTTTTAAGATCTTGGGAAAGACTTCTAAAACATCTTTTTGTTCATTTGTCAAATGTGACCCCATAGTCCCCAGCCGCTTACCTCTTTCCTTTCAGGAGGTTTTGATGTGCGCACAAAATTTGCCTCCTTTCAGTTTGATCCTAATGCTTCCTTTCAGCGGGAATCCTGGAGTTCAGCTGGGCGGTGCTGTGGAGGACGTGGTTCAGCTCTGGCTCAAGGAGAAGGGCCTTGGCAGCCAGCTGGAGTTAGTGTAAGTAGGTTATAGTGCACACCAAGGTTACCCTGACATTGTCCTAACCACGAGGATTGCAAGAACCGGTTAGGACCGGCCTGATAGTGGGGGTTCGCCATCTAGGGATTCCAGAACTTTCCAGCCCGACAGCCAATCGTGAGCTCAGGCTTTGCAATATGTATGAGGCTAGTTATTTCCTGTATAAAAATACTTGCTTGTAAGACAATAAACGAGCTCTGCTGATGACCAACGGGTGTCCGCAGTCTCCCTCTCCCCGACAAATGGTGACCCCGACGTGATCGCCACGAAGGAGAGAAGTATTAGAGAGTCGGGTTCCGCAGCGCAGCCGGGACGGTGCCGAAGCCGCCATTTGGAGCGGAGAGGAACGACACCCCCCTTGGCCACATCGGTGAGTAAGGGGCCGTACGCGCCACCGAAGCCTGGAGAAAAAGTAACTGCTAGCGATAAAAATGGATAGGCAAGTGGCGTATGAATTATTTATGCGCACGTTGCAACACTGCAATGTGGAGGGGTATGAAACAAAGGATTGGAAAAAGGAATTGCCAGGCTTGCTTGAGTGGGGCCTTAACAAGGGATGCTTTAAAAACCCACATACAGTACATGAGCTCACGGAGTGGCGAAAGCTTGGGGAGCTTTTATGGGCAGCAACTATAGATGAGGACAAAAGCGCGAAAAAGCAGGGACGTTTATGGCGAGCCGTACATAACGCTCTTTTACGGCGGGAATCGGAGAAAAGAGCGGCTAGCCATGCGCTTGCCGCGCAGCACAATAATGCTCGATATGAATATGGGGACGAGCTCTTAGCTCCCGGGACGCGTACATTTATCATCCCTCAGAAGGGCGAGCCGAAGGAGAGTGAGGAAGAAAAAGGGAGCGTGGAGCGGCCGCCACCGTCGGCCCCTCCCGATCTCGATTCCGCCATTTTGAATTCGAATGTGTCTCCAAAGGGCGCAGCCTCCGCTGCCGTCCTTAGCGCTCGCCCCTTGGAGGGAGCATGGAGTGAGTTCACCAGAAAACGGGGCGAAGCATGGCAGGAATTAGCCAAACACGCTGCAGAAGAGGGGGACCCAGAGTTAGGGGAGCTAAGAATGCTGGCCTGCCCGGTGTTATACACACCTTTTGTAGACCCGCAGGGAAATCAGCAAATGAGGGTGGAGTATACTCCGATGGACTGGAAAATGTTGATTCAATTACGAGATACAGTTAGACAATATGGATCAAAAAGTGAACCCGTGAAGCAAATGCTGGACTATATGTTTGATACGACCATCTTGTTACCGAACGATTTACGAGCCCTGCAGCGGCTCATATTGACAGCACATCAACAGATGCTCCACGGGGCTCACTGGCAGACGTTGGTCCATGATGCAGTTGCGGTCAATCGACAACCCGGGGATCCCCTCCATGGGGTAACAATGGACGAACTTTTGGGGATAGGACCGTACGTACGAACGGAAGCCCAGGCCCTTATAGGACCTGATAAGGCACGAGAAGCCATGAGGTTGTTCCGAGCCGCGCTAGATCGTGTTAGAGAGCCGGGGGGAGCGCCACCGTATATGGGGATCAAACAGGGTAGGGAGGAGCCACTGGGGACGTTTATAGATAAGGTGGCGGCGGCTATAGATAGGGCCGGGGTCCCCACCTGGATGAAGGGAGCACTGTTAAAACAATGTGCCATTCAAAATGGGAACGAGAAGATTAAACAATTGATTGGGACCCTGCCAGGAGGGTGGAGCATAGAAGAACTTTTAGAACGGGCCGCCACCATGCCCTCGGGAAATCAGGCATTTTTAGTGGATGCAATCAAAGGGCTGGGGGAAGGTTTGAAGGAACAGGCTGCCTGTATGCAGACTCAAGTTCTGGCAGCCTTGGCCCCTCTCCAGGCTTCGGTGGGGCTCATGAAAAATAAGCAGAATTCTGCTCCTGGCCTGAAATGCTATCGATGTGGCAAACGGGGGCACATCCGGCGAGAGTGCCGAGCTCCTGAAGTATGGTGTCCTCAATGCCAAGCCAGCACTCACTCCAGCGGAGCCTGTCGTAAGATATCGGGAAACGGGAGACCCAGCGCGACTGGCCGCGCCCAGACACAAGTAGCCAGAAAGCAGCAAACAGCGCTTCCTGCGGTCTGCAGCCCGCAACCCCAGGATCCCTCGGTTTGGACGTGGCAGCAGATGTAAAGACAACACTCTACACTGATCGTCCGGAAAGGGTTCCTACTGGAATAAAAGGACCGTTGCTCGTAGCAGGCAGGCCCACCGGTGCCTTGCTCCTAGGACGCTCGTCTGCCTCGATGTTGGGGTTGTTTGTGTTACCTGGGGTCATTGATGCCGATTATACCGGAGAAATATGCCTGATGGTATACACACCCTTCCCACCCATTACAATTGATAAGGGACAAAGAATCGGGCAATTGATTCCAATACCCCATTTAGCGGCGGAAATTTCCCCCAAGGATGTACAACCCCGGGGTGACCGAGCTTTTGGCTCCACAGGGCTCACGCTCCTTACTGTCGATCTATCGGAACGGCCCAAAAAGGAGGTGCGGATAACATTTAAGGGGGAAACGATCAAAATCGCAGCCCTATTGGATACCGGAGCCGATGCAAGCCTTATCGCCCCTGGAAGCTGGCCCAGTTGCTGGCCTACCTTGGCATCAGGTCATACCATTACGGGAGTAGGCGGCCTTACACTAGCCAGAAAAACCCCCCTGGTGGGAATATCGTTGGAAAACAACCACGTCATGGCGGCGCTCTCTGTAGTCCCGCTACCCCAGTCCGTACAATGTCTAATTGGCAGGGATATACTGGCTCAACTGGGGGTTATATTAACCAACGAACACCCTTTAATCTGAATGCCATTGCTTGGTCATTCCCGTTGCCACTAACCTGGAAATCGGATGATCCGGTGGTGGTTAAGCAATGGCCGTTGAAACGGGAAAAGTTGGAGCAAGCCCACTTGCTTGTAGAAGAACAGTTTAAACAAGGACATTTGCAACTATCAACGAGTCCCTGGAACTCGCCCATATTTGTGATCAAGAAAAAATCGGGCAAATATCGCTTGCTCCACGATTTACGGGCTGTTAACGCCCAAATGGAGCCGATGGGGGCGTTGCAGCCTGGACTTCCAAACCCAGCCATGATTCCTGAGGGGTGGGACATTCTGATAATAGACCTCAAGGACTGTTTCTATACTATACGGTTACATCCTCGAGATTCCAAGCGATTTGCCTTCACGCTCCCTGCTATAAACAGGGGCGAGCCAGATCAAATAATGCCCCACTGCAATTGCCACCGGGAATCTTTCTGATTTGCGGTGATAGGGCCTGGCAGGGCATACCTTCCAGGATGATAAGGGGTCCCTGCACCCTAGGGCGATTAACGCTACTCACCCCCAATACATCCATGATCCTCGACCTGCATCGTAAATTTGGAAGAGTTAAAAGAGGGATTCACTCTCACCAATTTCAAAAGGAATGTGATTCTAACGCAAAGTTCTGGTCTCCGGGAGAGGTAATTGCAGCATCCATCCTGGCGCCCGGGGTCGCAACAGCACAGGCCCTCACCACTCTCAGAAAAATGGGGTGTTGGCTTGCAAAGCAAACGAACGACACGTCCCGGGCAATTTCTGATCTCTTAATGGATGTAGATTCTGTCCGACATGCCACCTTGCAAAATCGTGCTGCCATTGATTTTCTGCTCTTGGCCCACGGGCATGGGTGTGAGGACTTTAAGGGGATGTGCTGCATGAATCTCTCCGACCATTCTGAATCGATCCACCGTAGTCTCCAAAACCTAAGGGATCTCACTAATCAACTACAAGTGTCCTCTGGTTTTGGTTTTGAGGATTGGCTTAAAAGTTTTGGTTTAGGCCCTTGGGTCACTTCAGCACTAAGAGGCCTGGTTACTATGGTTCTTATGATAGTGTTACTCTTGCTTATTATGCCTTGCATGTTTCGCTGTCTGCAGCAGATGCTAATGCGAGCCGTCGAAGGTCGTATGAGCCTCTTAGCCCAAAAAGAAAACGGGGGAAGTGTGGAGGACGTGGTTCAGCTCTGGCTCAAGGAGAAGGGCCTTGGCAGCCAGCTGGAGTTAGTGTAAGTAGGTTATAGTGCACACCAAGGTTACCCTGACATTGTCCTAACCACGAGGATTGCAAGAACCGGTTAGGACCGGCCTGATAGTGGGGGTTCGCCATCTAGGGATTCCAGAACTTTCCAGCCCGACAGCCAATCGTGAGCTCAGGCTTTGCAATATGTATGAGGCTAGTTATTTCCTGTATAAAAATACTTGCTTGTAAGACAATAAACGAGCTCTGCTGATGACCAACGGGTGTCCGCAGTCTCCCTCTCCCCGACACGGTGCAACCGGAGAGACAGCCAGTCTCCGAGCCCCACGCTGGGCTCCATTCCATTCGTTGCGCCTTGAGAAGGAATGAACTTAGTCTGGGATGCAGAGTGAGACAACTTTATTTTCAAACTAACTTCTTTTATGCTCTCTTAACACAAGTGTTATGAAGATTACAACCAATCAGCATCTTGGTGTCTGTCCCTTGTTTCTCTAACTATTGATAAGTGAGTCCATCTATTTAGGAGGGAGTTAAGGTGAAGAGGATGTCTTTACAAATTCACCTTGGCCTGTCAAGCGGGACACTTTTAGAGCTCCAGGGGAAGAAAGCAAGAGAGTATCTTCATTGTAGAACTTCCCAACAGCGTGGGTAAATACCATCCAACTCCAGGATACAGTCTACTTCTCTGCTAGAAGACAGAAAAAAGAGTTTGTTATAAAATATACAACTTGGAGAATGAGCAGAGCAAGTGGTTTGGAAGCAGAGGTTCCACACTATACATCATTTAGAAAAAACAAGACTTCTTGTACAGCCAAATTGTGGCAATGCTGTAATACAAGGAGCTAGAGGCACAGGAACAGAAGTCAGAGTAGTGTCTGAACAAGGAAAAAGACAAGAGAAATAGGACACATTTAGTTTAAGTAGGAATAGATGGTGTGGGTCTGCTTGTATATAGTAAAGGGACAGAAAATAGATATAATTAAAAACATCACAGAAAAAAAGAAAAAAATATATAAATCAGAATTTGTCAAGAGAATTGATATAGGTAGTGGAAAGTAAGATCCATGGTTGAGTACCCAAAGGACATGATAAAGGAACACAAGCATCCTAGTAATAGCGCAGGTTACTTATTGTTACTGATATAAAGTTGTAGAAAATTAAACAAAAATGGAACAGACATCAACACTTCTATAAAGAGTGGGTCTGTGAAACAAATAATCTTTTGTTTATTAGCATAGAGCTATATTGATAAAGGTAATTGTATAGATGTCAGAAATCTGTAATGTGTTTTATTTAGTACTAAGAGCTATTCTGACTAGCGTGATCAACATGATCATATTAAACTGACTGAAAACTGAATGATTGATATATGCACAGCAAATAACTAACAAGAAACCATATCTGAATATGAGAAGGTTGCTTAGAGATTGTGAGGAGGCTGGACACATATCAATATTTACCTCTCTCTGGAATTAATATAACATTTTCACTGCTCAAATCTGTGGATAACTCAAAGACTGATTGGATGCATTGAAAGCAAAAGAATAACATAGAGTGAGCTGAATAGCATAGGAAGTTGAGCTCATTCACTCAACATGTGAAAGTTACTGGAACAAGGAGCGCAGATCAGCTCCACTGAACTGGGAACTGTATCCCAGAAAGCAGCATCCCAAGTGAGGACACCTTGTCAGCCTGAGTTCTCAGCACTGCAACGGGAAAGAGCATAGAAGTGATGCTAGCAAGTGAGATGGAAAATATCTACCACTGTATATGGAGGTGGTAGGGACTAGAACAGAAATGATACATCAGATGTCAAACATTGTTTTTGAAATGCAAAACCTCAGTGAAGTCCATAGAAATGTCTTGCAACAAAAAGTCACAGAGGTGATCCATAAACAGGGTTGGCATAACTCAGGACAACTTTCGTGCTGTGGGGACTGATAGTCTTCAAGAGTTCAACATGGTTAGCTGGGAAAATAATAAAATATATATATATATAAATAAGTGAATAAATAAATAAATAAGATAGGTGATTTGACTGCAATGTGAGAGAGCCCTTGTGGAAAGAAGACACTAAGTTTGGAAGGGCTTTTCACTGAAGGGACATAAAACAGTACTCAGTGTCTAGAATTTGATCCATATCTGCATGAACAGTGTTTGTTCACTAGGCAAACAGTATTTTGCTGAATTTTGCCCCAAATTGACTTCATCTCTGTTCCTTCTGGTCTCAATAATGATAATAATACGGTGACAAGGCATACAGAAATGTTTGGTCATTTATCACCCATAGAAATCCAGTTGTTTATTTAACAGCATTGTGCTTGCCCAGGAGAGAAGGTCTGCAGTGAGGAATGGCAGGGTTGGTACTACTTCAGAACAACCAAACTTTGACAAAAACAGTGCTTTTACTATGCCTGGAGAAGTGTTCTGTAAGGTCAGTTGAAATTCAGTTGTTCCCCTAAATTAGGGAGAACAGACTTTGTTATGTACAGACATAGTTTTTTTCATTTTTTTATAGTGAGTGCATTTACTTAAAAAATATTTATTTAAATATTGACCTTTTAATGAGGAGTTCAAAACCAGAAATAAGAAATTGGGAAGAAAAAGTCAATTTCATAAAAAAAAGTGCTTGTTTTGGTTCTTTTTCCTTTGCTGTAGATCAAATGGATACTCAACTAATGGCAATTTACCATATTGTAAGCCATTAATTAATATGTCATAACATAAATATGTTATACTACCACTCTCTTAGCCTGCCCCAGCAATGCCTGACTGCCTCATTGAGAGCAGTCTAGGCTAAATTTCCTTGTCTGGGAATTGGGGCATGCTTAAAGTAGTCATCCCTGCTCTCTTGCTCTGTTTCCATCTTGTAGGCTCTTTGTGGCACTTAACACTGTAGAGTGATAGAGACCATTACAGATAAAACTCTGTCTCCTGGTCCCACTCAATCTTTCTCCAGCAGTGTATGGTAACTATACAGACATGACACAAATTCCAGTTCGAAGTGAACAGGGCTTAGGATTCAAGAATTCTGGGCATCTGTGTAGGTTTATGTGTGTATTTTAATGCTAACAGCTCAATGTGATAGTCACGTACAGCCTTCCCCCATACTCCTCCCTCACTGCTGGTGTGTGAGGAGAAATAATTCTCACTGTGGCTGCAAAAGATAACAAAAAATCTCAGTAATGCATGAACCAGGCACCCTCACACACACCTTTAAAGCCCACATGTGCCGACAAACTATGACTTTCTGATACAGGATGGTCTCTCAGGTGACCTAGAAAACCACCTGGCATATGGATCACTGCTCTGTTGCCTAGTTTCATAGAAACATGATTTACAGCAGAGAAGGATCAGCAGCCTTTTGGCAGGGCCGATTCTACTCATGTGTCTCAGTGGGGGGTGGGACTTTTTAATTTTTTTTTTTTTTTGCCTGCCGGAGCCTGGAAGAAACAAACTGTTTGCTGATTATAGTGATCTGAGCTCCATCCATGTTATTCTCAGTTACATAATGTATTTGATTACTAACATTCTGGAAATCGCAGGCTCTTCTGGCACAGAAGACTCTTTTCTGTAATGTAGCAGCATGAACACTGTTGTCATCTGAAAAAGACTTGAGCAGATTTGCAATTTATAAAACAGTTGTCCTCTTCCCTTAAATTTTCTTTCTTCTGTGTTTTTCACAGATGCAGCTAGAGCAAGTGTCAGAAAGCACCAACTAAAGTGCCATTCTGTTGCCTTCAGTATTAAGTATGTTCCTGTTGACAGTAACTGCTGTGATACTCAGCAGCCCAACCTCTGGATTCCCACAAAGAGTTAGGGCCTGTCCAAGCCCAGGAAGTGACAAGCTTTGCCCTTGGATTTTACAGCTGAACTATATCTAATAGCTATGCATGAGGGATACAAATACAAGGAAATATATATAATAAGGTGAAGGAAGAAATACAAATACAACAGCGTTAATGAATGTGGCAGTGTGCCCTTAGCACATGAGCAGACTAGCATTCCCTATCATCCTTTTGGGAAGGGATAGGAATACTGGTTTATAGACTTATTGAAAAAGATGTAAGCTCTTTGGATGCAGTGGCCTTTTTCATGTCTGCACTGTGTTGCCATTGTGGTTAAAAAGTAGAAAGAAGAGCCAGGAAGCTGCTTGGCAGGTGAGAAGAGGGGGCAGCAAGGGTGTCCTGTCTGAAGGCTGGCAAAAGAGGAGTGTTCGGATGCAGGAAGGTGGTAACAGAGTAAAGGCTGCAGGATAACATTCATTATGCTGTGTCTATTTGGGGGCCTCCCAGTTCAAGGGAACTATGGGGCAACTGAAAAAATCCAAGATAGCCAGGGCCTAGAGCATATGGCTTAGGAGGAGAGCTGTGTGGATTTAGTCAGAAGGGAAGGCTGAAGACCAGTCCAATAGCTCCCTGATAGCTGCTTGTAGTTGACTCCTAAATAAATGAAAGCTATGGACCAATCCCTGGCTCCAAAGCGAAGTTGCACAGACAACCTGCTATATCCACTGCTTTCAACTAGTCTCTTCTGGAGCAGACTGGGTGCATATGAACTGAGCCCTGTGTCTCATCTGGGCTCCATACAATACCTCTGTGGCCCCAAGACTTGATTACTGTTTGTAGATTTTTTTCAGGTCAAAATATCTGCAATAATGTGAAGGATGTTCTGTAGCCCATGGTGTGCTTTGCATGTTCTGAAGTGTGGCAGAAGGGAGGGCTGAAGGTGCAAATCATGCTGTGATGGTTTTGAAGCACTGTATGGAATAGCAGGAGACAAACATGGTGCATCACGTCCATATTTTGTTTCTGCAATGGTCCTTTTTTGGGGGGGGCTGTCTACAAGGCCAGCATCTTGGAGAGAAGTGGTTCAGAACAGGACCAGGAGAGGACTAACAGAAAGTATCCACACTTGAGCTGTACCAGGCCTTCCAGACAGACCTAGTGTTTTAGACTGCCCTAAATATCTTTCACTACCCATTGCAGGAAGGCATAGGGCCCCAGCATCACTGGTGACATCCTTCCAGGTTGGTTGAGGAGGGCAGGTTGAGAACTAGTCTAGGAGGTGGGTAACCTGTTTAGGTCTCCCAGCAATTTGCCCAGCCTCAGGCTTGAAGCGCAAGCAGAAGAGCGGGGCCCTGCTCTCAAGTGCCACCTCCGTGGTAAAGCTTTGGTGCCTCTATGAACGGCTTTGCAAGCTTTGGGTAGCAGTACAGTGCCAAGACTTAAAAACTGAACCCCTCTCGCCACCACCCGCCTGTCACTCTCTGCTGTTTTTGGCTCTGCAGCATTTTGAGCGAGCTGCAAGGGCCCCTCATGGCTGGGGGCCCTGCACATCCGCACATCCAGGCGTCACGGGGAGGCCTCCGGCTGCAGGTGGCATCTCCTGCTTGTGCCAGCGACTTTCCAGGAGAAGCCCGGGAAGATGCCTCTCCCCTCCCAGAATGGCTGGCAAAGGAGATGCTGAAAAGGCAGCAGAGAAGTTACTCAGTCGGCCTCATGGAAAATATATCAGAAAACCTGAAAGTTCAGCGTCACTTCAACCCTGCAAAGAGCCTCTCAAAAGGAAAGGTATTGTGGACATTACAGTGTGCATCCCTCGGCCTCTAGCAGTCCCTGTTGTGAGCAGGATTGGACCCAGAGGAGCTGGGCAGCCAGACACAGAGCTGACAATAGCTCTTTGGGTGAACTTATTTACAGTAACATGTAAAGAACTGGTGATGGCAAGCTGAGTTAGATGGGTGCCTATTCAAGGTGGAAGATGGGAATCTGCAAGCCAGCAAAAAATATGAGAGTGGCTACATAATTCAAACTTTATATAGTGCTGGTATTGGCTCTGCAGCAGATCCAGGGACAGAGAAACCAAGCTCTTTTTTATCTTGACAGTGTGAGCTGCCCAAACTGAAGCCTGCTGCTCAGGCAATCATTTCCAGAAACCTGCCTATCTCAATTAGGCTGTAATGTTTACATTGAATCCCCAGAAGATGGAGCAGAGAGAAGCTCTCTTTTCCCTAACTGAGCTGAGTTGGAGTTGAAAACTCAAGAACATGTGGGTGGGAGGTAAGGAGAAGTAGGGAGGATGCAGAATACAGGATTGCCAGAGCAAAAGCAAAACAAATAGGGTGTGAAAGGTCTGGGAGCAGATATGGATAAGCAGGTATACAGCAAGTATGAGGTTTGATTAGTCAGAGGAAATTCCATGCGTGGATGCAGACGGATCCAACTTCTGAGCAGGTCCAGGTCTCTAGGTGGACACAGCAACATGACCTGCTCCTAAGTGAATGACAGCGCTTTGGACTGTGGTCAGGACCTGAACATGCATAGTATGAACAAGACTGATCATTGTAAATAAAAAAATGCCTTCTCTCTAATCAGCCAGTTATTTATTCACTTTCAGGAAAGCAGGATGGGATGAGGGAGTGGTGGCATATTGGTGTTCAAGAGCAAAATTAGGATCTTAATTATTTGGCTGCTGCTCAGAAGGCAAAATTTTCAGTATAAATGCTAAGTATTGATTACGCTTATGATGATGACTGTGTAAAAAGGTATTGCCACTGCTGGCATGTGGAGTGTGTTTGGTTGTTCTTTTGCTTTGCCACAGTCTGGCTGTGCAGGAAGGGGCTGTAAGCCAGCCGGCCAGTGACTCCAGCTGAGGGCATTAGCCACAGAAGCACCCAAGGCAGGAATGGCTGATACCATGGGCTTAAAATAGAGTTGGTGCTGCTCCCTTCAAAATTAATGCTGAATTCTCATTGTCTTTCATGTAGGTAGTAGGTGCAGGAAAGATACTTATTTAGAGAGTGTGATATACAAATGAGACCTTCTTTTCACAGTAAATGTATTTAAGAAAACAATCTGAGAGGAAAAGAAAGGTGTCTGCTCATTAGTTCAGATCTTGTCCCTTCTAAAGGCACCTAAATAATACACTGTGAAGCATTACTGCATGTAAGCCTAATAGCACTATAGGTGACTTATTTTTTAACACTTTGTTTTTATTATTATACTTTACAAGATTGAACAACAAATGACTCTTGAACAACTTCAGAGACTGAATTCTGCATTTCAGGTATGGTTTTACCAGTGAAATTGTTATCTCTTAGTGTAACATAAAAAATGGCCAAAACCACATGTTGATTGGAGAGAAGCATGGGAGCAGGGAAAAATGCCTTATCTATCTTGTGCAATGTTTGTGCAATGTGTTTTGTGCAATGTTAATGCTTCTAATTGACACTTTCTTCCCTGAGTGATTGTCACATCAGTTTGCTTTGGAATAAGAACGTTTGGGGTGGAAATTATGATTTATAATAACTTTGATGTAGTCATTCACTCTCTCTGAAAAGTGGCTGTTTTCCTGATGTATTGGTTTCAGCAATCTCCTTGGAGCATATTCTTTACAGAGGTTGCTCATTCCCATGTGGGTATTCACAGGAATACTCAACAATCAGTGCTTTATAATCAATAGGGAAGTATTCTATGTTCTCTTTAATCAATATATCTCTCTTTCGGGATTCTAAAATCCCAATATGGGGAATCTTTCCTGTTGCCACCTGCACACGACATCAAATGCCCCGCAATGTGTCCTCTGAGCACAAGCATGGGAGCAAATGCCTGGAGGCAGCAAGGGAGCAGATCTGCCATAGCAGCCAAGCCCCCACAAAAGAAGCCAGTGCTACTGCTGAGCTTCCCTAAGTGATGGCAGTCCAGGGGAATCTCCTTACCTGGCACAAGGCTTAGGAAGGGAGGGACGCAAGGCTTGTCAATATGCAGTGGTTACCTGGGGCATCTGATGTTTGCTGGTGATAAATTTATTCTTCTTCACAATGATTCGTGTTTTCTGGCACTCAAGGAGGAAATCGCATTTTGGAAGAGGAAGGGAGAGGGAAACGGGTCTCTGGGATTAGAGCCACCAGCTGCTTTTGGGAGCTAGTAATATGGAAGAAGCCAAAAGCTGTCAAAAGGGAAAGATCTTTTTAACAGAGGAGGAAACCTGGCATCTAGACAGAAAAAAAAAGAGCAGCTGTAGGTTGGACAGCCTACACACACAGTGATGGCGTGCAGCAATAACAGCACTGTTCCTTTCCTCCCCTTGCAAAATGTTTGCAATCAAGAGGCTAAATACAGCTCTTGTGCTGCTGCTGTTCACGAGAGGAGCAACTGGAGCAGTCCCTGGGAGATGCTTGTTGTGCCTGCAAGGGGAGGGCGAGCCGCCTGCAGAAACAGGGTGACGGAGGCCTGGTCGGAGCTCGGCCCCTGCTCCAAGCTCCAGCACTTGTCTGACACGAGCAGGTCACCGGGCCTGTGGGACAGCCCACCTGCAGGTGCTGGGCTCCTCGCAGGCCCTGTACTGAGTGTGCTCCTCCGTTGGCTTCATCGCAGTGCTGGCATGAACCCAAGCGCATCCTCAGCATTTCCCTACCTGGCACACGATTTCCAGAGCATGGAGCCTGAGGTGCATGGCCCAGCAGGACTGTAGTTTGAACACATCTGCCTAAGCTCGGCTTCTGTGCCCCAAATCTGAACCTATCAGTAAAAATCACAGTGCTTCCCTGTCTCTCCAACATGTTCATGAAATACTCAGGGGAGTAATGAAGTTGCCAGAACTCAGAAATGAGATGATTCACACCAGAAAGCCTAGCAATTTTGGCAGTAACTACAACAGTTTTTTAAGTGGGCAAATTGTTTGCCATGGAGTCAATGATCCAGCTGCAGAAGGGGTGAATTTGCAGACTAAGTGCCCTGCCAGAAACATCCCAACTTCTCTGCAGATACTGCCAGTTGGTTGTGGGGGGGCTGCTAAGCTGAGCAGTGCAGTAATCAATGCTGGCAAAACAGAAAAAAATCCCAGATGGCTGAATTCAAGTCCTAGAAATAATGCTGAGACACTTTAAATAAAGAATAAATAGCACTGTTTTCTGTATGACCTGAAGCAATCACACCTCAGGACCTTGGCTGAAACTGGCTCACTGCCTCCAGGATATCTGACTGACTCAGGTTGTCTTCATAGCAGTGAAGGACATCAAAGAAAGAGGAGGAAAAAAAAAAAAAGAAGGTGTGTGAGGAGGTGACTCCGAGGCTGGAAGCAGGGCTGCAGGGAGGGAAAACAGTGTTCTTCTGCATTCTGCACCTTTTTCATAGGAACTAGTCTGTGACCCTGACTCTGAAGTAGACTGAACCTCAGAAGCAGAAGAGGGAGGAAACGAGTAGCTGAACATAGAGAAAGTGGAGAGACTAGAAAAGAGAGCAAGACAAGGGAGCCAGGGAGTAGAAAGTGTCAGAGGCAGAGAAAGATTTGCAGGATGGAAAAAAATCACCCAAAGTCAGTTACAAGCTTTACAGATGCCAGGAAGGAGGGGAAGCATGAATGGGTTGGCATTCCAAGAGAGTCTACCAGCAAACACATTTCGGAGTCTAGCAGCAAACACACTTGCTTCATTTTCAGAGGAGGCTGGGAGGGATGAGAGCAGAGCTGTGGCTGCAGTTGGGGTGCCTGGGCCGCATTCCCAGCCTGGCAGGTACCTGGTTTTCTTGCTCATCGCTATCCAAAAGCTGCTCTATTCCTTCATCTGACAATCCAAAAGGCTGGCCAACCTGGTTAGGAGGGCTTTAAACTAGGCGAGAAAGGGGAAGGGGAGTGTCACATGGACAGGGCAATCAGGACCACACAGCCTAGGTCAGATGGCATCCAGCGGGAGTATGCTAGTGGGGAAGTGAGGATAGGAAATGATCACAGAGGGTCCTCTTTCACCCCTCCTGGGAAACCTGCAGGCTCAATTACTTCCCTGAAATGCCTGTACACCAATGCACGGAGCATGGGGAATAAGCAGGATGAACTGGAGATCTGTGTGCGGTCCCAGCGTCATGATCTCATTGGAATCACAGAGACATGCTGGGATAGCTCACACGACTGGAGCACTGCCATGGAAGGCCATGTGCTCTTCAGGAAGGACAGGCTGGGAAGGCGAGGTGGTGGAGTTGCTCTTTATGTGAGAGAGCAACTGAAATGCATGGAGCTCAACCTGGGAGTGGAGGATGAGCGAGTTGAGAGCTTGTGGGTAAGGATTAGAGGGCAGGCTAATGTGGGAGACACTGTGGTGGGTGTCTGCTACAGGCCACCTGACCAGGACGAGGAAGTTGATGAGACCTTCTATAGTCAGCTGGATATTACCTCACGGTCACAGGCCCTGGTTCTCATGGGGGACTTCAACTATCCTGACATCAGCTGGAAGGACAACACAGCCAGGCACAAACAGTCCTGGAGGTTCCTGCAGTGCGTTGATGATAACTTTTTGACGTGGCTTGTGGAGGAGCCAATGAGGAGAGGTGGGCTACTGGACCTCGTGCTAACAAATAGAGAGAGACTTGTGGGAGATGTGAAGGTGGGGGGTAGCCTCGGCTGCAGTGTCCATGAGTTGGTGGAGTTCAGGATCCAATGAGGAGGAGACAGGGCTGTAAGTAGCCTTGCAACAATGGACTTCAGGAGGGCCAACTTTAGCCTCTTTAGAGACCTCCTTGGAAGAATCCCAGGGCTAGAGCTCTAGAAGGAAGGGGGGCCCAAGGGAGCTGGTTAGTTTTCAAGCGGCACTTCCTCCACGCCCAGGAACAGGGCATCCCTGTGTGTAGGAAGGCAGGCAGAGGGGGCAGGAGACCTGTGTGGATGAGCAAGGAGCTTGTGGCAATGCTCAAGCAGAAGGCAGCGGTATACAGAATGTGGAAAAAAGGACAGGCCCCCTGGGAGAAATACAGGAACGTAGTCAGCGCAGAGATGCGACAAGGAAAGCTAAGGCACATGGAACGCGATCCGGCAAGGGATGGTAAAAATAACAAGAAAAACTTCTTCAAATATATTAACAGCAAAAGGAAGATCAGGGAAAATGTGGGTCCGCTGGTGAACGGGGTGGATACCCTGGTTATGAATAACACAGAAAAAGCAGAGTTGCTGAACGCCTTCTTTGCTTCGGTGTTTACCAAGGGCAGCCCTTTAGAGCTCCAGGCCCTAGGGACAAGAGAAGAAGCCTGGAGAGAGGAAGACTTGTCCTAGGTAGAGGAAGGTTGGGTCAGAGAGCACCTAAGGAAACTCCATACCCACAAATCCATGGGCCCTGATGGGATGCACCCCAGAGTGCTGCGGGAGCTGGCAGATGCCATAGCTAAGCCGCTCTCCATCATTTTTGAAAGATCCTGGAGAACGGGGGAGGTGCCGGAGGAGTGGAAGAAGGCCAATGTCACGTCAGTCTTCAAAAAAGGCAAGAAGGAGGACCCAGGAAAATACAGGCCAGTCAGCCTCACCTCTGTCCCTGGAAAAGTGGTGGAATGGCTCATATTGGCCGTTGTCTCCAGGCATGTGGAGGACAAGAAGGTGCTCAAGAGCAGTCAGCATGGATTCACCAAGGGGAAATCTTGCTTGACTAACCTGATAGCCTTCTGTGATGGAATGACCAGCTGGATAGATGAGGGGAGAGCGGTGGATGTCGTCTATCTCGACTTCACCAAGGCTTTTGACACCGTCCCTCACAATATCCTCCTGGGCAAGCTCCGGAAGTATGGGATAGATGAGTGGACACTGAGGTGGATTAGGAACTGGCTGGATGGCAGAGCTCAGAGGGTGGTGATCAGTGGTGCAGAGACTGGTTGGAGGCCTGTAGCTAGTGGTGTACCCCAGAGGTCAGTCCTTGGTCCAGTCCTGTCCAATTTATTCATCAATGACCTGGATGAAGGCACAGAGTGCTCCCTCAGCAAGTTTGCTGATGATACCAAACTGGGAGGAGTAGCTGATACCCCAGTGGGCTGTGCTGCCATCCAGAGGCACCTGAACAGACTGGACAACCGGGCAGTGAAAAACCTCATGCAATTCAACAAGACCAAGTGTGGGGTCCTGCACCTGGGGAGAAATAACTCCAGGCACCAGTACAGGCTGGGGATCGACCTTCTGGAGAGCAGCTCTGCAGAGAAAGACCTGGGTGTCATGGTGGATGACAAGTTGACCATGAGGCAGCAGTGTGCCCTCGTGGCCAAGAAGACCAATGGGATCCTGGGGTGCGTTAAGAAGAGCATCTCCAGCAGGTCGAGGGAGGTGATCCTGCCCCTCTACTCAGCCCTGGTGAGGCCACATCTGGAGTACTGGTCCAGTTCTGGGCTCCACAGTACAAGAGGGAT
Organism: Tinamus guttatus; assembly: GCF_059628265.1. Taxonomy (NCBI): domain Eukaryota; kingdom Metazoa; phylum Chordata; class Aves; order Tinamiformes; family Tinamidae; genus Tinamus; species Tinamus guttatus. Next base: position 5,846,719 of record NW_028288684.1, on the reverse strand, counting down.
GTGGAACTGCTGGAGAGAGTCCAGGATGAGTCCAGGAGAGTCTACAAGGATGATCAGGGGCCTGGAACCTGTGCCCTATGAGGAGAGGCTGAGGGAGTTGGGCCTGTTCAGCCTGGAGAAGAGAAGGCTGAGAGGGGATCTAATCAGTGTCTATAAGTACCTCAGGGGAGACAGTGAGGAGGATGGTGCTGGCCTCTTTTCAGTGGTGGCTGCTGACAGAACTAGAGGAAACTGACAGAAACTGAAGCCTCAAAAGTTCCACAGGAACTCAAGGGAAAATTTCTTAACAGTGAGGGTGACAGAGCCCTGGAACAGGCTGCCCGGAGAGGCTGTGGAGTCTCCTTCTCTGGAGATCTTCAAAACCTGCTTGGGATGCAGTCCTGTGCCACATGCGCTAGGTGACCCTGCATGTGTGACCCTCTAGAGGTCCCTTCCAACCTTAAGCATTCTATGATTCTATGAATCCCCAAAAGGCCAAGGGGGACACCACTCACTGCTGAGGGTTAAAGGGAATTGCTGTCTTCCTGCACCATCCACTGGCTAGGCAGGTATTAAAGAGCACCCGATATCTTCTCTCTCTTGACTTCCTGCTCCATTCTCCTCAGGAGGACACATTAAGCTCAGGATATGGATGATCTTTAGCAAGACTTGCCCCAGCTCTGAGCAAAAATCTCCCCAGCTCTGAGCAAAAATCTCAATCCCATAGGATCCATAGTGTATGTGTTTTGAAAGCACTTTGCCATATTTTATACACTATTTAAAAGTTGCAAACTATGCTTTTCTGAGTAATAGCTATATTTCTATGGAACCTGAAATTACCATATTTTGTCTGCTGGTGCAAAGAAAGGACTTGGGTTTATTTCCTGCTCTTTTTTTTTTTCTTCATTTTTGAACAACAACGAGACTTTTGCATCCAGATAGCTGAAAGCAAGGTTTTATTTTGTCTATTAAATAGTATCACTAAGCTGAAAAATACACAGAGATATAAGTCCAGTTGACACTAAAGTCAGGAGACAACATCCATCCCAGGGTACTAAGGTAATGTAGAATGTATTTTCTAACTACTGAAGTAAAGAATTCAGGTTGGATGGCCCATAAAACAATGAAGAAAATGATTGTAATTTTAGACTAAATTGCCAGAATCTATGTTCACATTAACATGCTTGTTAATGAATAATCTTTAAAAATAAAAATATTTTTTCAGCAGTTTCTCGTTCTTTCTTTTACTCTCAGGAACTGGAAAAGGATGGGTACAAATCACTGGATTTAGAGAAGTTTAAGCAGATAATGAAGAAGTGCATGAGTCCACATAACACAGTGAGTGAACTACAATTTTACAAAAGCCTTGAAAGGAACACCACATTTTGTTAACCCTGCAGATACGAGATCATTTGAGGTTTGTGCTGTTGAAGCCTCTGAATTTTCCTAAAAACCCAGAATATTAGGCATTCAAAATAAAATATGGAATATGGGAGAACCGCATTTTAAATATATAGTTGCTCCCTGTGTCCAGTTCGGTTACTTGTTTGTGCTTGTGAAAAGGGAGATTAAGAATGATTGATGGTATTAAGTGAAAACTGTAGAATAACTCTGAGAGCAGAAATGAACAATATCTAGGCCACTATCTTTTTTGTTCAGTCATTAAGAGGTTAGCATTTTTATGTAAAATTATTTCATAATTGGATTAGTCTGATCCATGTTTGGAAAAGTATGTATTCCTGAAATTCTGTTACTCATTTAGAAAGCAGCACCAAAGCTGAGACTGCAAAACCCAATTATTGCCAGCTGAATAAAAATCTACTATGAAAGTAGTGGATATTAACTCAATTACTTTTCACATATTTGTCTCAAATATGTTTATCTTATCATACACCCTTTTCAGAATGACGAGCAAGTTGAAAAGCTTTTCATGAAAATAGACTATGCTGCAACAGGAAATATTCAGTGGGTGAGTATCCATTTGGGACAGGTTGGAGGGGGGCTTGTTATTTTGTTTACTCTAACTTGGAGAACAAATTTTTAGTCAGCAAGGAATGATAGCACTGCAACCTCAAAAATTCAGCAACAGAATTGACCTTTAAGTCAGGGTTCACAGTATATTAAAGAGAGGAAGTATTAAATAATTTCAAATTTTCATATTAAAGTTATTTTGTAAAATGCACTTTTTCATTCTATTTTAGACTGGGATTTTCTTGGGAAAGGATCCAAGTTTCTTTGGGAGTTTTGCACAAATTGAGAAAGAAGCTGGGTAAATTATCCTGAAATCCTCATCCAGTTCAAACTTGTACAAAGGCACTTCCATACCCGTGTCCTGCTCCTCTCCATGCACAGCAGTAGGCACCTACTGGACACTTCCAAAAAATGCAGAAGCATTTGATGTTGCTTCTGGCAGACATCCTGCCCTCCCCTGGCCCTTATTCTTCCTGTTAGTTGGTGTTTATAACATTAGAGTTTGTTGCCCCTTGGAGGAAGACTTGATAAGGTAGCAGAGTATTTCTATGATAAAGCTTTTATTTACAAAAATATGAGCACAAAGTCATGTCTCTTGGACCAGCAGTGCCCAGCGAGCAAGGAGGCCCATATTCTCATCCCATCTCTTGCCCAACCGCTCCCCGCCATGCTTCTTGCCCCTGTCCAGGGGGGTGGGAGCTGGGCCTGTGCTGTCCACCTGGGGACATCGCGTTCCCCTTAGCAGAGGTGGCCTGAGACGAGAGGGTAGCAAGGGAGCCGCACAACCTCAACTCACAGTGCAAGACCTGCCGGTGACACCCTGTCCAGCTGTGCTTTTGAGGCCCTCCTGCAAGATGAAGGTCTTTCCTAAGCTTAGTGATTCTTTGTGGAGGGGAATGCAATGCCTGGAGGCCCTCAGGGAGACGGCACATGCTGCACCACCTGCTCCCTGTTGCATCCCCTAAGCAGGAGGGACTGTGTTCGCCTTCAAGGGTTTGGTGATGGATGGTGAGGAGGCAGGAGGGCTCAGGGGGTGAAGAAGGGGGAACAGATGAGGAAAGCCTTGCAAGTCGCTGCTGCAAACTGTGCTGGTTTCCCTCCCTGGAAACTGATCCACCTGGCAGCGCTGAGGGGCATCACTGCCCAGCCTGGCGTGAGCATATCCCGTGTTTTACCGTTGTGCTCACTGAGTGACCAGATCTCTCCTGTGCCAGAACGACTTCTGCACATACATGCAGCTGGAGTACGCCGAACAGGACAGGTCCTACGCCCGCCTGAAGCGGGCGGCCTTCTCGCTCCCCGCCGCCCGGCGGCCGCTCTGCCCCGGGGAGCCCGTCCTGCGCATGTGTCCCCTGGCTGACCACACGCTGGTGATGGCGCAGGAAGACGGTGTCGTCTCCTTCTGGTCTGCGCAGCTGAAGCTGAGGCGGAGCAAGATGATCTTTGTGGGTGCATTTTATTTTCTTATAAGCCCTTCTTGCCTCATGCTGAATCCTCTATTCAAATGCTAGTCTAAATTACGATGCTCATAAGTGATTCTGCTCTGCAGGAATAGAAAATCGCACTTTAAATGCAAGCTTATATTAGTTCTCTCACTGTGTGATGATTTAAAGCAGAAATATTTGCTATATGCCGTTGTTAGAGATAAAGCCTATAAAATTACAGAATTATCAGTGAGTAAGCGCTCATAGCTTTATTAGCTTTATCACTCCAGCTTAAAAAAGAAGTCGATGATCAAAATCTTAAAGAAAGGGAGCTTAATTGAAAAGAAGTGGGCACAAGAAAGTTCTAGAATTATCCAGAACCTCATGCAGGTTTACAAATTATAAGCATAATGTGGCATTAAAAAAATACTTATTTTTTAAATGTGGCAATATCATGATCAACAGTCTTATAATTTGAACCTTTAGGTAGTTAAACTTCAGTACGTATAAACCAGAAAAATTACCAACCTAATCTGTCTAAAGTTTAGTTAAGGGCAATAAAAAATACCTGCAGAACTGTATCTTCCTTAGTACAGGGGAAGCCCATAGAAAAATGTTTTGGATACAGTGTAGTACTCCTGGGAATGACTAGCTGTTGTTTTAATTCCCAAGATCCTTTTAGCTGCCCTGGCTTACATGAGGACCTGAAATCACTGATGCATTTTATTTTGGTGAAAATATCTATTCCTTTCATTTGCTCCAGCAAATGCTGAAAAGTTGTCCTTGTGGAAAGACAGGATATTCCAGTAAGGTTCATGACTGTATAGGAGTTTCCATTGCTTTTGGTGTTGTGTTGCTGCAAGGTTGTCATTGTCATTATCAAACAGGTAAGAGTTATAGGTGTCTGGTGATTAAAAAAGTAGCAGTTAGTGTTTGGGAAAGCAAATGCACTTACTCTACATCCATAAACAGATGTTGAGACAGAGGTGGTTCTAACTCTGGGAGGATGTGAGGCACATCAAGGCCTAGCAAAAACAGAAGGTTTCTCAAGGGGGAAACTCCTCAAATAATGCAAATAGTGAGGGGTGTAAGATCTTGTTCAAACAAGTGCCCAAAGGAAGCCCCTGTAAACCCCTGTCCATATGCCTGAGCTGAGTAACCATATGTTGCGAAACCATGAGGCCAGAACCAGCTACATCATCACCATCAAAAAAAAAAAAAAAAAGATGTTATATAATGATTGATTTGTCAGTGCTACAGTGGTGAGCAAAAACCTCATCCGGAGTGGGACAGGATTGCTCTTCACTCTGCTTTATATCTGCAACAATCTCTCTTGCTTTTTAGGAGAAGACAGCCAAGAAGAAGCCTAAGTGGGTGTTGGATTTCACTGTCATGACACAATACAACAAACTCCTCTTGGGAACAGCGTGAGTGGTCTCTAACAAGAAATACACCTCAGAAGTAAATATTTAACTCTAGTAATTTCCTGTCACCATATCTTGGGAAAGGGCAAGAGGCCTTAAATGATCTCAAGCCAAGTAGTAGTGGGTTGAGGTCCCTTTTCCAAAATCACGGCAGTGACAAGCTTGTTAGTCCCTCTCTGGTCAAGGACTAAAGCGTGTATCAAACATGAGTCATCTACTTGAAACTTCTCCATGATAAATCCACACATAAAGATAAATCTTTGTGGGAGAGGTAATTATGCAGAATCTTCTGCGAGCTTGTTCAATTCAAATTCTATGTTCATTTAAAAAAAAAAAGAAAAGAAAAAATGGTAATCCAGATAGCGACTTTAAATCATGGACACTCTAAAAACAGTACTTTAAAAATATTTAAAACAAAACATGTAATAGACTGACAACTGACAGGAGAAATCTGTTACCCATTTAAAATTTGTCTGACAGTGATCGGGAAATCCAGTTGTATGAACTTTGCAACTTTGAGCCATACTGCCAGATCAGTGCCTTGGAAGCTGTCCCTTTGAGACTGGACTACTGGTAAGCAATAGTCCTTTCCTGCTGTCCCTCCCAGCTCAGCATCCATATTCTGTAGTCTGTATTTCTGTCTGGCCTTGATGGCAATTATAGTTTCACGTGATATTTCTTAACAATATAAAAATAAATAAATGTAAAAAAATGTGTTGTTACATAGGCCACTTTATCTCTCTTAATTATAATCTTAATTATAATACTTTAACCATATTATATGTTTGGGTGTTTATTCAGCTTGTAGTCAGATTGAATTGTAAATAACAGTGTATAGATGCTTCCTGCCATTGATGGTGAGTGAATATGAAAGACAGCTAAAACCTTTCAATAATCTGCCTCCAAAATACTTGGCACTAAGAAATGTTCTGTACAAATGGGACATGATACTGATTGACTATGCCACACACTAGCCAGCTTAGGTAAGAGACCCCAAAGCTGCCTCAGGAGGTCCCAGTCATCAGCTACCTTAGACTATGGATGATTGTGAGTGTGGATGATGGAGGGAAAATCACACAATCCCAGAATGGTTGAGGTTGGAAGGGACCTCTAGAGATCATCTAATCCAACCCCCTGCTCCAGCAGGGACACCTAGAGCACGTGGCACAGGGTGGCATCCAGGTGGGTTTGGAAGATCTCCAGAGAAGGAGAATCCACAACCTCTCTGGGCAGCCTGTTCCAGGGCTCTGTCACCCTCACAGGAAGGAAGTTCTTCCTCACATGGAGGTGGAATTTCCTGTGTTTCAGTTTGTACCCATTACTCTTTGTTCTGTCAATGACCACCTCCAAGAAGAGTTTGGCCCCATCTTCTTTACATTCTGTAAATTCTTACTGTATTTATACATATATTTCTGTCCGGTCCTGTCTGCTGCCCAGGCAGCTGATATTCCCCTGCAAACCAAATCCTGCCTTCTGCTGCAGGAGTTGGGGCCAATATTCTAAGGACAGGTATAATCCTGACACCCTTCAAGTGACTAAAAGCAGGGCTGCTTCCAGTGCCCCTGTTAACTACTGTGTACCATACCAAACAGCCTGCTGTTATGATAACATATTACATGTACTTCAGTGCACCTTTTATAATTAACAAGCCATGTTACAATTAATTTTGCACATGATGTTTCACAGTTTATTATCTAGTTACATAAGAAGTAGCAACAAGCAGTTGCCTATATTAAGCTTGAGCATTGCAAACAAAATGCAATTAGGCTCCCGGGAAGCTTAGTGTTATTGGTTTGTAAAACAGGTGTAAGGGTAAGACCTTTGCCAAACAAAAGGTTGGGTTAATGGTGTGATAAAGCAATAAACCTTATAATGCATGAACATGTTATTGTGGAGCTATAGAAATGCCGATGTTTTAGCACGGACTTTAATGAAACCTGAGTTTTGTTCACACAAAGTGTTTAAACATACTTGGAGAGTCAAACAGCGCTTAATAATGCATTAGGTGACCTGAAGGCTGGCATTAGTATTGAAATAATATTGCATGTTTAGACTAAGGAATTTTCAATGTATTTTGGTTACATAGATAGTATTTGCCATTAAAACTGTCCAATTTACATACTGCAGACTAACAGGCTTGAGGTGGTTGATCTAAACTTTTTTCCCAAAACGAGGTCTCTGATATCTGTTATTCATCTTGTTCTCATCAAGCCAGAGGTTGTGAATATAAGGAACTATTAGAGATTTAGCTTTATTAGTTCACTAACTTGATCTCAGAAGTCAAGTATTAAGTTCTTTTTCTTATTTCTGCTGTGCAAGCATGGGATATCTGCTATAATAAATTTAACACAGACACATCAGTGTCTGGCAGGTCAAACCTAATCATGAAGAGGTTTTTAACAGGACTTTTTTCTTGCAGTAGAGCAAAAGTAGACTCAAAACAACTAAATCTCAGATTTTTCATCCGAGGATTTTGTCTGAGGAGACGGATCCAAATGTTCATTAAAGCATCTTTTGGAGGAAAAAAAATATATGTTTTTTGGATAGAGTTGACAAGAAATGTATCATTCCTCCTCCACCCCTACCTGACAAAATAACCATGGCACTCAGGCTATTACAAATTCTTTTATTTTTAGCTCACCTGGGACCATTCCTCCCAGGAAGTGTTAACTGCAAGATCTGGGCTGATCTTTTCTCTGTAACTGCTATGGTAGTGGGAGGGCATGCCTTACTTTTCCCTCATAAAGAACTGTCTAAATCTTGACATGAGCTGGGTTCTGATTTGGGACATCAAACTTTGCAGCTGAAAGGTTGTAAAAAGCCCTGGCCAATGCAGCACATTGAAAATAGCCCAGATTTCCTGAGATGTTTAGGTCAGAGTCCCTGGGGGCACCCCTGGGAGCTGATTATGCAGTGGGGGGCAATGGTGAGACATTCTAATGCCGTTTTAGTTTTCTGTAAAAACCTAAAAACAACACACACTGACTACGGAACAAGGAAGCCTAGTGGGATGTACGCAGGCTCTCTTACAGCCTCCGTCGCCGTGATATGAACAGCTTCTAGCAGCGCGGGGGCGAGCAGCCTACCGAGTCTGAGAGGTGCTTGCTGCAGTTCCCGCGTGGCCCGAAGCCAGGAGACATCAGCTGAGGAGGAGCTGCACAACCTCCGCTGACGGCGCCCGCAGGGCCTCGCTGCCTCGCGCGTGACAGCGCTGGGCGGACAACCTGCCCGTGTGTGCTCAGCGCCCCCGCCAGCCCCTCTCCTCCTGCAGCTGGGGGTTTGGGTAGCCCAAGTCGTGCACAGCAGTTCTGTGCCAGACACAGGACAGTTCTGTGATGGGGCTGCATTTAAATGGCCAGAGATTTGTGTGTAACTAAGGAGCCAGGTCAAACCTTAGCTGAGATTCAGTGGAAGGTCTGGCTTACTGTTCTTTTCTTCTGTTTAGTTCCACTGCTCATGATGAGTGTATGGTTCTCTACGGAGATGATCAGGTACGCACCTGGAAAAGTGTTCCTTTGGGGTTCTTTTCAAATCTGAAATGCTCCTTACTCAGTGTTGTCCAATGTACATCTGCCTAGCCGGGAAATGGGGTAGCCTGAGGGAGAACATAAAAGAGTAGATGGGCGAGGGCGTTGTTGCAGCGGGTGGATTGTTTTGCCTGCTCCGTGCAGCCCAAGGCCTTTCCTGCAAGAGCGACGGTCGGTCCCTTCTCTGGCCGAGCCCTGATATTGTAGCACTTCTTCCCTGACCACTGCCCTTCATGATGGATTCAGCTGTCAGTCATGAGCCGAAGGCTCCCAGCAGCTTGCAGGTTTAGGCCTTCCCATGAACTAACCATGGACACCACCTTTCTGGTCTCATTCTGAATGCAAAATGTTGGGGTTGGCTCTCCTCTTCATTTGGAAACTGGCAGCTCTCATGTATTTGTTACTTTTATTGGTATTCTGGGCTCAATTTTTGCAAATTGCTGAGCAGCTTTGTGAAACTGGTGTGTGCCTTCAGCTCTTGCTGGCTTAATTGCAGGTCCTTTGATAGCATATATCTACAACATGAATTAGCCATCTGCTAAACACTGCCTGTTATGTTTGTGCCAAATCCTGAAATCCTTGCCTGTGCAAATCTGCCTTTGAGATCAGGGACTGAGGGGGTAAATATGTGTGTGCCTATAATTTTCTTACAAAACATTTCTTGGCTGTTTCTGTTTTTTCAAATTTTGTAGGGCTGTGTCAATATTTTGCTCATGTCCTCTGTGGGAGAACTCCTAAGGTAAGCACTTATGTTTCACATATAATACAAAGCCACGTGAAAAATGAAAGTCTTTAGTGCTGCTCAGGTGGGAATGCTGATGAAATCTTGTGAATTTTTGCCAGGTGTAACTTTCTTCTTTTGATCTTGTATTGTGATGTATTATCTTGATTTATAAATGCAGTAATTAATGTTTCCCAGTCTAGCTTGGACTAGAATTACCCATCTGGAATGCCCCATTCTGATGCTGTTGCATAAATGTGTTTGCCCTAAAGCTGAAGGCAGAGCAGATGCAGGGACCTGCAACCAAATGAAAAATTTCTGTGATACTTTTTCATGATCAAGCCAGCAGATGGTGCTTGTGCCCTTGCACGTTTCTCGGAGAAACCCTATTGCAGTGTGTTCAGATCAGCTTGCTTCTGCCCTATCCACTGGTGTATAGTATTTACCAGAGGAAAACTGCACAGCTCACAGCCACTTGTCACTTTTCAGAGAGCTGAAGGATTCAACACTGAAGCAATACATATCCCACAAGATTTCAAACCGATTTTGCTTTGGCTGTTTCGTGGTCTGTTTTCTCAAATTGTTGCCTTGCTGTCATCATAATAATTTTGTGGGTTTTTTTTTTCCTTTAAATTTGGAAGGTGGGAGGAGGAGAGTATTTTGTATCATCTCTTTGAACAGCTTTCTAAATGCAGCCTGCTGAAACAGTCTGAGAGAGATGGCTTAGGCCTCTTGTATAAGCTTGTTGAGGCCCAGGGAAGCCTGTATAAACTGGGATTATTTGAAGTCGATGCTGAAAGGTTTGTTCTTATGGGAGCCATGCTGTGAGACCGTTTCAGCCTGGAAGAAAATGATCATAGAAGCACAGAATCATTATGGTTGGAAAAGACTTTCAAGATAGTTGAGTCCAAGTGTAAGCCCTTTAACACCCTGTCTGCTAAACCATGTCCCTAAGTGCCTCATCTACACATTCCTTGAACACTACCAGGAATGGTGACTCCATCTGGGCAGCCTCTTCCAGTGCTTGGCTACTCTTTCCATGTAGTGTCTAACCTGAACCTCCTCTGGTGCAACTTGAGGCCATTTCCTCGTGTCCTATGGGTAGTTATTCTGCCAAAGAGATCAGTCCTTGCCTCACTACAACCTCCTTTCAGGATAAATGTATCAGAAAGGTTCTTTTCTGGGCTTTGGCAAGCACTGATACAGAAGTGCTATGCTTTCCCACTGCTGAAGGGAGAAATCTGGATTCCCACATTTGGAGGGAACTGGGGACTGATTCAGTGCCTGGTGGAAGAGCATGTTATGACTCCCATCAAGTAGTTTAGTATTTTTGCACAATACCGGATCTCACTTAAAGAAGTAAAGGACAAAACTTCTAGCTCTGTCTGTTCAATAAGCAAGACCTAAGCCCATGAGGCAAAGGTAGCTCAATGCTGAGAAGCTGCAGAGGGTATGGTGTTAATGGTACTGGTTTTAATTATTTCAGCCAAGCATTTGAGGTAATTGTTTCATTTGATGAAACGTGAGAGGAGGGATCATAGATATCTTCTTCAGAACACTATGTAGGCTTATTTGTGTGAAATAAGTTGGGAGACTCTAGATACCAGCCCTTATTTTCTATCAGTGATTTAGGGCCAAGAGAAGCCATAGTGCATCCTCACTGAGGATGCGTATGAGGACTCAGCTGTCTCCTGCCTGCTTCTAATGGCTCGGAGGGTGCATCTTAGAAAACTAGAACCCAGTTTGTTGTGGAGACAAGAACGTGTCTCCACGACACAACTCCTGCTTGGGAGTGACCCTGCACAAATGATCTGCTCTGTTCTCTATGCCTCCTTGGACTCTTGCTTGGATAGACCTCCTTAGCTCTCCCACGGGTTTCATTGACATCTGTATGTCTCCTGGAGCAGCCTGGAGTCTGGGATTGACATGGAGCTGCTTGTAAAGGGCAGCATAGATTGAGGCAATCCCATATGCCAAGGCTCAGGTGGGAATTCTCATGCAGGCACTGATCTCTACTGTCCGTGGGTGAAGGGGATGAAATGCTGGTTTACAGCACTCCAGGAAGGGTAGTTTTCTTTCTCCCCACCTTTGCACCCTTGACTTTATTTTTTTTTCCAGAACATGGAAGAAACTGCCAAAAACTGATAATATGCCAAGCATTTGTCTTGAGAGTGCTATTCTCTCTCCCAGTGTGACTTACATCCGCTGGAAAGTGCATGAGGACTGGGTTACACAGGTAAAAGAATAAAAAAAATGGGAGAGCTGGTCTGTCGTTTGATAAGAGTGGGAGCAGCAGCATGCTGAGAAGAGGCTCAGCTACACGTTTACACAATTCACGCTCATGAAGAGTTTAATTCACTTTATTCATCTGTGTTTTTTTCCTTTCTATAGAAAAGAAAAAAGAAAGGGAGAGAGAGAAAAAAAAAAACAGAATAAAAAATAGCCCAGCAGACTGTATCTTCCTATGGACACAACTTTGCGTTAAACATTATTCTCTCTCATTCTTTGCAGCTGAGTTACTATGACTCCATTAAAGCTGTAATTTCGACCTCCAGCCACGAGTCGACAGCTTTAGTAATAGGTAACAATTTTGCTTATCCTTAAAACAAGTAGGAAATTCTTACCAGATAATTTGTGTTCTCTGTGCTTCCAGGCCTGGAAGTTTACTTCCAATTTACTGTAGTTCCACCATAGTGTCATTGCTACCTTCATACCTAGTAGTGGCCTGAAGTGTAAACATGTTCATTGATGACAGAAGGCATCCAGGTTCTGGGGACAGAGTGGAATGGAAGCAGAATTCTCTCCTTTTTTTTTTTTTTTTCTTTCCCTCTGGGATTACCTATTGTACAGGCACAGGTAGGTTTTGTACATGTGAGACTGATTCATAAGCCCCTCCATGGCCAGTAGAAAAGGCAGCAGCCTTGCAGCTGAGCTGAACTGATTTGCTGACCAGTCTTACCAACTTTGGGAGCTAATGCAGGAGAGCAAGAGTCGCAAAGAACATTTGCCACTTAGTAACCTATCCCTATGGTCTAAAAATATCTTTGACAAGGACCTGAATCCTCAGGTTTTCTGCAGACTCCCTTTTTTCCTCTTGCCTGCAAGTTTACACTGAAAACTTGGTGAAATGTCAGAAAATATAAATGATTGCCATCATCATCATCATTAGATTGCCATCTAATTCATTTTACCTCACTAGAAATAATGCAAGATAAAAATCTCTGATTGATATGATTTGTTGATATGTTGGAACTAAAGATTTTCTAAATGATAAGAAAGTGTGTGTACCTTGGGCAGAGGTACAAGCTGGAAGGTATGGCCTTGGGGGCACTGTCACAGTCTGAACCCTTAGTGGGGAAGTCAGTGTGTCCCAAACACCAAGAGGAGAAGCTTTGCATTAATTCAGGTGATAACATAAGAATAGACATCTGGAATATAAATAATACAGTTTTCAGTTTTGAGCTTGTGTCCAGGAATACTGAGAACTCGCCAGTGCTTTAAAAATGAATATTTAAACCAAAGGCTAAATGGTTACTGGGGAATTTTCATAGAATCATAGAATCATTATGGATGGAAAAGACCTTCAAGATCATCAAATCCATCTGTAAAACTATCAATCACAAGCATGCCTGCTAAACCATGTCCATCTGTCCATGAAATCTATCAGAAATCTGTCCTTTGGGTCACAACTTGCCAAGAGTATGCACCTTGTAAGCTCAATGTCTGTCTTGAGACTTTGAGCTAAAATACTAAAGTTCTGTGTTACATGCAGGCTGGCTAACTTTATTCAGTCTTTAAATAACCAGTCCACACGAAAAAAACTTACGTGTTTGGTTCCTTTCGCTTTGTATTTCTGGGTCTTGTTAGTGGAGGTGAAATGAACCCAGCAACTCCATGGCTTCTTTTCAGCAAAGCACCTGAGCAGCTGCTGAACCCCGAGCCCAATGGGACACATGCAAATGTACTTCCTTAAATGAATTAAAGACATAAGAAGGTCTCTCAAATCTTTTTCACTCTTAAGCAAGTTGATTGCAAAGCTCCTGTTAACCTCCCTGAGCAGAATCCCCTCTTTTGAGGGTAAGTAAATAAATACATTTCCTCGATACACAGATCAGCTCGCACACAGCCTTGAACTGTGAAGCTCTGAACATTTCCAACATCAGAGTTAAGTGTGTGCAGCTCTGCTACAGCTCACTGCCGCCCAATTTGTCTTCATCTGCCCACAGGAAGAGAGTGAGAGAACTCCCGTCTCCTCAAGGTCACCTCTGGTTTCCATGGTGACCATTTAAATGTAATTGTCTTATCAATCGGAACCTCCTTTATTTTCATAAGCAACTATAAAATCTCTGCTGGTTTCCATAGCAACCATCTTTAAACACGTATATTTGCTTTCTTTAGTCTTAGCTGAATTGTTGGAAATAGTGCAAATTAACTGCTGGTACAATATTTCACATATTTTTTCTCTTAAGCTATTATTTACTGTCACCCAGAACAACACTCACGATGCCACTACTGTCCTTTTGTTCGTGCTTTTTAGAGCTGCTCTTTGTTATCTGCCCACGTGAGCAAAGCATCTTAAAGTCATCATTTTCCTGAGGAACAGGAAAACCTGAAGCTTCTGGAGTTTAGTCTTCCCTTCCCAGTTCAGGCCCTTCTATCTGTCTCTCCCAGACAGATGTGGTGCCCTTTCATTAGCCCAAATCACTTGTGGGAAAAATTTGCAGGAATAGCACCTCCCCTCTGGTAACCTCAGCACAAAGTACAGTCATTACTGAACAGCAACACTAGGAGTTAGTCAAATATTATTACCCATATAGTGTGAAGAATATGCACAAGGTTAATGGGCCATCTACACTGCAAATCCAATAAATGTCAAGGATTTTTTTTTTTCAGCCTAGATGTGGTGGCTGCAGACAGAGCGGGTACCACATTGGCTATGGTTTCATTTCACGAGACAGCAGGCAGACACAGTTATCTAAAATAGCTGACAGTGTGACACAGTGACGACGACTCTCCTAGTTCATGATCTGACTAAAAACACATGTTGTTTTTCAATTTCGCGGAGTTCATTTCTCCTGGGTAGATCATAACTGGAGAATGTGCTTAGTTCAAGGTTATAAAATTAGCAGTAGATAATTATTCCGCTCTGAAACTCTGTGGCAGCTTTCGCTGGATTCCTCTCCACAGCAGCAGATCACAACCCTGCTGCATAAATACTGCTCATTTTGTGTAGCTTCCAGGTTGTATAAAAAGGGAACATGAAATACTGAAGAGGAAGAAAGGACCTGAACTCCCCCTGTGGTGCTGATTCCTGTCTGTCATGGCCTTTTCTTATTTCTTTTTTACTGTCTTGTTCTAGGAAAACATTTGTGCTTCGGGAGAGACATGACATAAGTGTTTGCTTTTCTCCTAATGCCTGATTTCTGTCTGACACTTGGTCTCTCTGGGGTTTTCCTTTGCTCTCTGCTGCCCAGAAGTCGTCACAGGTGCAGGCTGTGTTTGTGCCTGTGCCCTGGGATGAGCAGCACATGCAGGGACACCAGCAAGACCGCATCAGTCTGCATTGCTCCCTGGCAAAAAAAGTTGCTAATACACTGGAAGAAGCTCCAGGAAGAGTAAAACAAGCAAATATATTAAAAATATTTAAAATTTAATAAAATTTAAAAGGTGGGGGGGTGGGTTCCCTTATTCGGAGAGATCAAAGCAGCTCTGTGTCAATTAATGAGAGACTCAGTAACTGTCATCAAGGATTAAGTATGGGAGGAGGAATACATCAGTGTGATAAAAAAGGGTATGAGTTAACTTCTTCTAAAATTAAGAAAGATGAAAATCTAATGACTCAGGAGCATAATGCCTAATTCGCAAAAGGTGGTAGGTAGTCTAGGGGCTTGGAGTCCTTCCAGCTGCCTGGCTTTGCTGAGCGAGGTGTCTGTTTTTCCAGGATGCACTGTTGGATCTACTAATGTTGAACAGCGTATGAAAGAAATACAGGAGCCTGGGAAAGGCTCAAAAGGAAGGAAAGGGCAGCCGGCAATGGGATCGCCTCCAAGGAGAGCCAGAGGGGATCAGACTGTGTTCCGAGTCCCCAGAGGAGTCAAAACGTTTGCGTTCAGTAAGAGGAATAATCTCCTTGTGACCGGAGGAATGGATCGGACCATCCGGCTGTGGAACCCCTACGTGCCCAGGTGAGGGGGCTTGTGACACCTGCCAGAGGGCTTGGGCAGGACATGTCATAGCCCCCAGTGTCCCCAACTGCCCATGGCCCGACTTTTGTGTCACTGCTGTCTGTATGAATCTGTGAGCTCAGGAACACCAAGCACTCTGTGGCATTTCCTCTGATACAACCAGACACCCAGGTGCACCGTATTGGAGGTCTTTATTCTTAAGACTGCTGCCCCCCATTAGCTCATTCAAACCCCAGTGAAAAACAGCTTCTATAAAAAGGTGTTTTGCAGAAAACCAGACGTTTTTTGATGAAAGCTTGGCAGGAGCTATTCCTCATCACTATTTCTCATCGCTGAGCTCCCAGAACTGTGTCATATTTTGCAAAAACAGATGCCCAGGGAGGGAGGAGGAGAGCCTTAGAGTCCAAGTCATGGCTATGTCAAATCATTGTAAATTACCAAGATGCCTAGAAGTCTAATAACAGGTTCAGAAGGCCCCTGTGTCAGGTACTGCATGGAGAGGGAATGCCAGGAGTACATCAGAACTGAAGTTTGCAGCGGAGATGGAAGCAGACAGAGTTAGGGAGTACAGAGAAGTGGGGAAACAATATTAACACGCAGGAAAAGCCACTTTCTTCAGGCAGATGCTTGCAGTGCCTCTGCCTTTATTTTAGTGAGGAGCTACTGTTGCTAAAATTTTTGTGAGAAAACTTGCAGACAATCATTAAAAGATTTAGGGCCATTACATTTTATTTGTCCTAATAAGAAACTAGTAGATTGAAACTGTTTAATATTGAACTATTCTTATTTGAATTCCAGCCAATGCACAGGCATGCTCAGAAGCCACACAGCACCGATCTTCTATCTCCACATATGTGAAGAGGATGCTAAAATAATATCCGTGTCCACAGATAACACAGTAAAGGTCTGTAAAGAGTTTTGATACAATCCTCTTGTTCTTTCTATGTAAATTTGCTGAAATTTTCCAACTTCTGGATGTGTGACTAGTGTATAATCTGCACAAAATAAACACATGCCCTTTGCCTATATTGGATAAACATCTGCAATTGTGAAGCCAAATACAGAGCTTTTGGGACGCTGGGTTGTGTCTCTCAGTTCAGCTTTGCTCCTTTGAGCATCTTTATTCTCACACAGCATAACTGTGCCTGGGGCCCCCGCCGCCCACACCAGGCAAAGCGAGGCCTGAGCCGCTGCTTTGCTGGTGATCAAAGACCGGGTGAGACTTCTGCTTCAGGCCTCCCTTCTCGCTTCTGCACACAAGAGATGTGCACAGCTGTGAACAGGCCAGGAATGAAAGCAGAATTTTCCTATTGGTACATCTGTACACTCTTCTAACAGCCCTTTTTGCCTGTGATCCTTGCAATGAAATGCTCCGAAATGGCTGAACAGTTTTTGCCAACCCCCTACGATCCTCCTGCAAGCAACACTAAGTGCAGCCTGCGCAGGACGCTCACCCGCGTGCTGAGGTGCACCAGGCTTTGGAATAACACACATTCCCCTCCTCTGCTTTCCATTTTTCCTGTAGATTTGGGATGCTGAGGACCAGAGCTGCTTGTTTTCAGCTTGTTCAAAAGCCAGTGGAATCAAGGGCGAGCTCTCAGCTTGCCTTTATGCACCCGCCATGCAATCACTTTATGTTGCTGCAGATTCACTTGCTCTCCTTTACCTGGAACTGAGGTAAAGGCAGCTGGGGACAAGGCAGGGGAGGGGGGCTGTGCTCTGTCTCTTTTTCACTAGCCTGTGGTTTGGTAAATGTGAAATCAATGACAGAACAGTTTGCTAAGGACGCATGAGAGTGCCATAATGACAGCAGATAAAGAACATACTGTTTGTTAAGGACTAAAAGCCTCATTCTCCTTATCTGGGGTTTTAGCTCCTTTTGAATTCAGCATCCTTCCTTCTCCTCTTTGCCTGATGTACCAGGGAAAAGATGGAGAGCAGCTCTAAGTGCTCCCACCTTTTGTGACGCTGGTAAAGAGCGTGGCCCAGCCGACCCGATCCCGCTGTGGGGAGCCCGGGGGGAAGCGCCGGGTGTGCTGGGTGCTTTCCAAGTGCCTGAAGTGGTTTTCTGTGGAACAGGCCTCTCCCAGAGCGCCGCTTGGTGGTCTCTCACCTGGAGCCTGTTCTGTGCTGCAAGTTTAACAGAGCGTTCAGGCAGGTGGTGAGCTGCTCCGAAGGATCTGTAAGTGAAAACGGAATTGCTCTAAAGAGCTACTTCTTCTGACATCCTCTTAGCTATTTTCTGTCTGCCTGTGCATTTTTAATGCCCCACTCTCCACAAGGTATTTAGCAGCCCGTATGGTGAATATTATAGCAGGTATAAAGCAGCACACATCACATCCATCTTGTCGGCAGCTGCTCCTGGGAACATGAATCTGTTATTTATGCTGTTCCCTTTGCTGCCCCCGATCCCGTCAGACTGTGCTGGTGTGGAGCCCACCGCGGTGAGCCCAGCACATGGCAGCGGGTTGCACCACAGCAGCCTCATCAGCAGAAATGCAGGTGCTGGATACCCAGAACCACCTCAGCACTAAGGACTAACCCCCCTTCAAGTCTGTCCTCCAGCCCCTGCTGAGGGAGATGTTGGAGATCTCAGTAAAGGTGACAGAGGGACATGCCTTTCCCTTGCTGTTCTGCAGAAAAGAAAGACTGAGCATGAAGGTGGGGACCCAGGTGGCAATTCAAATGGAAATCTTGGGCTTCTTTTCAGACTCCAATTTTCTTTGATTTTTGTTTTCTTTCTCTAAAGACAGTTAAAGTGTGGGATTTTGAAACAGGAAGGCAGCTGTTTGAGTTCACCAGTGCTCATGGGGAGGCAGCAATCACCTGTTTGACTTTTGATGACAGTGGAAGAAGGTACATTTCTTTACATGTTTTTTAAGTCTCTGTCGGTGTTATTGCTACTAAATACAGAAAAAAAAAAAGAGCATGCATCTTGTTTTAGATTGGTTACAGGAGCCCGAGATGGATGTTTGAAGATATGGAATTACAATAATGGGCACTGTCTGCATATTCTGAAGAGAGGTAAGCAGTTTGGGAATGTCTGGAGGAAAGACTGGAAAATATTTGAAGAGCCTAAACGAGGCTGGATTGGTTTCTTTTCTCCCACAGAAGACAAGTGTGATGAGATCTGTGACTGCACCTACGTGGAGGTGAATAAGAGCAAGTAAGGTCTTCCACAGCACTGAGTGAGCCTCATCCCAGGGGTGGATGCATTTGGTGGGAGTTTATGCAGCAAGTAACCCTGCTTTTCCGTGGGAAGGTTCTCTCCTGGGACATTCCTGAGGGATTAGTCAGACCTGCATGCCTCAGGCAGAAACATGTGTTGCAGCTTCTGGAGAGAAAGAATAAAATAAAATAAAATAAAATAAAATAAAATAAAATAAAATAAAATAAAATAAAATAAAATAAAATAAAATAAAATAAAATAAAATAAAATAATAAAAACAAGCAGAACTGCAATACAGGCAAGCAGAGCAGCCCAGCCTGACCAAGCAGGCTCAGGTTGTCGGTGCTGCCTGTAAGGGAGGCTCAATCTGCACGTCCACAGTGGACCAATGCCCAGGGAACACCAGCAGCCCCAGAGAAGCTGCAGAAAAGGAGGTTATCTGGGAAAAGGTCTGTCCCAGAGGCTCTGCTGTGTCTCCCTCATCCCCACACCACCTGCAAAGGCAGGGAGCCCAGGGGAAGGTCCCTACCCCTCCTAGGATCCCCCGGGGAAGAAACGTCCTGCCCTTTGCAAGGATAAGACTAAACGTTGTGCGCTCTCTTGGTCAGGACAGAGTCCCTTAGCAGAGCTGGCCCTGAGCTAAGGAACTAACTGAAAACTACATTGATGGGATTTTATATTTTTCAACCGCCCTATCAACTGCCCATGTCTTTTAACATGTATTTAGACATGTGTATAAATCAGCTGGTGCTCTAAATTATAGGCTGTCTGTGCCATTGCTCTGCTGCATCACAGACAACACACCCGTGCTGTTTGTCATATAGCATCACATGTAAGTCAGAATCTGTTGCATTAAGCATAGTGCCAAGCACATCAGTGAAAAATGCTGTAGTTTCCAACAGGAAGAGTAAGACCAGAGTGGCAGATTGCAGGTAACTGCTTCATCATTTGGAGATCAGTGAGTAAATTTGCTCTTGTATGAATATTTGAACTAGCCATTTTGAGGTACTTTGTATCTTTTTAATTTTGGAAGAGATTGTTGATAAAGCAAATACTTCCTGAGCTGTGTCCTGAATATTCTCCTAGGTATATTGTAGCTGTTGGATGGGACAGAAGAATAAACGTGTACTTTGTAAGTAGAAAGACTGCATATAAAAGAGATGATCTATTAGCATAAAAATATTGGTATTAAATTCCTATTTTAAGTGAAAAGCATAATTCAGTGTTTTGATCTTTGTAAAAACTGAACAGGAACAGAAATCTTTTTACCCCTACCAAAACCTTCTGTCTGGGCTTGAAACCAAAAAAGTGTCCAAGTTGCACAAATCAAAGGGATACACAAATCATTCCATGGGACAAGTGCTGATTAAACTGGGCCTCCCCCTCTCTAGACCGTGCTGGTGCTCAGCTCGGAAAGCAGGCACAGTTCTGAGGCTGCCTTCGAGGCTCGTATGTGTGACGTGGGTGAAACTGAGCTGCCTGGTAAAGCCCCAGTCCCTTGGGTTTCCTTGGCTTTGGGGCCTGGGAGCAATTTCTTTGAGTGCAGCTTGGCTAATCAGCGCAGAAAGTTGAGTGTGCAAATCTTTGCACAGTAGGTGCCACAATGCTTTCTTGTCCTCAGATTTCAGTATTTTGGTCATTTTTTAGGGGAAGAAAGTCTGTGTAAAGCTTTACTTGGCAATGATTAAGGATTATGCATTTCTCTGTTGTTAGATAGCCAAATCGTGGTGGCCTCTACCAAGGTTAGGTTTAAAATGCAGAGAGGAAACTTATTACTTCTGTGATATGCAGGGCTTATTTTTTCCTCACAAGATGCAAGATTTCCTTCTGTGCCCTTGGGAATTGCCAGCTTCAGGGACCTCTTTACCTTCCGTGGAGTGGAATTTCCATTTTCTGGCAGCTCTTTTCACAGGGTTGAACTGATAGCACTGGTTTTCCCTCCCATTGAGCTGGTGGATGCGTGTCTGCGGAGAGCATATATGCACATATCCTTCTGGCTGGGGAGATACAGTGTCTCCCTTTTGTGTCTTCTTTGGTACAGGACTCCACAGAGGAGCTTCACCGAGTTCAGAAACCTCAACCGTTCTGGCAGGATGACATAGTAAGAACCCACCTCCAGTCTGTTTCAAATACATTTCTTAGGGAGACCTGTCAGTTATGGCACAGTCTAAGGCAGCATGGCTTGACTAATAGATACTTGGTCAACATTTAATTTAGACAAGCGAGATTTTTGTAACCAACTGTTTTATTTTAGCAGCACATATGCCTTGGTCACTAGTTTTCTCCATTATCTAGCAGAAGTCCAAAACAGAAGAAGCTCAGGGAAGAGGAGATGGGTAAAGCTAAATGTTTGTGAACCAAGATGGGAGGCGGAAAACAGGCGTCCCCACAGCCTTCCTGGTCATGGAAAATATAAGACTTACTTTTTGGAGGGGGAGATGGAGAAGGGAGAGGTTATTCCCATGCTTTGTGTCTAGCACATTAGACCAAGAGCAGGGATCACTTCTTCTAGGCTTTTGTGTGTGACCAGACCAAGCCAACAAGAGCCTGCAGAATAAAAGCGGGCGTTGAACAGTTCTTTCCTCATGGCTCTTTTTCCGTTTGCATCTAGACCCAGGGTCATAAAGAGGATATCTTGAGTGTTGCTCATTGTCCACCGGCTCTGCTCGCCACGGCTAGTTACGATGGTGAAATTATAGTTTGGAACATGAGCTCTGGCTGCGTCTGCTGCAAACTGCACACTCCACGTCCTCCTGACTGCGCTATGGGAGGAGGCAAGTACCGCTCGGGAGCAGTGCGGTGACAGTGAATAAACCTCTGCTTTCCAGAATATTTGCAAAAGGAAAATTTTAAAAATATATATTTTAGATGGATTAAAATGGTTGGTTTTGACTTTTATGAGGTTATTTATACCATATATATGTATTTTACAATTCGTAAATCCTATCATTTGAACTGTTTTTTGAAGAAAAATAGGCTTTTGTTTCAAAATAGGCTCTTTTAGAAACTCTCAGCATTTTCCTTTCTTTAGCTCCAAAATAAAACTGTAGTAACAACCATGCAGAGTGCTCTCCATTTCAATAGTCTCAATCTTTCCACTGTGAAAGGTTTCCATCTTTCTCTGATCAGCTCTACTAAAAACCATCAGTGATGACAGTATCTTTTGTGAAGCTTTGAAGGGACATCTCTAATAAATGCAGATCAAACTTGTTACAACTGTGTTAGAAAAAGACAGAGATGGGGGTGTTTTGTTGTCGTATTTCAATATTTCAACAGGAGATAATCTCGCTGTATCAACATAATTAATTTTATTGGTTCAGTTTTGTTCTTTACAGAAAAGTAATTCTGAACTCTTCAGCATTTAAGCAGCCATGCACTGAACACATGGATTTTGTTCTTCCCTTTCCTTTTTAAGCCGTAGACACAAGTGTTTCCCAAGTTGTATTTCTAAGGACTCGCATGGCTACACTTGAATCTGGAGCAGCAACTCTCATTTCCAATGGCCCTCAAGGTATGAGCCAGTGCTGTGATGTTGTGATGTGGTGCATGTCCCAGCAATGTCACAGCTCAGTGGTGTCTGGAATGTTTTTTAAATGATCTGTACTGTATTTTTTTTTTTTCAAAAAAAGAGACCTTAATTATTTATTAGAAAATTGTGATTGTTTCTCAGAAGTATCATGAATGATATTTCTTCTTCCTCACTTTTAATCCGTAAGGATGTATTTTCAGATTACTGATTTACAGCATCTAAAGAGAGGTCACCATCCTAAAACATGTTCCTGTGGCTGCGGAGCACTCCTCTCCCGTGCAGTAAAAACTGCAGGAGCTCTGGCCCTGGGATAACATGCTGATAATAAGTCTGTTCTGTGGGAGGATATTTTATTGATCTTTACATTATGTTAAAAGTTTTAAGTGAAAATAGTCACTTGCTTGGGAGAACACCTGAGCTGAATAATAAAAATGATGAAACATCACTATTAGAAAAGTCGGTATATGTAATGTATGTAATGGTCAGTAGAAATAACCTTGCAGACATGAGGTGATTAGTGGAGAACAGCTTGATCATTGCTTCTGATTTTGATTTCATCACTGCTGTGTTCCTGGTCCAATAGACTGCACCGTTGCTGAGAAATATTTTTGCTGTTGTGATTTGTTTTTCTGCAGGTTCTGTCAACTTCTGGCGTTTGCTCAGCGGAGCCCGGCCTCCAGCCAGCTTCACACCTGTAAGTTTGCCTGTTGGCTGTCCTTGCAGTCCCGGGTAAACTGTATATAAAGAGGGGAGAGGAAAAGCACCATCTCCTTGATCAGCCATTACAAACGCGCATCTCCTCTTTGGATTTGCTACATCACCTGTATGTTGGAATTTAAGCCCATTGAAGTAGGCTGTACTATATTACCCGGTAATTTGCAGCCTGTGATAATCACACTTGAGTCTTTGTTTCAGTCTAGAGTGAAGTCTCCCATCAGCAGCATTGCTGTCACTGCTGATGATTTGCTTCTGTACGCGGCCGATCGCGATGGTTACGCGTATGTCTACAGCATCAAGGATTACGCCCTGGGGAGCCCAGAGCAGGAGCCACCACCATGTACGTAGCATGAATTGTTTTTCTGAATGGTCATATGGATGTGTGTATGCAACAGAGCAAACACAGTAAGAGAAAATAAGGATTAAAATGAACAAAGTGCTCCTTATGATTTGGGGCTATGTAGTAAAAACAAACAAACAAACAAACACAAAACTTGAAGCAAATCAAAATACTCTTCCCTGCCACATTTTTAATCTACTTTTATGTCTTGTACATTCTCAAAAATCCTTACCTTGGTTACATGATGACTTGTTTTCAGCACAGCTAAATTTGCCCTTATTTTAAGGTATTTTAAGTAAAACAATTTAATGGTCCATTGCCTAAATTCTAACAAATCTACTTTGAATTCAGTAGGAGGTAAGGATTGAGCAAAATCTCTGTAATGTTGTTAGCATATCAACCTGACACTTAAATCCATGCAGTGTAGTGGAAGCTAAACAGATGTACATCTGTTTACCCGGAGCATGTTAAAAACTATTTTTTTTGCATTAAAACAATGTTACTTATGCAGAAATATTTAGTTTCTATTTCATAGGCTTTGTGCTCATTCTTGCACAAATTGTTGTTGCCTCTCTGAAGTGACACAGTATTGTATTGACGTGTATATCTGTATTACTGTGAAATATATGGGATATTACAGATTTATTTTTTATTTTGCTGTAGATATGCACCGGTGGCGAGCTCACATAAAAACGGTTGTATCGTAAGTATAGCCTCAGGAAGTGCAGTAGATACGTACAAAGTACACAGACCTACTAACAGTTGCTTCTTAGTGCAAATGTATTTAGATGAATTACCATCTCCGCGGGCACCACCGCAGCTCTCTGCTGTGCTCATGTTCAGCGGCTGCCCGTGGCAGTTACTTTCTCACATCGCGGCAGTATCATGGAGCCATTTGTACCTCGGTGTCCTTCAGCGATGCGTGACGCTGGCTCAAGTTAGCGACGCTGTCACACGCTTCCTGGCAGGAGCCTCCACACGCACCCCCCTCTCCCCTGCTCTGTCGTTACAGCCTAGAGGTGATAGATGAAGACAGAGTCCTGCTGTCCTCATCTACAGACTGCACCGTCCGCTTGTGGAGTCTGCATGGCGAATACGTTGGTGAGTGAGTAGAGCTGACAGCTGAGCACTGCCACGAGAGCAGAGGCAGAGCTGCCAAACAGCAGATGCACATAAAAAAAATACCTGCAGAAAGCTGATGTAGACTTTTATCATTGGGGTTTTTTTATATATACATATATACACATATATATATACATATATACACACACACACCCCTTTGGGTTATGACTTACTGGGTGCCTAAGTGAGAGATTCTTGGGCTGCAGCAGTGGATTTTGGACTTGGGTCTGTACTTTCCAGTTTTTCATCTTACATTTTACATCACTTAAGGGCTACACTTAAACGACCAAGAGAGTTTTATTAATGTCCACAAGGAAGGCCTACAGGGCATTCTCTTCTTTCTCATTCTCAACATGTTTCTTACCGTATTTACAAGTGAATTCTGACAGCCAGAAGAACTTAAGGCCAGTTTATGATATTCTAAAATCTGAATATGTGGATGCTGAGGTTTTATTATGCCTTAAAAAAAAAATCCATGGAAATTACATGTTTAGGTCCTATTTTTCCATTTGCATTTTTGATTCCTTTAGCACTTTTGAAATTAGCTAACATCCACTGAATACTGTTTTGGGGGATTGATCAAGGTCCATGAAATAAACAACATCTGACTTTGAAGATTACATAAACTGTATTTATTTAATTGGGGAATATTTTTCAAAGAGCTGTACTGTAGCTTAACCACAGGCCGATGCACAAATATATGCATGACAAATATCAGCATCAGAGCAGCAGATTCCTTGGAAATTAGTCTGCTCAGCCATAACCAAAGTTTATATCCCCATCCTCACCTCAAATTTAGTAATGTACCTGGCAGCCTACTATCCTTAATTTCAGAGATAGGAAAAAGCAGCCATATGAAGAGGTAGCCTGGAGCCAAAGCTCACTCATAGCAATGTCTCAAGTCCCTCCTCCCTTGCTATCTAACAGAGACACTGTCTGCCATCTGTGGATAACCATGGACAGATTTTTTTACTTTGTTCCCCTCACATCCTTTTTTCTTTCTTTCCTTTCTTCCGTCTCTCCTCCTCTTTCTCCTCGTTCCAGGGACCTTTGGCCAGACAGAGCCATGGGAGGTTTCCACTCCAGCCTCCTGGAAACACCCCGGGGTTCCCTATGAGATCCTCACAGACCCACAGAGCCTGCCCCTTCATCTAGGACAAGCTCCTGCCTCACAAGTCACCAGCTCAGAGCAGAGTCCCACAGCCCAGGAAAAGCCTGGGCCTAAGGTTGGTGCAGACCCAACACTTTTTCTCTGTGCAGTGGGTAAGACCTCCCTTGCCCAAAACCTTAATGTGCATAGCTGGCCTCTATGGTGTTTCAGAAAGATTATTTTATTTTGGCTTCATCGTTTCTAGCAGGTGGCATGGAAGAAGAACAAACAAAAACAACACAATAAACAAAAAAACCCACACTACTACAAAAATGGGGGAAGTAGTAACTAACTAAAGAAACATTTCAGTGAAGGATCAGACACATGAACAAGTGTTATTATGCACCTTGATAACTGAACCTTAATTATAGTCTAAACATTGCTAATCCCTTAAATTGTGAAATTACGCTGTAGATTAAACAAACCCCAAAACGTTCGAAGATCTTAAGAGTCTTTGCTTTGCTCTTATCCTTTTGAGGACATAAACCTCTACTATAGTGGCTTAAAATACTTAAAGATCAGCAGGGCAGGGTGATTTCCCCTAATACTGTATGTCCTTTCAGAATTACTTCGATAAATCTTTAAAAAAAAAAACCGTAATGACAGCAAACTATAAAAACAATTCTAGGAAGTCTTCTGCGTTTTATCAAAGTTTGGAGCATCCAGAATTCAGAATTACAGACATACTGAATTTGAAGCTATTTGATGGGTGCTGGGGGCTTACAAGCCATCTAAAAGCAGCAGTTAATTCACAAGACCATTATGTTAGGAAGGTAAGTGTATAAATGTCTCACCTACCATTAAAGTAAGGTTAAAAACAACCCTTAAGGCTAGTCTGAATAAGTGCCTTATGATGGATTGTGACTCACATCCTTAAACATTTTTAGTGGGGGCCTGATCTCCCTCTATCCCTCACACATATTTGAATTGAAGGAGAAAAAAGAAAAAGATGGTCTTTACTAGGATCTTCTAGGATCCATTTTTCTAGGATCTTCTAAAGTCCAAAGAGTCTTAGAAAAGCTCAGAAGAAAAGCATACCTAAACAGTAAGAATACATTCACTGTTACTGGATGGTCTACTTATTAGTAATGCTGTAATAGCAAAACAATTGCATATAGATTTGCTAATTTAGAAATGAGTTTAGTAAGCCAATTCAATACATTACCCAAAATACTCCATCAGAAGAATTTTAAAACCTTGTTTTAGGGTAATCAAGTTTTTTTCTTTTAGAAGGGTGAGTGGGAGGGAAGAACTTTGTGCACTATTTAATGGGTAGCGTGGTAAGACCAAAGAATTACCACATTAATAAGATTAAACTGATTAGCAGTCAAGGTTTATTCCTTGCCCTGCTGAGTGTTTTTTTTTGGCACTTTGCAGCATGAAGAAAGCTCCTGTCCCAAACATCCTCACATCCCTCTTACTGATGCTGAGATCAAAGAGGGAATGAACAAGTGGCTTTCACAGATCACCGGTGAAAGGTAAACTAGAAAGTGAGAAATTCATTAATTCAGAGGAAGGGAAGAAGCTTGTATTACTAATTTCTGCCCTTTTTTATTTTTTTTTAAACTTTCAGATTGAAGCACAAGCACTATGAAAATTTAAATAGGCTGCTCAATAAGGGATTAACCACTTACCACACCATTAACTGCTATGAAATAGTCAATGTTCCAGAAGTTTGTGAAAAAGCTGATTTGTCTGTGCTTGGTACAGATTTATTTTATGAAGGTTCATTAGAGGAAAATTAGAGCAACACTCTCTCCTGAAGTAACTGAACATGTAACAATCCATCACTCCCGTGCCAGCAAAGCTTCCCAGGATAGCTCCAGGACTAGCTGTTCCATTAGAGTTCTGCTTTCAGTGAGATGTCTCCAAGATATTCTTTATTTCAGTCACAGGGCTAGAACCATACTATGCATTTTAAGCAAGTAATAACCTATGCATGAAGTAGTTAAAAATCTTAGTGCTTAAGTCTTGATCCTACCATTACATCGGAACAATACATCAAGTATTGCCTCCTCCATCCTCCAAACAGTTTTGAAATCCCATCTGACCTCTAAGCTCTAGAAAAAGGAAGAATCTAAATCTATTTGATGTTTCCTACTGTACACAATTCCCTAATTCTGGCACAAAGAGCCTGTAACAAGGATGTGCCCTTCAGTAGCCCAGTTACTTGGGGCCATTGCTGACACCTGCACCACCAGAAAGCTGCACGCCCTGTAACACTGCTCCTGCCCCGGCTGTCGGAAGAGCTAGGGATGCTGCTGAAAGCAGGAATGGGAAGAGAAAGACTGGGCAAGAGTAAGACTAGTTGGCACATTATAAGCACCAGTCCTCACAGCTCTACTCCTGACTTTAGTAACTCTAGAGGAGCAAAACTTCCTCTTTCCTCTTTTTTTGTTGTTGCAGACAAAAATCGTACTGAGCCACATCCTTTACCTTGCATCACTGAACTCTGTGGCTTACAGCATCCAGCTAACACATACCTGATTCCTCAGTAGAGTTCGACATCTAAAGTGGAGGATATGAATTTTCAGCCCCTTCCTCTGCTACACGTACCTAAAAATATAAGCTTCTTTGATAGATTTCAGAGATTCACCTGAGAAGAGTTTTTAGTTCTTAAACCACTTATCAAGGTCTAACCAGAGTCACTTACTTAAAATATCTGAAACAGAGCTTTTTAGCTCAATCTACAATAAAAGTGTCTGGAACAGAGCTTTTTAGCTCAATCTACAATAAAAAGGCACTTGAAATTGTGTTAAGTCTTTAATCATTTTTTAAATATCTTCTGAACTGCAAATTGTAGTCTCTAAGCTACAGGGATCTGAATTTTACTTTTTTTAAAAATCAAATTCTTCATGTTTGTGAAATTTTTGGGTTCCTTCAGCTGTGCTCATTCTTCAGGGCAAGGAAAAAGCAATATTTGTCTCTTTGGTTAAGCACTTGTTCCTTTCAGCTTACTAAACAAACCATACTGTGCTAAGCCAGAGAGCTGCAGCTTTTTAGGACTCAGGCACAGGAAAGCAAAGCAGGGGCCTTGGGTATCTGCCATCAACAGTGAAGAAGGTACTGACTTATACCAGAAGTACTGAACATAACTAAAGCCAACAAGTCAGGAGATACCAGTAAAATGAACTTTATTTTAAAGCTCATTAAAAGGCTTCACAATAACACTAACAGGATTAGCATTTCCTTCATTTTATGTACCCCACATGAAAAATGTATTGTTTAGCAGGAGACGAAACGTAAGCGTTTCCGCATGCTACTAACACATTTCACCATCTTATTATCCGATAACTGCTTTGGACTGCAGTGGTCAAAAGCCTCAGAACAGGAGGATTTTTCTGGAAAGTCCTTATGAATAGGATAGACACTGGCTTTTTATTGACATACCCAATTAGATGTCCAGATGAAAGAAAACTACCTTGGCATCTACAAATGCCTACGAAGGTTTCAGCTATAACATCTTGAAGGAGCAGTATATTTCAGAGCAAGGGCTTCTTTTCATCTTTAGTGATGCAAATGGTTAAATACTGCACAAAAGCTTAGTATGAACTCACAATTCCACAGGAATCTGAAAGTTACCAAGGCAATTTTCCTTTTAGGATAGTCATGACCACCACTATTACTATTCCTCCTCCCATAATACAGCATATTCCAGACAATTTTTAAGAAAAAATATAAATAGTTTCCAAAACAATACATCCTCCCCTGCCCCCCCAACTCCCATTACATACGACAGCAAAAATATCTTCTGTCATGGGATGAAGCAATTTGCTGCAAGTGCAGTGGTTTAGTCCAAGTCCATGCTCATGGTGTTTTGATCACTTGGGTGACATTCGCCATTTTGTTGGGGCATTTCAGAATTTTTGTCGTCATCTCCCATATCTTCATTTTTATAATCACCCCGTTCATTTAATGGATTTTCTTCCTTAGGAGAGTCAACCTTTGGTTTGGGTTGTGTGACAATAGGCTCACAGATATTGTTCAGCTCCTGCAAGGAGATGGAGCTCAATAAAGGACCTGCTGGCTTTACCAGAGTATACTGAGCCCTGTGCTTCTTAATGCTTCAAACTGGTCTCTTTACTTGCTTGCTGAGGCCAAACTGACATGTACAGACTGCACTCTGAGCTAACTTAACTGACTTAATAAAAGCTCCATGGATAAAGTACTTCATTTAATGTCTTGTATTTTAAATGTCTTTCAAAATTATTCTGCAGCTGCCAGTAATACAAAAACAATCTGATTTTTCAAAATGTCTGAAAGACATAAAATGTCTATAGCTCTCCAGGACCACATGCAGTATTAAAAGCTGCTCTGCTTTCCACTGAAGCACATGCTACCTGTAGTTTCTAACTACACTTTAAGGACACCAGAGCAGTGAGATTAAATGTGAAGTGAAACTCCAAAAAGGCTGTTCTAGTTTTAGCACCAGCCTCCAAACTCAGTTTATTTCAGTACTTACCTGTAGCTTTGCCTTAATTTCACGTGAGTGCACAGCTGGATCCTGATCTAAGCTCCTCTTAGCCTGTGCACTTACAGCATTATTCATCCACTCCACCACTTCACCAACACACTTCTCTACTTTCATCATTTCCATTTCATCAATATGTATGTATTTCTCATCCTGCACAAATGCAGATGTGTTAAATTAGTTAACAATGTCAGGTTTGCTGTCATCAGGTTATGACAAGACTATTCCAATTAATTACTATTTATCATCTTCACTGGTTTTGAAAATAAACGTAAGTTGGCAACAAGCCAGATCTATTACAGCAAGAGAGACCAAGAAATATAGGTGTCAAAATAAAGCTTCCTTTGTCCAACAACCAAGCAAGAGAGCTAGTTTACACAGGGGAATCCAGGCTTCACAGGCTGGTCATGCAATAAGGTAACATGACATTCGAAACAACTGCTGAAGGAAACTGCCTTCTCTCTCTGGGGAGTCTGAAGAGGTCCCAGGGCAGTTGGGATGAGGCTATTCTGTGGCATTCAGAATGGGAAAGCTCAGAGTGGCTCAGCTTTGGGAAACATTCCCCACAGCGCAATGCTAACAGCTAGGCAAGTAACTAATAAAGTAACTAACCCAGCAACACAACCTATGATTTTGATTGGGAATTCTGAAGAGGGATTTGAAACTTAAACCTGTTGTATTCAATGATACTAGTTATTTCAAGACTATGTAATAGTACTGCATTGTTCACTTAAAAACGTTTTTATAATCTACAGCTGTAAAGACAAAACTGTTTCTGCTGCAAGTTTCAATGTCAAATTTAGTTTGAGCTACCCTAAACTGCTAAGCTGAAAGCTATGGGCTAGGTTTTCAGAGGCAGGCATGCTTATGAAGAAAGGCATTTTCAAATGCCAGCGACAACAAGCGGTAAATCATATATATGATGTGACATATGTTTTAGTTTAGCCTGATCTGTCCTTTATGCTCATGCTTCTCAACCAGCACAGGAATGGAATATTGGAATATCCATTCCTGGGAGAGGAAAAAAAGGACTGTATAACTTTAATGCACACCTGCACACCTTCAAAGTAGTCAGATGGGCTTTTAAAAGATCAGCAATCAGACTATGGTCTACCCTTCACTTCTTATGAGAATGTCCTTTTGTGTCTGAAAATATGCAGAAACATAAAAAGCAACTGAAGCTGAGTATGGGGTGACAATTACGGTGTTAACTTCATCACCTATACAATAAGAAACTGCAGGTCATCTGAAAGTGATTTTGAAATCTCTGCCAGCTGGTGGGGCTCAGGGAAAAGAAAGATCAGGGCACTTACTTTATTCCTGAATTCCCCAGCTATCGTAGCATAATATTGGAGCCTGTGTCCCAGTTCTTCTAAGAGCCTCGGTCGCTCTTCTGCTTCTTGATAGCGCATTTCAATTGGAGTACCTAATTTCTAGAAAAAGCATTTCTTATATATTAGAGAGTTCATTAACAGCCATTTACACTGTTTCTGGTGGTATTTTGGAAATTTTGCTGTTGGGGCATACAAACAGACCTACCTTTAAGTCCTCCAGTTTGTCTACATACACCTGCTTAGCTTCATCCTCACCCTCTTCATAGAGCCAGCCTTCTGTCTCTGTCAGGAGTGCAGAGAACCCTTGCAGATCCTGTGTACCAGAATTCAACATGTTGAACATCAAAATATGGATCAACTATGTTTCTTATAGATACAGGACAGTTAAATATAAGCATTAATTCTTAGCTTCCTGAAGGAAAACTGCATTTCTACTGCAGCTTTTGCTTCATTAAGGCAATTAAATCATACCCGTCTCTTAAACAGGAAAGACAGAAGTCCACAGCATAGGCAGCACTTGTAATTGTTTGCCTTGGATTTGGACAGTGCTTGAAGCTTGAATTCTATAACCGAAGGGTTATAGATGCTGTATTACAGCTGTAATACAGCTTCCATTTCCAGTCAGCAACTTTAAGTAAACATTTTTTTCCCTGATGACAAAGTTTGCTTTCAGGGCTATATGCCATTTGCCAAACTGAGAAGCTAATTCTTCAGTCACAGCCATTTAAATAAGTAATGATTTTCAACTACTTCCAGGATGCATATGATGAAGCTTGACCAAATAATACAGAACATATATTGATAATAATGTTTTGGAGAAGCTCTTGAGGCTGTAACCTACCTTTTCACAAACAAACTTTTCATATGGTCCAGACAACTTGTCTCTGAACTCATACACATATTCCTCCACTGCGTTCTTTGCATCATTTCTTTCTTTTTCCAGTTTGTCTTGCATAATCATCTTACCCTGAATATTATCAGAAAAGTGTTTTAATTATTTATATTAAAATGGCATCACAAAAAGCATGACTTCTGTGAAACAGTCCCCCAGAGGCCTTGGTTCACATAACTGCTAACATTCCTATAGTTACATAGTGGACTTACCTGAAGAAATGGGATGTCCTTCTCTAGATTTAACAGCTTGAACCAATCTGTGCTCACAGCAGGGAATACTGTTCTGATGCTATCAGTATAAATGACACTTTTTGATCAACACTTGTCAGCTATATGTTAATGCTGTGTGTTAGCTCATGGGAAATTAGGTGTCAGTCTGCATTTCAGTGTTACATTAAAAGATCAGAAGTTGCCATAAAAAGCAGAGAAATGTTAAATAACTGTAATCAAGAAAGCAGCCTAACCACACTAACTCACCTCTGTTTCAATATACATATTGAGGAGATCTTTTCCTAACTGCCAAACCAAGTTAGCTTCAATAGGCAGTTCCACATTTTTCACTTTTATCTTGGGTTTTTTAGCTTCTGGAGGCTGATCACCTTTCTTCTCATTTGTCTGAGTTGGAGAGAAGAAGAATAAGATAAAGTTCCTGACTTCTTTCTGATGATGTAACACTTAGAACACGCAGAGATTCATAATTTTCAACATACATTTGAGACATCTTCCCTTTCAGGGATTATACGTCATATCCTAGGTTGTTTACAGTCTACTTCATGGAAAGTACTGAGCAACAGAAAGGGCATCTTCCAGATATATAATCCATCTCTGCAGTTTTTCCAGAAGTGGAAAAAAAGAACACTTTCCATCCACATAAAAGCAAACTACTACAAGTATTATGCGAATTCCAGTTTTTCACAAAGGTTGTTTCCTGTTTTAAGAATCCACAATTTCAGCTTCTCTCAGTAGATCTAATAAGCTTGATCTCTAACAGCCATTAAATGGAATTTTCTGCAACCTAAACCAGTTAGCTCTGTAACACTGCATAGAGACAGGGATGTGGTAGAGAGACTTTCTCCTTACAGGAATTTTCTGAGCTCTTTGAAAAAAATCATTAAAATCTATACAGATCATTTTCCATAATAAAAAGCAAATAAAGGAAAGCGGTCCTGAGCACCAAGTTCCTTACTTTTCTGGAATATGTTACCATCTTAATGCCACCATAATAGAGTACAACATTTTCAACAGAGTTAAAGGGTCACTCACTTTCTTGACATCTGGGATTTTGTTTTCTTCAGAGGGAGGTTCTGATGAAGGGGGAGACTGTGGCGTTTGCTGACCATCAGTTTGTACCTGGGACTGTGTTCCAGCCTCACTGTTCTCTTGCTGGATATTTTTCTGAAATGAAAGCCCAGGCACAAAGGATGTAGAAGGCATGTGCACTTGTACTTAATAGAAGTTAGAGGGCACTTCACTGCTGACACGCGTGCTGTACTGTGTGCCCTAGAGAACATTCTGTGCACACGCAGACATACAGGCTTGAACTAGCAACGACACCGACTAGGCACAATTCAGGTAAGACTTTGTGAAAATGATGCCAGTGCCAGGCTCACAGCTTAAAACTCACGTGTGTGTGCGTGCTACCACTTGTCTTTTACTGAAAGTGGCTTTTATTTTACTGGATCACAGCTTCTCAGTTTTACATCCCCTCAAATTCTTTAAACATCAAGTCCAAAGTAACAATATTGCATTATTCCCCACTGTCCCCCCCTCCTTCAATACTGCAGAACAATTCAGTTCTTCCACAAGAAGTTTCAAAACTTGGCTAATACTTGGCAGGATTACAAACAAACCCCATCACTACAGACAGCAGAGATGACACATGCTCCCAACCGAGTTCCGCTATTCAGAGTACACAGATAAACAGCTGCAAGAAAGTCCACCCTCCTGCTGCCGTTTGGTTATATTAGAGCTAACTTGACACTTTCTGAAGAGACTCTACAGTTCATTTCAAAATACACTTTTTTATTTTTCAGGACAGCAGCACTAATTTTTTCCCATTTTTATAAAGTTCTTCCCCCCCCCCGACAGCACTGAACATCTCAAAATTAACCTCACTTGCCTCCTTAAAAAGTTATTTTCTTAAGTATTTAACTGCAGAATGCACTGTCATCAGTAAGGATGTTGATGCATGAGAAAGATCAACTCACATCATTCGAATTTTCAGGAGGCCTCTGGTCCTGAGATTCGACTTCAGTCTCAACAGTGACATCTTCACTCTCCTCATTTTTAACTGGTTCAACCATGGATGCCGTAGACACACTGAAAATGCCATGAGTATTGACACGGACTTTCACTTTGACTTTAGACTTCTCCCCATCCTTCTGGGCTGCCACATTCTGTATAACATACCTACCTAAAACCAAAAGAATATTCACAGGGTGGCATTAACCAGATAACATTACAGAGTTAAGTAACATCCCTCTCTTCCATACAAAAGGCTATCTATGTCTTTGATCACGCTAGCAAAGCCAATTCATTGCTCATGGATTCCCTCCAAAAATATCATTGCAGATTCTTTCCTGTTTAATGCCAGTTCTGCCTAGTATTAAAGACATGATTTCACCTTATTTTTTAGGCTTGTAAAATTCAGCACACAAATCCAAGACAAAATTGAATGTTCTTTTTAATATCTTTTTGATAGATTTGAAAAGAGATAGAACTTCAGTAGTAAGTTCCAAAAGCCTTTACAATCCCTTACCATCTGTGCACATGTGAGTCCCCAAAATGAGCTTAATACTACTGAAGACACAAAATTAGGGCAAATATTAGCATATTTTTGCTTGCAACTTAAAAGGGAAAAATGTTCATTTTCTTCAACAAGGGTAGCTTTTCCTGACACCAGTTACACAGAATAAATACCTTAAGTAAAACTCACCCTCCCATAGTTGTGCTTCGCCCTCCCATAACTGGGCTGTCTATGATACAATTTTTGGAATTGGCTTGAGTGTCTTTTCAAAAGACCCTTTATTATCCAGTATGGGAACAGAATTTTTGGAAGCATAAAAATCATTTCTAATATCCATATAAGCCTGTTAGTATGCTTTGCACTGAAGCAGAGTGCAATTTTGCAGCCACTGTAATACTTGAAATAAATAGACCACCAGCTTAAAAGCATATGAAGAGTCAGATCTCCTTGACATTAGCTTAAAAACAGACAAATATTTTTTCTCCCTGGTTGTTTGTCACCAGAACAGTAACCTGGCGATTATGACACTTGTGTAACTGGTAAGTAGCAATTCATTGATTTCTCACACTCACATGCACCGTTTTGTTCTCGTGGATCTGGTGCTCATGCATATGAACTTTTATCTGGCTACTTTATAGGTTAAAGACTTAATCCCCTCTTGCAAATCCAGTAACACTGGGTTGTGACCCATCCTTGCTTTTGACAGTTACATCCCAACTACTGACTCACTCAGACCCATTAACAACTCTGTTCTGAGCAGACTGGTGGGCAAGCCAAAACAAACCCGATTTTTAAATTCCATTTTCAGTTTGCAGACCAGCAGTTAAAACATCTTTTCATCTGCTATAGCCATTGAATTGGACAGACAAATCTCACTATTGTTTTTTCCATCTCCATAATTGTTATTTCAAGTCTGTTGTTTCTGTGACTACAGAATACTGTGCTGGTTTCTAAGACATACAGTATTTTATTTTTGTGACCAGGAGTGAAACCACCATGCAACATTTACTTCAAAATAAGGAAAGCAATTGATGGTTCCTGTTAGAAATAATTACATTTAACCTTGTAGTGCATTATATATTAAGCAAAGTATCACTAAATCAGATGGAGATGCTTTTGCTCTATGTAGTCTCCCATTCACCTCCAAAGTATTTGGAAAGTTTATCTTTAATACTACCATTCCAATGATAAGTGTACTGTATAGCAGTTCTGTTGGTTAATACCCAATCAACGGATAGTTTGGATATAAACAAATACACAAATAAGAGAAAAATCAAATAAATGAAACAATACAGAAGAACATATGTTTTCTTAAGAGTGATTTGTCTTTCTTTTTACCACCTTGAAATAGTGTAATAGCAGTTGAAATACCAACCAAAAACAGTTACCTGATAATTAGTAACAAACTTTTCTTAATCCTAGTGTGCAAACAGGTAACATCTGATTCCATGCATGGAACTAAAGAGCAAGTATTTGACTGACCCACCCCTTTACCATCAAAATCTCTCTGCATTCTAAATTGTCAACATCTGACCACTTTGACAAAAACAGCTGTTCGTAAGTGTCACCAATCCAATTCAAATCACTACCAGAGTCTTGTAGCTGCCAAGGTCTCAGTCTGTCTTGATTAAAACTTACCCAACATTAAGGGAAAAATCCAGCAGGTACAGAAAACTGCAATACTAATAATTAAGCTGTTTAATGGTTGCACTACCACTAGATAATTCCCACTTCAGTTTTCTATATACAGTTCCTAGCTTGCTTTCATGAAAGGCAGAAAAGAGAACTGAAAGAAGTTCAGAAGCTGTTATAGCCCCATTCTAGTCCTGGCCATTACGTTCCAGTTCTCTCCTCTGTTCACACTCAGGCATCTTTTGAAGCTAGGCAAAAACTAAACTGTTACCTCTGAAATGGAACTGCTGAAAACAGAATCCTCCAGACATAAAAGATTAAATATACAACCATCACACAGCTGTATGCAGCATGTTACTATTGCAGGGTTGATTTAAGACCAATACTGAGATCAAGCAATGGCAGATAGCATCACTTCCAGAATATCTGCTTACCAATTTTTGCCTCAGGATATGGGACTCCGTTAGGATCAGAATAAAAAGCTTCTAGTTCAAATGGTCCTTTCCTATAGAAGGTAAGAACTTTGGAGAATGGTGCTGCATGATTTCTGCTGAACACCTCATGGACCCTAGAATTAAGGGAAAGCATCAGTCTTAATGTTTTAGTTGACAATTTCTAATCTTAAAACAAAAAGCTTCCAGAGAAAACACTCTGCTTGGACAAATTTACCTTTCAGGACACTTCCAATAAAGTCTTTGCTACTGCTTAGGAAGATGGAGGGGGTGGGATGAAGAAGAGAAGTGTAAGGAGAGGATTTACCACTGTGTACTCTGATGCCAAATTACCCTACTCCACTCTTGATCTGAGTCTCAGAAGCAAGTAAGTTTAGATGTAGGTGGAATCTTGAGTGATAGACAATCACCAGACCTGCAAAATTTGTTTCCTCCAGAGATGTTACTCAGAGCTTGGAACAGCATAATTTAAATCATAATTTGCACCCTTCCTCAGTTAGGCTCAAAAAACTAATTATAGGCCTGTTAATTCCTTACTCATTTGTGTTCTATGGCTCAGCTGAGAATCCTGACACCAGATTATTATTCCTTCCTCGATATGACAAAGGAGCTGAGAGAGAATGCAGAGTTAGGAAAGAAGCAAAGGGAGTGGAGGGGAGAGAGAGAAGCAGGGGGGAAATTTCATATCCCACAGCTTGGTTCTTTTTCTAGACTCTGTCCTCTTCTTTTGTCACTCTGATTCTTTCTAATTTCCAACTTTTTTTTTTTAATCTCTTAACTGTGGAAAGAGCCATCTGGCAACCTAAACATGAGATGTATTTCACTTGGTAGGTCACAGGCTTCTAAGAAGAAAGTACAGGTTAACATTACAAGCATTAGGTTCCTTCCCAGAAGAAAGATACAAAGACCAAAAGCTAAACTACAGAGAACACAGAAAAACAGTGAACAGATCCCTCTACTATTCTCCCTAAATTATCAAGGTAAAATTTAGTTCGCTGTACAGCCTAAACAGCAAGAGCTGCATTTCCCAAGGGCATGACATAATTAATGGCACCGTCTTAAGACACTGCCATTACAAGAAATCTCTTCTCCCTTCCAGCCAAGTGAGTCAGTGAAACCTCAGAAGGGTTAAACCCTCACTTGTGCTTTCAGCTGGACAATCAATAGCCACAGAAGGTAACAACATTTACATAATTCATAATGTTCATATTAAAGCAGTAAATAATAGGCATTAGGAAGTCCTTGAGTTAAAAAAGTTCTCATTCATGCAGTTAATATCACAGATGTGGGAAATAACAAGGAAACAAAACATCAGCTGACAGCTTATTTAAGTTGTAAATATTTAATTTTAAAAACTATGAAGATATTTATGGCTAAAACTAACTCATGCTTTTATAGAGAACCCGGCTGTCAGTCTCTGGTGCAGAACCCACACAAGCTCTGCATTAAAATGTCAATATAATTTAAATTGAATCAAGAACCTTATCTTTGAATTCTGAAGTCCAAAACTTTCTGAAAACTGTATTTTGAGGTACTTACCCTTCAGTGTCTTCAGCTTCTGTGTTCCACAAAAGAGATATTGGGAATGGTGTTGCATCTGTCACAGAGAATTCTCTCACTTTAAAAGCTGGGGAAAGAATTGCACACTAAAAGAAAACAGACATGTATTATAGTTCATTAACTTTCTGCTCCTGCTGCCCACCCAATGCATTAAAACATCTCTCTATAAG
The DNA here is from genome assembly GCF_059628265.1 of Tinamus guttatus. Classification (NCBI taxonomy): domain Eukaryota; kingdom Metazoa; phylum Chordata; class Aves; order Tinamiformes; family Tinamidae; genus Tinamus; species Tinamus guttatus. Next base: position 5,808,202 of record NW_028288684.1, on the reverse strand, counting down.
CAGAGGAAAATGAGAACTGCATTGGCTTTACTAAAATCAAGTTAGGCGAGTTGCTTGATTTTAATGAAATCTGTTTAAAAAAAAAAAAAAAAAAAAAAAACACACACACACACACACTATGGAAGTATTTATACTCTTTGAATTGGTGAGACATTTGGTCCACTTAAGACAACCCAATTATTCTTGGTTCAAACATTTAATCTAGGAATGTCAGTTTTTACTATGCCTTGTGAAAATGAAGTCTAAAGAAATAGCAAGACTGCAAAGAATGGAAGTGCTGCACTACCTAGCCCTAGAAGAAAATCTTACAGCTCCTGCATCCTTCCCTGCAGAGAATTAACTGCTTGTAAGAGAAAGCAATTAGTAAAATAGGATAAAGAAAAAAGGGAAGAGGAAGTGAAATAAGAGAATCAGTAAGACAGAAAAAGAAGGAAGAAATGTTTTGCTCAAAAAAATAAATAAATAAAAGCAGTACTTCAAATAAAACAGCATGCCACAGAAATACTGTGAACTCTAACACAACAGTTCCATGAGGAGACCAGTGAACAAGTATGTTTCCTTGCCCACTTTTAAAGGAACCACTCTGAACACGGTTCTCTTCTCTGGTCTGTTAGTATTTCTCCTAACCGCCTGCTTGGTTAGCTCTCCACATGAGTGCTCCCAGGAAACTGAAGTGTAAGGAATCAAGTGCTGCCAGTAGCCTACCTGCAGAGCACAGCCTCTGGCTATAGCTTCATCTGCGTTCAATGTAGTACTGACATCTTTGCCAAAGAATTTAGCGATTCTCTCTTTGACGGCAGGAATGCGGGTTGCTCCTCCGACAATCTCTACAGCTGTCACATCTTCCACTTTCAGCTGTATTTGTTCCATCAGTGAAAGCAGAGGCACCTCTATCCTTTGCAGTAAGTCAGCACAGAGTTCTTCAAACTGAGACCTAAAGAACAGAATAAAATTAACCAAAAACATGCCTGTCCCACCACTATGATTTCCTGGTGTTGTTTCTGAACTGAGCCTGGCCACATTTGTTAACTGCACTGCAACAAGATCAAGCCCCTGTGACTGGGCTGAGGTGACAGCAACAGACAAGGCAGTGCATGAACAGCTGCTCTACATTTTCCTATGCTGTTATCACAGTTAATCAATTATACTGCGAGACGAAAGCATTGTTTGGGCAGGTTCTGTATTTCTGCCTCTGAGCAGAGGTTACAAACACAAACACAAAGGGAGCACTGATGCTCCCTTTACAAGGAAAACCACATTTACACCAGGTCATAATCAACTCATCCTCCAATAACAGTGTTTCTGTCCACCATTTCCTGGTCAATATCTACAATACAGTAAGGACACATAGAAAAAAGTTCCCTTTGTTGCTGGGGGATTTAGGTTACCTCAACTTGGAGGACACCTAAAATGCCCAATCAACCCCACCAGTCTGATTTCCATGCATCCATATGGTTTTAAAAATGTGTCATTGTACAAAGAGAATCCATGCTTATCATGCACACATTACTGCACCCAAACAATGCATCTCTGCTCAGGTAGCCAAACGGTGTATTTTAGCTTTAGTTATTCAAGCATTGAAGGAAAGTGCCACAGCTCGTCAGCTCTTGCCCTGAATTTTATTGCAAAAAGTCTCTTTAGGACGTGGAAAATCAGCTTAAGAAACCTGGCAACAAAGCAACAGCCTGTCTTAGGCCTCACCTGTTCATTTTTCCGGATACATCAGTATCATTCATGAAGCACTCTATATTCAAGGGAATGTCTGTGCTATTTGAACTCATTAGTTTCTTCAGCTTCTCACATTCCTGATACAGACGGAGAAGAGCTCGAACTTTTGCTTTTGGATCCAGTTTGTATTTTGCTTTTATTTCTGCACAGAAGTAATCTACTAACTTTCCATCAAAGTTTCTTCCACCCAAGAAAGGGTCAAACGCTGTACCAAGCACCTGGTTCAAAAGAATACAATTATTTAGTCTTACTCTCAGTGGCGGGGGAGAAGTTGCAGGAGTCTTTCAAATCAAGCTTCTATTTCCAGAAAAAGCTGTGTGTATTCAGCTATGATCCAACACACAGCATCTATTTTAATCAGCAACATCAGCCAAAAATTGATCTTTGCTGTAATGGCAGAAATAAGCCTTCTTAACTACATGACAACCCTATGCAACCACAACCTAAACAGTAACACATTTTTAATGCACACCTATGCCCATATAGGTAAAAGAGCGACTCCAGCTATCATGTATATCTTATATAGGTGTATAACAAACAATTTACTGCCTCTGCTTAAAACTATGCTAAATGAAGGGCATTGATAAAAGTAATCTTCACCTTTCACCTCTTTGCCACTGCACATGCATTAAATATTTCCCCACTTAAGCAAAATAAAATTACAGATAATTTGATTCTTATGTTTCATAAAGCCTTTTATTTTCAACCAGTTTAACTACCTTTAGTTTACTCTTGTTAAACGCACAAGCTGATACTTGAAATGCAGAATGGCCCATATCAACAAACACTACTATCCGTGGCTTCTCATCAGGAGCTGGAAGGTCTTGTTTATAAATTCCATAGTTCAGAGCCACTGTAAGATAAATGGCAGACATTATCACTGCAATCTTTAGTGAGTCTCCAAGTATATGCCATCACATCCTTGTGAACATTAGCTATAGGATGAAAAGCAGCAAGAGAACACCAGACTTGTACTTCAAGAGTAGAGTATAACTTATACATAAGTTGTATGCTGTTAATACAAGCCCTAGAATCTGAAAAAGCAAAAAAAACTCCTACTCAGTCATGTACATCTATCCCTACCTGTTTAAATATGCAAGTCTAAAAAGCAACGACCCTGCTCAAGGGATATCTACTCTGATCTCAGTTTATCAACAGCTCAGTTCTAAGCTTCTGGGTAACAAAAAAGGATATTTAAAGGGTGTTTTATTTAAAAGGAATACCTCCAGCATAAAGGTTTTGTCTGAGAATGTTATGAACACGCAGCAGAGGCTTGTCAAAGGAAAGGCTCTCAGCAGGGAATATCAGGCAACAATGTGCCAGGAGTGCAAAATAGAAAGAAATAGGGCATGTAAACACAGGATGACACAAAATTTGCAGCAGCATTCTGAATGAATATTGATGCAGTAGAAGATGAAAAAATGAAAGCCTGGAGAGTTTAAGCCACTCAGTGTAGAAAAGGGTGAGATTTTTGGCATGACATATATTTTTTCCGTCTTGCTCAGATTCTGTATTCCACACAGAAGACAACAGCCCAGCACACTCTTTCGCCTGTGTTTTTCTCTTAAGGTTTATAGAAAACACCCAGTACTGCAGTAGTCTCTCCTACAGCCAACCCATTAGCAGGTGCTTAAATAAGAACAGAAGCTCTATGAAATACCTCTACATGTTTTATCTTTGAGATCTAAATTTGGTTGGATCTGTGTGTTGGTCTGGCCACTCATTTAATGTTTATGTTCTTGTCTTTATATTCAGATTGAAGACATTACCTTTACTGCCAAGCTAAACTGAACTTATGAACAAAACTTGATAAATCACAAGAGGAGGCAGCAGCTGTATTTGCCTTATATTAGGACAAAAGGAAATAAATTATTTTTCTGTTCTACTATAAATCAGGACCTGTTCCACAGAAAGTCTTAAATTTAAAATGTTTGAAAAGATGGCTCGTCTTCCCTTCAAGACAAGAAAACAAAATGAGAAGGATACAAAACTTATTTGCATCCCTCGGGACTGTTCATCTCAAAGGCAGAAACTCTAACAATCTTTGCTATGAAGTACTGAAAAGTTTATGTACAGCCAGAGACTGAGCTGATGGAAGAGTTCTGATGAATAAACAGAAAAAGGAAGTGACAAGGTTTTTGTGGCAAGGCTTTTAGTGGGCACATACCACTCATCATGACTCAAAGATCCTCTTTGAATACCTCTTCCTCAGACATAAAGAGTTACCTCTGTCTGTCTGTCTCTATAAAGCCAAGGGTTGGAAAGGTTCTTTAGGAATGCCAAGTTAGTGTGGATTTTTTTGGTGGCCAGGGGGCATAAATATTTTAAAAATGGCATTTGAATGTTAAAAGCACTGCTGGATATTTGTCACTCCTCCTCCTCTTCCAACACTGAAGAGACATGCAGTCCTGCTGAATACCACACTTCAGATTAAACACACACAAGCATGGGACAGGTCTATCTACTGCGGGATCCACCCTTACCCAGCTCAAGAATTCAAACTGCCACATGCTCTCTACAAGCCTTTGCTATACAAATGAGAAACTAGACTGAAATCAGATAACACTAACACAGAGCAATAGGATTTTAATACTGTCCAGCTGGTTCCTTATTAGGTGTAAATATACAAACTGCTCAAGGTGAGAATCTTAATACTGTATTGACCTAATGGCAATGTCCACTACAGAGATGCGTATCTGCAAATAATCCTAGAAAACATGAGGATACCAATGCATCAATAATGAATGTTTAACATAAGTTTTCATCAAACAAGAAAAAACTCCCACATTTTTGTGAGCAATTAAACACTCAAAAAAAGGGAATAGATTCAGGATAACACATTTACTTTGTAAAAAAAGACCAAATAAACTATTTGTTCTATCAATTTTTTTAGTGTCCTTAAAACAAGAAAGAGAATTAAAACATCTTTTTTTTAAACACACAGCTCTGATCACAGCTCTGATCACAAAAACTTTCAAAATTAATTGGTGAAGATTTAAAGGGTTTTTTTTGAATCAAGTGTTTAATCTGATAACTGTTAAAATCTGGGCACTAAGCTCATCTACACATATGTGATGACTTATCTAAGCACACAGGAATATAGCTATCACTAATGCATCATCACATCTACATTTGCATACAGAGGACATTAAAGTGAAAGACACTAAGTCAAGAAGAAAGAAACAACCATTTTAAACACGTTTTCTTGGACCACTTAAAAACAGCTGTATTTCTTAAGAGTACTTAAGTGTACCCTTACCATACCCAACTTCATAGAAACTCTACCATATGTACCTGCTGTCATGTCATTCATTAGTCTAAGACAGTTTAATCCAACAATCTGAGCTGCATCCAGAACAGATCTCCTTTCAGCATCTGTGAAAAAGGAGGGAACCTGAAGAGAGCAGGTAAGAACAAAGTTATTTCCAGGAAACAATACATTGCAAAACACTGTTCATTTGAAAATTTTCATTTAAAAATTGTGGCTGTTCTACATCTTTAAGGAATTCGCTCACTGCAAGGTGTTAACATACAACTATGTACTAAATCGAGACTTTAAACATTCTGCTCAATCAAGCTAAACGGAATTAGGCTAACATCAGCCAATTCAAACTAGCGCATACAAACAAGAAGCAAATGAATTATTTATATATAAATGGTAGGAACTTGAACAGGGAAACAAATTTGAATTATAGGTGCAACATATGCAACAAAGTATTATGCAGAGACACACAGAAGCATCGCAATCACAATTAGCTCATGTATTCCCGCGCAAGAAAAAAAAAGTATAGCAGTATTACAGAGGAGAGGTAAAAAGAAATAACACATAACATGAATAAAGAGAATTTGCGCCAAAGTGACTTGAAGGGAGAGGAAAAAAAAAAAAAAAAAAAAAAGAGAGATTCTGAAGGAGTAAATTATTGAAAGTTTGCTACAGATCTCTTTGGACAGACACCACAGATGTCCTCCAAGACAGAAACTACATTAGAAAACACTAGCTACTTTCCAAGTATCAACTGGAGAACTAATTATTCTAATAGCAAAGGCAAAGTTTTCAATGTCACATGCACAGAGAAGCAAATGTTATTTTATACTTGAGCAGTGTAATGAAACAACTGTTCTTTACTTGAGGTCACTTCATGAAGTCATAAATTGAAAGAAAAAATTACATTACTGAAAGGATGAATAAAAGCAGGACAGAAGTTTAAGTTCTCAGCTGCCAGAGGGCACACTTCAATAACAAAGATAACTGCATTGTGTAGTGTACTCTGACATGGAATCCAGTTTGCAGCAGAGTACACACACAGATCCAGAAACTGCTCTTGGACCCAAACGTTCAGACATCACCTAGAGACTGAGTTGATGAAGTAGTTCAAGGACTGGAATATGGAAATGCCCTGGGATTTCCTTAAGTCTAAAGCTCTAAAGCTAGTTAGAATTAATCCCTTTGTAAATGCTTACATGATTTCTTTTTCACCTTATGCACATAGAAAAATGCCCTCAATTGTTGAAGTCCAAAAAACAAACTGTTCCTTTATGCTACAATTACTCACAGAAATAACACAGTCTGTTACTGGCTTTTTCAGGTTACTCTCTGCAGTCTCCTTTAATTTAGTCAACAACATAGCTGAAATTTGTTCCACACTGAAGATGTGTTCCTCATCCATGTACATCACCTGAAAAGGAAAAACAGGGAAACAATTCCACACTTTCAACTGGAGAAAAATCTTATGTTTAAGATTTGATATGCTTCTGCCTCCTCCCAACCTGACAAGCTTAATTAGCCCATTATGTAAATGGCAGTTTTAATTTGTTTGCCACTTAAATAGTAAATTCAAGATTTTGCCACTCTATAGAATGTAGAAGCAGTAACTGTTTTGATACAGATTTGATAAGCATCAAAAACAATACTAGCTCCATAGATGGAGAAAACAGCTTGGAGTTTCAAGTGAATTAGAAAGAAGTGAGTATAAAACGGGTAAGACCCAGCCCCACATTATTATGCCAAAAAACAAAAACAGCCATCATTAAAACCACTGTCAACTGTAGAAAAGTACAGAAGTACATGCTAATAATTATGCCCTCCTGACATTTTTGCACTTCTGTTCACAATATTTAAAGTGGATGTGGAACTCTCTTAAAACCCTAGCCACCAAGACGATGATTTTAAAATGAAGAACTGAACATCAAAACATCAAAAATTATCAGTTTTCTGTGTACTAGAATAGTGTAGAGAAAGAACACTTTATGTCTGATTCTTAAAGCACTTGCTTTTTATTCACGTCATTCCAACTTGGAAAAGCAACCAGCAGGCATTACAATTTCAGTGGAACAAGTCTCAAAATAGCCCAGTCTAAGTGAATGCTACTTATTCAGTTTACTCTCAAAAATTATTCCCTACCACCCCCCATAAAATAGAACTTATTAGTTTGTCCTCCAAACAGACTGAGAACAAGAAAAACCCATTAAGTAGCACTGTTCTCTCAATACTAAACTTTCTTGTACAGTGAAAGACTTATTGTAATTAGAGAAAAACATTAATTTCTCTCTGGGGCTGTTAAAAATTACAAGTCACAATCTGCATTAAAAAAGCATCCTGTTTTTGTAAAACGTAACTATCCTTCCAGTATGAAAATTCAGTCTAATGCATAACCTCTTATGAAGAGAGTCAACACTTTGCCTCATCTTCACCAAAGTTCTGAAGCACAGCTCAAGGCATTGAAAACAAACAAACAAAACCATAAACAAAAAATACAACCATAAGCCCACAGCCAGAACTAGGCTAGAATACTTATTTGGGAAGCAGAATTATAGCCCCCTATGTCAACAAATCTGTCATTAATCTAAAGAACTGTAGAGGATACCAGTAAGCAGGATAACTGTATACGGATCTAGTGTTAGCAGGTACACCTCTTTTCTAGAAAAAGCTCACATTGTTCCAACAAACTTGGAGTGCAAGCAAGGCACAAACTGGAATTACACTGTAAATATGTTTTTTGAAGGTCTGCTGCAAATAAGTTACAGGATACCAGCCAGCTCACTAAAGATGCCACTCACTTGTAACAAAGATTTTAGAGTTCCCCTAACCATGTAATTAGATTGTTGCAATGCGTTCCATGTGAGACAGAGAAAGGTGGATACTTAAAAGTAAACTCATATAACCTTGTAATTACCTTAACAGCTTTCTCCTGAACTGTTCAAACTTCATGTGCAACCTGCACCAGGGAAGCTCATATTTGAGCAATTTATTGCAATGAGACTTTAATTGATAATTAATATACATTGTTTAAAGATTTAGTTGGCTATTCACACAAGAGCTCACTCAGTATGAGAAAGGTTAAAGAAAACCTTTAGAGAGATTAAACGAAACCTGTATTTTAATGATTAAATGATGAAATATGAAGTTTTCCATTTGCCTATAAAAGAAAGGAACTTTGTACTGCAAATTTACCTTCACTCCAACGCCACCATTCTTCATAGGAACCAAATCATAGCTCAGTTTTTCTTTTTCCTTCTGCACGAAAGGATCATTAAATGCACGGCCATGAAATCTCTTGAAGTTAGACACTGTGTTGTTGGCATGAGTAATTTGCTGTAAAACAAAAACAGGATGTTTTGAAAACCACTCTTAATCATCCTCCATTACAGACCAGCATTGCTCTATGAACCCCCAAGCACCAGTCAAGTCAAATCTTGAAGCAATCAGTGAGCAGTAATAGGATTTACAGTGTCTGCTACTTCAGCCATCTAATTTAACTGCAATTCAAATAACTCCATCTAGGAGCCAATTTCAATGTCATTGCCTGCAAGCTGGCACTGCAATCCCAGTCACTTCACCTCCTATTGTTTCCCCCTTGCCCCCCCCCCATTACATTAAGCACAAACAGTTGTTTGTTCAGTTACTCAATTTCAAGCTGATTAGTCTCCTCATCCAGTTCACCACTTGCTGCCTTTTTTTTTCAAGGTACTTTTAAACCAGTTCCCTTGCTCAGTTACAAGAACTGCTGTGCCCAACCCAAAGGGGGTACAATTGCATCATCAAGCACCTAGAAACACCAGACACTCTGGAATCAATGCCAGTATAAAGTACATACTGAAATACACTGCGAGAACCCACCCAGAGACACGTTCCAGATGACTCAAGTGGCCTAGAAGAGATGCATCCCAAATATATCTGCAAATACCTCCAAGAGCCCACTCAAACTGCCATGGCCCAGCAATTGTAATGGGGAACGCTAGTTCATGCAAGCCAAAACCACACCAGGAGCTATTACCATGCTTTAACACAAGAAAGTATTTAAGTTTAGTGTCCAAAAACATTTCCTGGCACTGTTTCATTACTTGTACAGCCACAACTTCATACTACTTGAATGCCCTAACTCACAGCTGTACTGTGGAAGAATGTGGATGCAAAAATAATACTTATGCAGTGGGCTGAGCAGCACAAACACTCTGGTGACTTTTGATAACCTAATTTAGAATTAAACTCAAAGTTGTTCTTTTGGGAAAAAAAAAAAAAAAATCTCATGACATCTTTAGAGCAATTTTATGCCATTAGATCTCTAGCATGTTTCAACACCTCTCTGCTTAGTCACAACTAAGAAAACAGAGATTATGGTAGCCTAAATGACACATTACTGCTCACACCCAGTGCTGCCAAAACTTACCTAACATATCACAGAATTTCTTTAACAAACAAACTGGTAAAGCATCAGAGTAAGAGACCACCTTTGAGTATTCTGAGCTTTCACATAGTCACATTCCTGAAGTCACTAGTCAAGATTTTTTTTAAAATTAAGAACATATTACTCAAATGAGTAAGGTAATCCCTGCCTGATATATGCAGCTATAACACCATAGGTCACTCAAATACAGATCTCTGTTGTCCAAGTCAAGTTACTTCTACATTTACAGAAAAACCTTCATGAAATCTTCTATCATTTTAAGTTTCATATTCTTTTCTTCTGGCAAAAAAAAAAAAAAAATAATAATGCTTAAATTACTAGGGCAACTAAGAAAGAAATTCTATTAATATCCCTTAAGGGCTAGCTAGTCTGAAGGCAACTGAAGTCCTGGACAGGCAGAAAACACAAGACCATTACGCACATTGAAGTGCAATTTAATCTACTTTCCTTTCAGTTTATTTGAAGTTCTGGACAGGATTTAATAGAATGTTCTAATAATATTGTCATATCTTTCAGTTAGCCTCAAGAGAATCTATGCAGAATTTAGGTCACTTGTTTTGAATAAAATCTCATTTACTTCTGTACACTGATAATTATTTTATGACTTAAACCAGCAAAAGGCAACAGCTAAATAAACAGATGTAATGATAAAAATTAAATTTAAGATAAAAATAAAAAGCAAAGGGACACGTATACTATCTGACACCGTTAACCTGTAACTGAAGATGTATGTGTGCGCTCATGAACATACAAATTATTCTTATTTCCTCGGCTGCTGAAAATTAAGATGGGAAATGCTGTAGCAGGAAGAAGTCTCCTTTAGGGTTCTCTCCATGGAAACCCTTTGAAGTGTCTTTACTACACAAGAGATCTGCACGGGTCAACACAGGCTGCATGCTTGCTCTATACTGGCAGCAGTTATGTAACAGCCCACAAACAAGAGGTTACAATCCTGGAGGATTTAACTACTGCATTTAGTTAGCTACTTTAAGATGTGCCAGAAATAAGATTTATTTTTTAAAATGCAAATATGAATATAAGACAACTTCAAATATTTCTTCAAGCACCTTAAGTCCCTTTCCAAGGGCCTGAAACAGAACCAAAGGCCTACACTAAAAAACAAACAAAAAAACATACACACGACAGAAAAAACACACACGGAATAGGTGGGCGCTTATCTTAAAGAAGCCAAAGGTAACAAGGCACCCAAATAGCTTTAAGAACGTGAGTCAAGAGTCTGATTCGCATCTAATTATAAGAAACTATATCCCTTATTTAAACAAAAATGCTTTCCTTTGAATGCTGGAAATTCCTATAAACAAACAGTTGGACAAGAAACTTGATGACCAGGTCGTTAGAAGATGAATGTGTTCAACTGGAGGATACTACTGTTAACAAAAAAAGAGAGCAGTTGTGTTCTTGCTAAAGCAACTTGTATTAATCATTTCTTTGCAGAAAGCATGGCAGCATAGTGCAACATTGCAACATTTCTAAAGTAAAATGATTAGCTGACAACAAGAAATTAATTTCATTTTAGCAATAGGTACACACTGGTACCTAAACAAGGCTTTGCACCAGCAGCTTTACTGTTAACTCTCAAGGCCAGGAAGCTACCTACCTGGTTTTTAGCTGAGACACCAATAGCTCTGTTTTTGGATCCAAATGAAACAACTGATCTACAAAAGGAAAAAAAAAAAAAAAAAAAGGCTAATTAACACCATAAGGACCATAAATGGTACTGAGAACTCCCATGGATAGTTTGTTTTTTTTTTTTAAAAAAAAAAAAACAGTGTAAAACTAGAAACTCTGTTTCTGTTCAAGTGATGTTCTTATAGCTTGGGGTAACACACTACAGTAAGAGCTCTATCTGCTTTACAGCCCTGGCTCAAATCCAGGGCTTTTCACAATGGCTTATTCACACACAGCTCAATATTATGATTACAGTTAAGATGTCACATCCAGATCCCATCCATCCCATCCCTGGTTGGCTGCTCCCAACTTTCCAACTCTTGCTTTGAGCCTGAGGCTTTTTACACCTGACCCCAGAATGAAGGCAAACAGCTCTGCACAGCCAGAAGAGAAGCCACTCAGCTGAGCTACCTCCAGGAAAGGGAGAAAAAAAAAAAAAGGCTTTTAAATAAAGGGGGAAAAATGGGGGGGGGGGGGGAAGGATTTTTTTCCCTTTTTTTTTTTTTGACGTATTTAAATTTAAATAGGCGAAATCTAGAACTTTCAGATTTGCAGTTTTACACGGACCCAGCTCTGGGGTATGGCTTTAATTAAGAAGGCTGCTAAACTTCACTACCAACACAATTACAAAACTGATTTATTCGCGTGCATCGCCAAGCAATAAACGGTTTTAACCGCCCGCAGCAACACGCAGCTGTGCACGAAACGAGGGCACGCAAACCTACAGCCTGGCCGCCTCCCTTAATGCCCGTGGAAGTTAACCCGGGTTAACCCTAAGAGCCTCTCGGGGCAGAACTGGGGGCTCGAGCCTAGCACTACCCTCTCCTCCGTCCCGGGCACCCTAGAAGCTTCCAGCACCTTCCAGCACCTCCGCCGACCGCTAACGCACCCCCTCCCCAACGAAGGGCTCCTGCACCCCGCACTCACGGCGTGCAGCGGTCGCTGAACTCATTGGCGACAGTCTCGATGCCACCGGCCCGCGCCACGGCGATGTAGCAGCTCTGGAAGCCCAGGTCGAAGCCCACCACGGCCATGGTCCCGCCGCCGGGGGCTGCGCGCCCCCGCTCTGGCTCCGTGCGGCTCCCGGCGCTGCGGCTGTCTGGCTTTGGTGCTGGTCCCGGCGCTGGTGCCGGTGCCGCGCACAGCGCTCCAGGCGCGGGAGGCGGGAGGACAAGGAGGGGGAGGCCGGCGCCTCCGCTTTAAATATGACAATGAGGCGAAGTTTCCAGAAACTGCGGCAGCCACTCGCCGGCTCCACGTGCGGCTTCCGTTTCCGCCTTCGCCCGCGTTCTCGAACAATTCCGACCAATCAGCGCCGCCGGGCTGCCGTGATGCGCGCCGTTCTCATGACGACGGCGGACGCTGCCGGCTCTGATTGGAGCCGCGCGGGGAGGAGGCGGGGCGGCTCGGCCCCGGCCGCTGTCAAAGCACCGAGCAGGGGGGCGTGGCCTAGCGGGAAGGGGCGTGGTCGGGGAGTGCAGGCCGGCGGACGTTGGGGGTGGGGGCGGCGGGATCGGCGTGCGGCCGTTAAGCGGTTAAACCGTCACACCGTGGAGCGGTGAGAGGGCCCGCGCGCGCCTGCGCCCCCCGCGTCTCCTCGGCCCCTCTTTGGCTCTGCCTCGCTCTTCCGCTCTGGCCGCGGGGGTGGCGGGGACCGCGAGCCACGACGGGTTGCGCCCATGGCGGCCTGGGCGGAGCCGGGAATGCCGGATGGATTCGCTGCGCTCCGCTCCCTTTCCCCCGTGGAGCTTCTCCTTCCCCAGTCTCAGGGTGTGGAAGCGCGGTCGTTAGTGGGGCGGTAGAAAAAAGAACCATTTTGTAACTACTGCTGGTACTAAACTTTATAACTTAAATCGGGCTCGGGGGGTAGACTTCTTTAAAGTATTTAGTTAGTTAGTACTTACTTAAATATTCTTTTTTTTTCCTTTGCTGAAAATGCCCCAAGCACTTCTGCCTTCTTTACCCGTGTCCTAATTCCTTGGGTCCTAGCTAATAGTTCTGTAGCACTTGTGAGAGAAGATCTAATTTGCTCATTGCTAGTTCACCTGTTTGTCTGCAGTTAAAAAAAAAAAAGAAGTGCTTAGCAAATCTTTTTGTAGCAAATGCAGATACAAAGAATACCCAGTAGTTTAAGCATTGCCATAGATTATTTAAAAAAAAAAAACAGATTTAGAGCATTCCTTTTGCCTTTCTTTTCCTCTTTTACTGTAAATTGTGTTATTTCTATGTAAGGATAAACAAACTTGATTGTTTGCGCAGTTTTGCAGCTGATCTCCAATAGCAGAAAAATGTTTAAGCTCCACAGTGACTCTGAAGTTATCTGTTGGCACCCTCTGGCTGGTGTGCTATGGTACGGTACCGTATACTGTACCCCCAAGAGGTGGCAGCCCTGGGTAGGAATCCAGCTCATCCTACCTGCCCTGGAGCCGGAGCACCTATGGGTTAGAGGGCTACTCTCTGCGAGGTGAATTCCCTCTGTGGAGCTGTAAGATTGTAGTCATTGAAACTGTGACCCATATAGGGTAGATAATAAACCTTTTTTTAAAAAAAAAAAATCTGTTTTGCTTTCAGAACATCGCCGCTCAGTGGGGTGTTGGATTTTTCCTCCCTCTCTATTCATATCCATATAAAGGATATATCCATATCCATACTCCCTCTATTTCAGCTCTTCTGTTTTACGAAGCATCAGCTATTGCAGCTCGTTATCAGAATAAAACTGGTGTTTTCCGGCTTTTTAGGTTCCCTTGCTTAGAATGTTTGGGTACCCAAATACTCATCCTAACTGCCTAAGTGCTCAGCTTGTGGTGATTGAGAAGATGATTTGGCCACAAACAACTGCCTCTTGTGGATTCATGAGCATGCTCAGGACATTCAGCTGATGGCGTGCTCTTGCTCTCCGTGATAGCTAAGGGCTTCTTTAGGCATGGCCACACACTGACTTGGAGAAAAAAAAAAAAAAAGAAAAAGTTTGTGAGTTGTTTAAACTAGTTAAATGTTGTCTTATTTGGCACTGGATGTTCTGTTTCTACCATAACTGAAAGTGTTAAGAAACTGAATTCAGCATGGGAAGTGGGGGATCTCATCTGCTACATCAAGCTTACTGTAGGTAAACTGCCACATGGTTGATGCAAAATGACATTAATGTCTACATTTGTAAAGCGTGATCCCAGCTAAGAAGACTGGCTCATGTGCCTCTGTAAGGCCAAAATACCACAGATCGTAACATACAAATCTGTTGAGTTTTCAGAATTCATGTTATGTTGCCTGGACCCTGGGTTAGTAGATTCTTTCTACATAATCTTCCCGTTATCATGCAAACCAGCACCAAAAATAAAGCAAAAAAATTTATTTCAGCATAGACATGCAACATCTAAACCTTGCGATTAAAGAAAAATAGGAATCTGTATAGTTTCTTTGGGGACTTCGTGCATGTTCTTAGTTTCCCTTTGTGGCCTGAGCTGCATCCCAACTCATGGGATCTTCTAACCTGCTCCATAGTATATAGCTGGCACACGGTCGCTGTAAGCAGCTGGCTCTTATGGTAGTACACAATGGATCAGCCAGTCAGTCTAAGCTCTTGTACCATTTCTCTCCCTCTTTATTTGAGAAGGCCGTTAACGAGACTCAGATGAGATCATAGTTCGAGTTCCATACCAAGTTTTAAAGAACAAAGATATTAATTGAGAGTATTTCTTTGTTGCAAAGAAAGACTGAAATTCCCTTCCATATTTCATGATTTTCTGGAAATACGAATTCACTACATAGCTCCAATAGTTTCCCTTACTCTCCAGTGCTGCTTTTTTAACACCTATTTTTATATTGCTGCATATGTTCACACTGTATGATATTTATTTTCATGTATATATACATTCTGCAACTCCTTTAAAATATTGATATTAAGTGAAATACCGTGGGGATTTTCAAGCACAGATACTTTTATTCCCATATATAATGTAGGATGTCAAAGGCTTATTCAACTATGCCAAGATAACAGATAATAGGTAACACGTTCTCTATGTAAAGTGACTAAGGGTTTGCATTTGCCTTTTTGTATTTTCTGCTTGTACAGGGAGATTAATGCTACTCTTGCTTTATTGTGTGATCTTTGTTGGTGGCTTGTCCTGCACAAGGATCCTGGAGAAGAAAATAAAGAGGATGTGTCCCCAAAGTGACAGTGAAGGCAGTCCGAGGCCTGCATAGCAACCAACAGGCACTGCTCGCTGCAGGTTTGTCATCTGCCTGGTATTGTGCAGAACCTCCCCAGTGCGGGGAATATCCATTCTAAACAATGTGTGTAGTCACTCGAGTGAGGCAGACTTTGCCTTGCTGCTTGATAAAAGCCTCACACTTGGCAAACTCGTGACACTTCCTGGCTCTGCCCATGTATCCGCATGCTTTAAGACATAGCGTAGCATGGATCCAAACCTGAGCGTAACCAAGGGGGAATGACGCTTTTTATCTTGCTCTCTGACACCCCAAATAAGACTCTTATCCTCCAAAGTAGCTTCTAAATCCAAAAGCAAGGCTGTCCTAATTCTTTTCTGGAATCTTATTTATTTAATTTTTGCACCTAATAATAGATCTAAGTAGTGTGCTTATAAAACATGGATTAAAATGGAGCAGACTTTTCTTCTGAGGTTAATTAGAGTTTCTCAGAATTAAGTGATTGTGATTTTTTGTTTTGAATTCTGAGAAGTTGCCATAATTGTCTAATATTGGGTAATCATTCCCTGAATTAAAATAAACAAACAAACAAAAACAAACAAAAAACCACCCAAACCCTACTCCAAGTTGGAGGAGGTAAGTTAGAAGTTATAATATCAAGGTATTGTAAACTTTTCAGTTGTATTCATTTAAGTGTAGCTCACATGTTTCAATCCTTTCACTTAAACCAGCTGAATTGTCTCACTGGAAAACATTAAGATTTTAGGAAAAAGAACACTATAACTTAGAAATTGTGGAGTTTTGTAACATTCCAATAACGTTAAGTTGTAAGTGCTCTTGAATCTCAAATACTTTAACTTGGTTGCTTCTGTGTTTACAGTTTTTTATAGCCTTTTTTTTCCTGTTGCTTAGACACAAGATGGTCTTATGAATAAGAAAAAAAGTGATCTGATCACAGTGCAAAACAAATCTTATGTAGACATTCAGGTGTGCATCACAGATTGAAAGCAGTGAAGAGTTAAAGGGAATGGTTTTTAAGTCTGGAATTTGATTGCGTAAATTCCCTCATGCCTGAGTGTAATGAAATAAATGCACTTACAAATGCAAAAAAAAATCACAAAATAAGGAGATGGTCCTGATTTAAAGGAGTGTTTCAAAGAGTGATTTTTGTCTGCTTTGTGTATGTAAAATCAAAGAAGCTGAGCATTATTTTTAAATATATGAAACAGATCTGAAATTGAATACAAATGAAAATTGCTGAAAGTTAGGAAAGCAAGGTGGGGGGAGGAAGAAAAGAAAAGCCAAGTTATTACTACTTCATGTGATAACAAACCATCTGGCAATATGCTGCCAAATCAGTATGTATCATTTATATGAATCATTGTTAATTAAATGTGTGGGGATTATGTAGGCTCTTCGTGCTTTCAACATTTGTACAATGTTTTAAAAATAATACTTGCATATTAGTATGAGAATTACTTGTTAAGGATTTCTGACTCCAATTCAAAGGTGTTTTTCACTAGAAAATATCCCAACCATTTAAGAGTATCCACATTTTGACTTTTCTTTTTACATAAAGCAAAACAATTGAATAATAATAATAAAAGAAATGCCACTCTTTAAAAACCTTTGTAGAGATGCAAGGAAACAGATTTGTTTCTCAGTTTCTCTATTTTACTGAAAATGTACCCTGACTAAGCAGTTTAGGCCTACTACATCCGCAGTTGATCTTTCTGTGTGCATGCTAATATATGTATGTATGCAAACACAAGAGGAACACTTTTTTCCTTTTCCTAGAAGCGAACTAGTATGTAATTTCTCTGCTTGCATTCTCACAAAGTAGGCAATTGTGCCAAATACACTAAGTGGAATATTGCCAAAATAAAAAGTTCCTTTTAAATATTTATAGTGTGCTAAAAAGTATATTTGGAATAAATCAGCTATTATAAATATAAGTCTGTCTTAAACATGCTGTCACAGAAATCTGTTAATACAATGTATTTTGAGAATTTAAAACTTTAAAATGTCCTCATATAAAACCCAGAAAAAATTATGGAGTAAAATATCAGATATTGTAAACTAAAAATCGTCAGGCTACGTAATTACTAGAACAGGTCAGCTGGCTCCCTTGTTCAAAACTGTCACTGAGAGGGCCTCAAGTTGCACTGGAAAGAGTGGTGAAGCTTTGGAAGAGGCTGCCCAGGGAAGTGGAGGAGTCACCGTCCCTGGCAGTGTTCAAGAAACGTGCAGATGAGGCGCTTGGGGACGTGGTTTAGCAGGCAGGGTGGTGAAGGACTTACAGTTGAGCTTGATGATCTTCAAGGTCTTTCCCAACCATAATGGTTCTATGATTCTATCTGAGACAACTGCTGGAATGTTTTGTAGCTTAGAGAATGTAAGAATATGAATATAAAAGGTACAATCCAACTATATTTAACAGTCTTATGGAAAATTTTTCCAATGTGATAGGCTCCTGTTTGAAGTCTTTGGCTAGGGATAGTTGCATTTCTGAAAAGTTACTATCCTTAGAGCTTGCCCTGCCTGTGGGGATCAGTGGATGGAAACTACATTGTGCAAGAGAGTGGAGCAGCACAGGAGCACGGGAACATGCTGAAGACTGAACCCTGTGAGTGGCTCAGATGGGATGGGCCCAAAAGGTGAGGAGACTAAAATAATGAGGCAATCATGAAAATGCTGGTAAATATGTTCTGATGACTTGTCCATATTCACTTGGGCTATGTTAGCATCAATTTTGCAAAGAATTCAAGCTGAAACAAAATGTCTTTTAGCAAAATAAATAAAATATTCACATATTTTGAAATTTGCCGCATCTGTTAATTTTATTTTTGAGGCAGGCCTTTAAGAAAATATGACATACAGGAATGATTATTAATAAGCATCATATAGGTTGCTTTTTTGCATGCCTTTGGATCAGTAGAGGGAACCAAGCTTACATGTAACTTCTGGACGTTGGGGGGCACCACAGTCTCGTGTAAGCTGCAGCAGAGGCGTCTTTTAGTTTAGGTTTTCCTGCAAGGGGCCAGTTTCATTCTTCCTTCTAGCATAACTATATAAGGCAAGCCAAAAAGCAGAACTGGTAGTTTTTCTTTTTTTAGCTTGCTTTTAAGTAATCATCTTGCTCTAAATGGTAATGGATTTCTGACCAAGAACTGATGTTGCTTAGTTTAAAATATTATCCTTTTGATTTCAAGTTCTAATCAAGAAATCATTTCCAAGGCATTTGACAAAAATAAAGATGTACTTTGTGGGCAGTCTGCTTTTGTGTACATGCTTCAGCCAGCCTGTAGTGAAGTAGTGGGCCAGTGTAAAAAGCACCTGTGTGGTTTATTCTGGTCTTTGGTTTGGATTGATTTCTGAATTCAGAGCTGCTTTATGTGGGTGTCTACCTAGCTGATGTACCGAATACCATTATGTGCTTCTGTAAACATGAAATTTCCTCTAAGCAGCTTACCTTTAAGATGTATTTAGGTCTTTTTAATTGGATCTTAAACCCCTTGCTGGCAGGCACACAATTTGTTCCAGATCAGAAGGATCTGATTAACATACATTCATGTATGCATGTATGCCCTTTCACATTTATATATATCACCAGTGTAAAGCTTATGACAAATACCTCATTTAACTACTGGTATAAATCTTCTCTGAGGATGATTAAAATAATTGTACAGCTACAAATATCCAAATAACAGAAAACTGAAAGCAAAGATAACTCTTTGACCTGCCTACTGTATATCTACTAATGTCACTTGTACAGTCGGCCCTTATCCCAAAGGGCCAACTTTCTCTTCAGCTTCTCCATGAGGATTCCCAGGCCCTTGTCAGCAAAGATGCTCCATAGCCAGTCTCAGCCTGTGCTGTTTCATGAGCCTGTTCTGCCCCAGGTGCAGGACTTGGAACTTCATGAGGTTTCTCTCAGCCCATTCTTAACTTGTCAAGGTGCTTTAGGACAGCACCCCTGTCCTCTGAGCTGCCCCTGACTAAGCTGGTTCCCAGAAGAGCTATTTCTGGGAAAACGAGCCTTTATCCTCCTACATTTGCCTGGAATGTTTTAATCATTACCTCTGCTTCACAGGATTAATGGTATTAAAACTTGTAATGCAGATGTGCAAAGTCTAACTTGTCTGTTCTATTTTACTTCTGAGGGATGGTGGAGCAGTGGTGGTCTCCTTTTTTTTGGTCTTTTTTTCTTTTTTTTTTTTTTTTGCGACACAATGGGATGACATAATGATTCTTAAGGTGGTTCCAGCTGAACTGCCATACTTTACAGTGCAGGAGTAATAAGGTTAAAAAAAAATGCGGCTGGCACCTGTTTGAAGTGGGATAGATACCTTGAGGCAGCAATTGCAACGACTGATTCAGCTTATTCTACTGCTCAACACCTTTATTTGCAGAACATTAAAACAATTGAGACAGATTCAAAGGATAATAATTGACCATCCCCTGTATGGTGTGTTTTCCTTGTCACTATGACTGAGAAGGGTTGCTGTTTCTTAATACCACTATATATCTTTTCTAGTAGAAAAAGAGAAAGTGGTCAATAATGCCACTAAGTTCTTTAAAATACATGGAAGCATTCTGTGCCTGTGTATTTTTTACCAAATCTTTTGCTGTTCATCTATGCTGTCTAGATTGACAAGGTAATATTTTCATATATTGATTAAAAAATCACAGTCAAGTAGTTTAATGCTTCCTCTTTTAAAATAACGGCAGTTTTGCAAGGAAAATATAAAGATCTCATATATGCCGGGTGGGGGCAACCAACTCTGACAGTTTAGGAGTGCAAAATGACTGAAGCCTGCACAGTGACTTTGCAGG
Organism: Tinamus guttatus; assembly: GCF_059628265.1. Lineage (NCBI taxonomy): Eukaryota > Metazoa > Chordata > Aves > Tinamiformes > Tinamidae > Tinamus > Tinamus guttatus. Next base: position 5,788,100 of record NW_028288684.1, on the reverse strand, counting down.
GAGAATAAAGAGCCACAGAGAACATCTGAGGATGTTATAAAATATAATCAGAAAATCTAATGTCTGAATCAATACTGCAAGAAAGAAGAAAAATCAGACTCCGTAACTCAGCTATGAGCCTGTGGGAAGGAGAAATGACAGAGTTACTTGCAGAGGTGAAGACATGAGTGGGAAGGAAGGCTTCAAAAAAGGGGAAAAACAAATATGGCTTTTGGGTTCATCTTCCAAAATATTCTAGATCCCAAACCCATACTTCTTTTACACAGACCCGTCGACTTATAGCTAGCGTGTATTCTAAGCCACAAATCTAAGAAGCATTGACAAGGCTCCAGCTATAAGTTCTGTTTATGCCAGCTGAATAAGGCAAAGTATTTTAGGTTTCCTGATGATGTTTCTTTCAGAGTGTGTATTTTAGAAGATAAGACGTATTTTGAATCTGGCTATGTTGAGGCAACAGTTTTTCAGTGATGCTTACAAGAATGATATGGTCAAAATGTGGTCTGCAAGAGATATTGAAGTGCTGACTTATAAGCAGCTGTTTCAAGGCCCTCTCAAGGGGTCTGTTTAATCTTCCACAGCTTGATGGAATCCTGTTTCTCATGCATGAGTTGGTTTGTATTGCTCAGAGATGTTTAAAGTACTTGTCCCTGCTATCCCTGAGTGTCCACAATTTGTGCTGTTTAGACAGTGCTACGACAAGCCATCACAAGAAAACATTTACATGGGAAATTTACTGTTTCTGTGCCAGATCACAGAGAGGAGCTTGCCCTATGTGCAAGAAATAATATTTGATCCATCTTTACCAGCTTCTAGGAATCTGGGAATGATTACTTTCTTCATGTCTGCTGTTTTACCCAGTCTTTTCCAAAGAGGGTATAATCTAATAACATCAAAGTCGGTCACATGCTGAGGGTCGAGTGAAATCTGTCCCTGGGAGTCTCTTACAGCCCCAGTTTGGTACTCTGTGAAGCTTGGAATGAATGACTCGAGGCCTCAAAATTCTGACTAAGAGCAAGTGCTCTCTAGATTCATCCAAAGAGAGAGAAGAAGCTCAAACTATGTTGTGGGCTGCCCACAGAGGCTTCGCTAGACAGTGCTGATCTCCTCAAGTGGTTTATTTGTCAGGTTGGGTCATGCACCTGGGCTTATTCCATGGTAACATGAATCTTTCTGAGCAAGGTGGGAAAAGTGGCTCTGCCTGAGTCACGTTAGTCACCAGTTAGGACTTGGAGATTTCTACTGGAGATCTCTCCTGAGAAAAGATAGAATAGTCCTAAAGGACCAGAGAATGAGAAATGACCATAAGGTCCTCCATGCTCATGTGCACTGCCTGACACTTAACAAATATAGATGTATTCCATGGGTATTAACTAACCATTATTGATTTTAATAGAATGGGACTGTTGTTAAACTATTCCCCCAGTAGCCAAAAGCTGGGAAATCTGTATTATACAGATGCATTTTGCAATTCAAAAAGTACTTGTGTAATTTTGAACTCTTTTTGATTCCAGCAAGACTATTTGTATGCTTTAAGTTAGGCCTATATAACTTGCTGAGTAGGACAAAGCAGCGGCTTTGAGATAGAGCTGGAATAGAAGTCAGGTCTTCTCATCCATAGACCTCTCTCTTTGCCTCTGTTCTCCATCCATTTCAAGAAACCATACACATACACTGTCAACCCTGGATTAGTTCAACGTTTTTCAGACAGCTAACATAGCAAAGTAGTTCTAGTCAGCTTCTCAAAGCTGCTGCTTGCCCTTGTTTCTGGTTCACGATTTCGCTTTGCCATTCCCCCTTAGTTTCTCTATGGTGATGCTTGACCTTGGCCTGTGACGGAGCCTCCTGGCCATCCCGAACCCTGTTGGGCTGCTGCTCACAAGGGCAGCCATCCATGAGCCACATGCCAGCCCAAGAGGACTCTGTTGTCATCTTCTGCCTCCGACCTTCTCCCAGTGTTCCATTTTCCCTTGGCTTATTGAGATTTTTTTTTTTCTCAGAACACTTGGTTCAAGGCTGGAAAGGTTGAATATCTTTTGATTTATGTAAAGAAATGAATAAAACATTAGCTAGAATGGCAGTGTTTGAATTCAAGTAGCCTTTATATACATTGTGAAGATTTATCTTTTTGTTTGATCAAATGTAAACATCAGGACACAATAAAGTTGGTGCACAGACTTTTATGCATGTATCTGACAGATCCTCTTTGGTATTAGCAGTCTCCCTAGATAATTTGAGAGATGGCACGCCAACAGTGCTACATTTGAATTATTTATTAACATATGATCTAATACTAGCAGGAAAGTAAGCGTGCTGTTGCTCTGAAACTCAGTATTCCGTACTAAAAAGTTCATTATTTTCATCCTGCCTGCAGTGGAAAATCCCCAAGATGGAGGGCAGTTAGAAAAACAAATAAGATCTGAGTTTGTGCACATATTAGAATTCAAGAAAAAGATTTATTTCCCCTTTTCCCATTGCAATGCAGAAATATAAGATGTAAAACATTTTAGTGCTTTTTTTAACAGTTGGAGAATATTAATGTAAGATCGTTTCATGTAAGAATTCCTTATTTCTAGTGAATGCAATTAAATTTCTCTTAGAATTGAGAGATAACCAAAACAATGTTTTTTTTTTCCCTGATGACATGTTGAGTGCAGAAACATTAGCATAGTAGGTGTATCTTAATCATTTTAAAAGGAGAATTTTTGAAATTTAGTCCAACTTCTGTGGGCATGATATTTTCTTTTTCTGTTGATAAGCTTGCACATAGAATCAGAGAGAAACATAGTATGAAAGTTTCTACTTAATTTGCAACAAAATGATTGTTTTTAGGCCAGTAACTTTAGTGAATCAGAATGTCAGCAAGAAGAAATTGTTCTGCAAATTACAATCTGTGTCTGCTCACACTTGTGTCATTTTCCCTTCCTCTTCAGTCCCCTGTAATATAAAGCAGACAAACAAGTAGATTAAATAAATCTAATTTCCTGGGGAAATCAGGCTAATATATTTCTGTTGAGGTAGTTTTAAGCGAAGTGTGAAATCTAGCACCAGGTTAAAGTGATGTAGATATGACTGCCCGAACTTGCAGGGAGAGTGAGCATTTATCGGTGTGAAAAGATTTCCATTTGTCTTCACAATCCCCTCTCTGGCAGGGTTAAGGTGCCACTCCATCTGTCAGGAGAAAAACACAGTTGACCTAAAAGCTGCAGAGTTTTTAGGAAGAGTCGAAGCCAGGTCCTGTGCTGCTGGGCTAAAAGCTGAATTTAAAACACAAGGAGCTTATAGTTTATCCGTATGCTGCACTGGTGAGAGAGGTTCAGTGCACCCCGAGTGGCTGGGCTGGGGAAGGGGACTGTGTGTGCAGGAAACCTTCTGCAGGTGTTACAAGGAACATGTGCACATACAGTTCCAACCAGAATCCACGTGTACAAGTACCCACTGTCTAAGGAATTATTCACTATGAGTGATGGGTATTACACTTGAAATACTGTTTAGGGGAAAAAGCGAAAGCATACGTTATACGTAAACCCAGAATTTACTGTTAGTATAATTGAAATCATGATTAGCCTAGACCAAATTGACATAGAAAAAGAATAGTAATGCAGTAAAAAATACTGTGTATGTGCTTTTTGGTTTATACCCTTTTTCCTTTGACTGTTCCTCCAAGAAAGAGAGAAGAAAAAAAAAAAAAAAGAAAGAAAGAAAGAACCCTTTGGCCTAACCTGGTTGTTGAAGGACTTGCAGCAGTTACTAACCGAGCAGTACGAAGACACTGCTGGTCGTGCCGGCCACAGACCCTGTTCCATGCGCAGGAAGGGCGGCGCTGCCAGGGTTCCCGTGCGGGATCTGTCACTGCCCGCGGGCGCGCGGGGACAGGGCCGGGGCCGCCGCTAGGTGTCGCCGCGGCCGGGGCGCCGCCTCCCTGCCCGCCCCTCCGCGCCGCCCTGCGCGGCCGCCCGCTCCAGCCGGGAGAGCGCGAGGGAAGGAGGGAGGGAGAGCGGGAGGGAAGGGGCCGGCGGCGGCGCCGCCACCAGCCGGAGGCCGCTCTCCTGCGCTCCTGCCGTAGCGGCGGCCGCGCGCGCCGGGCCCCTTTCCTCCTCCCCCTGCTGCTGCTGCTCTCTCGCCGCGCAGCTCTGCGGCCGCCGCCAAGATGTCTCGGGAGCCCGGCGGGAGCCGCTGGCTCCTTCTCGCCGCTTTCGCGCTCCTCTCCTTCCTCCTCGTGCCGCCGCTCCGCGCGCGGGGTGAGTGACCGCCGCGCGGAGGGGGTGGCGGCCAAGGGCGCGGGACGGAGCGAGGCGAGGGACAGCCGCGGCCGCCGCTTCCTCGGCCCGCGTCCCGGCGGGCAGCAGGCGCCGCCGCCCCCGAAGTTTGTGAGCGGCTCGGGCGGGAGGCGCCGCCCCCCCCCCCCCCCGCCGCGGTGACCGTTAACGGCCGCGCCGGGACCCTCGGTGCGGGACCGGACCCCCTTGAGCTGGCTGAGCCCCCTCCGCGAGCGGCTCGTCCCTCGTGCTGGAAATAGCGCCCTAGTCCTGCGCGCCTCTCAGGAGTGGCGATAGCGCCCGCTTCCAATGCCAGCAAAAAGAGGAAAACACTTTCTTTTTGTTCGCATTTAAGTGGCGTCTCACAGGCGTCTGTTAATGCGCCCTCGTAGGCAGGTGGTAGCAGATTAAAAGAGAAGGGTTAGTAGCTTGTCAGCAGTCGGATCCCCACAGGATAAAGGAGTTGAGAGCTCTTGTGGAAAATGTGTAAAATGGAAGTAATATTTACATCTGTTCTCCTTGCTTGCATCCCTGAGCGCTCGCCTCTCTGGGCCTTGTTCCCAGCCTCGGGATCGGGTTTCCTTCCGCTAGCAGGTCAAAAATCAGGCAGGTGAAACCTAATACACATAGAAAATACTGTTTTCAGCAAAGGAAAAAAAAACGGGGGGGGGGGGGGGAAGGAAATAAAATGCAACTTCGATTTTTCTAAGAAGTTCTTCATTTCAGCCCTGCAGCTTGATGCTTTTTGGAAGTGCCTAATCCCTGCTGTTCTTCCTAAAGGTGTATTTCATTCCTCTGGGAATGAACAGTTTTACTTGTGTTTTGTGAGGTACTGTGATGCCTGTAACCTTGAACACGTTGTCATGAGGGTCGGAGAAGAGCAGCTCCCGTCTCTCCCTGTGTGCGCCGCTGTGTAGCGAGATGAATAAGTTTAGAAGGCAGCAATGGCAAAACTTGTGTTCTTCCTTGTGCCAGTTTCTCTAGTTTAGTGGCCCTTGCTTAATGGTTGCATAGGACTTGTTCGTCTGAAGCTTGTTGTAGTATAGGAACTTTCTTGTACTGTATTTAGTCCCCTTTTATGTTAAAGTCCCATCTTTATTAATTCTCTCTGCTTTTGAGATGGCAAAGAGGGTAACTCTGCAAAATAATCAGCTTTGGCCTCGGCAAACAGAAACCATTTGTATTGCATTTCATTGAAGAATCATCTTGTAAGTTCTGCCTTGAAAGTGGCAGCTTCTAGAATGGGGAAGTATATTCAGATAGTTTTATTTTGTCCAACTTTCAGACAGCCAGAAGGGATGATGGTGGTTCTTCCTTTTTTTTTTTTTTTTTCTTTTCAATGTTTTCCCCTGCTTTCTTTTTATAAGGCTACTGGTATGCATAACACTCATTTAAAAGCAATTTAAAGGTTTATAGTGGTAAGTTTAGCTGTCTCTTTTTTCCCTCCCCTGTGGCATTAGCTTAAAGGTATTCGCTCAAGGAAAAAAATGAGTTCCTTTTATTGTGTCAAATGATGTCAGAGGCTGGAAATCACACTTGCATTATTCCTCCACACGCACACAGACGGGCTTGATAAAACTGCACATCTTCATCTTAACTGGCTAGATCATGGTCTTTGAGGTATATAAGGTAGCAACAAGGAAAATAAATGGTAGAAAGATGTGCATATAAATACATAAAACTAATTTATTTTGCCTGCTAGTTCTTCCAGGCTGTCTCACTACAGAAGATCCTGTCTTTTTGACTGATAGTGGCAGTGCAGATTTTTTCTGGAATCATATCAATACAGAGATTCCTGTTCTTTGATTTATTTTGTGTGTGTGTAACCCACACCAAAAACAAAAATAGACAAAAAAAAAAGTGAGCAAATGAGTATAAATATGCAGAAATTTTATTTCAAATGTGTAATATACTGCGAATGATGTAAGAGCTTTAGTTATTTGAAGTGGTTATTATTAATCATGACTTTGGCACACACAAGTCATGGAATCATAATTTAAACCGTTCCACAGCCAAGTGGGGTGGCTGGAATGAATGGCTCTGGGTTCAGTCAGCCTTGATTCAGACCTTCATAGAGGAAGGTGTCGGAGGTGCTCTCTTTCTGCTCAAAAGTGGATTTCGACTCCAAGGGGAGGAAAAAAAAGAAAAAAAGAAAAAGCCTCTCCACTATTAATGTCCTCTGCACCTAACAGACATCTAATCATAAACATTTGTAAGCTGTTTATGCTTGAAAGGGCAGTGTTGAAAAATGGCTACATTTATAATATGGTGTTATAACATTATAAGCATACGTTTATACAATATGTTATATTTTAATGCTGCAGTATTTACTTCCACCTACCCAATAGTTTGTTGGCCCTTATTCCTACAGCTCAGCTGCTGAACAATGAAAATAAATGATTGGTTTTTACTTTCTAGTAAAATGAGCAAGTCCACTTACCAAAATGTTCATGGAAATAATGAAACACTTGAGAAAAAAAATCAAAGCTGCTTATATTATGTTGTCTGATTAACTTTTGTATGTGTCTGTGTGTGGAAATGGATCAAAAAAGGTTAGCCTGAAAAGAACTAAAGATAAATTTGATGAAAACAGAAGTTTACAGTCTGTCTAAAATTTCTTTGCTTACTTGGCCTCAGCTGTTGAGCAGTTAGCAAGAGAAGGTGAAGGATGGCATTTTACCTGGTCACCATCATCATGCTTGCGCCAAATCATGAGAATAGCTGCTTTATACAGTTCTCTAAATAATGAGGTGACAGAAGTAGAATTATAGGTTGCATTTAAAATAATTCTTTTCTGTTTTAGATGGCTTTGTTTGCAGGAAATCCTATAGTTAATCAGTAGCACTGCAATATCTACAGACTTTAAAAGTTTACCAACTGAGCAGTGTCTTCTTGTATTTTTATTTTGTCCTATAATAAGTGAGTGGTCCACTTGAGATGATTTTTTTCATGCAATGCCAACATAAATGGACTGGAGGAACTTCAGGAATTGGCAAAGGTACCTCCAACTCTGGAGATAGTCTAGATGCAACGGTAATTAGCAACTTTCCGTGTTCAGATTCAGATGATGAATTGGTAATGAATCATCTGGTGAGGGCAATGAGAAGGGCTTCTGCTCCAGCAGCAAAAGGAAGACTAGAGAAACGTGGACCTGCTGCAGAATGAGAGAGAGGACCTGGTGACAAAGGGCATAGAAAAGGATGAAGTACTTTCTTTTTCATGGTCCTTACTGGTAAGACCTGCCATCAGAAATCCAAGTTTCCTGGAGTTCAAGGGAAAGTCTGAGCACGGAGGACTTACCATTGGTGGGGCAAATCAAACTGTGGTGAGTACAGGCAAAATGAATGGGCAATGAGGTGGACTTAAAAATGATAGAAAGAGTGTACCCTAGGAGTCAGTAATGGAACCAGTACTGTTGTACACCTTCATTAATGCCGTGGGTGGTGGGAGAGAGTGCACTCTTGGCAAGTTGGCAGGTACTACAAAACTGGGAGGCTATTTGGACTAGGGAAGTTGTTGACTGATACGCCAGGGGTTGTGCTGCCATTCAGAGGGACCTTGGCAGACTGGAAAAATAGACAGGATCCTCATGAAGTTCAGCAAAGGGAAATGGGAAGTCCTGTACGTGGGGAGAGGTAAGTGTAGGCCCCAGTACAAGTTGGGGGCCGGCCACCTGAGAGGCAGCGTGGCAGAAAAGGACTTGGTGACCCTGGCAGACAACAAGCTCTTCAAGAGCCAACAACGTGCTCTTGCAGCAGAGGCCAGCGGCATCAGGAGCTGTGTTCCCAGCAGACCGAGGGAACTGAGTCTTTCCCTCTGCTGAGCACTGTGGGGTCAACTCTGTCCGGTGCTGGGCTCCCAAAGTACAAGAGAGTCAAGGACCCTCTGGAGTCAAGCGAAGGGCTGCAAAGATATTATTAAGGAACTGGTGCGTTCCTCATACGAGGAGAGGCTGAGGAAGCTCTGACTCTTGGGCCTGGAGAGAAGACGACTGAGGGGGTATCTTAGCAATGCGCCTAAGGACCTGAAAGAGGGGTGTGAAGAACGTGGGGCTAGACTCTTCTCAGTGGTGACCAGCGACAGGACAAGAAACAGTGGGTACAAACTGAGACACAAGAAATTCCATTTAAACACAAGAAAAGCATTTTTTTTTTTAGCTGTAAAAGTGGAAGACGTTGCCCAGAGAGGTTGTGGAGTCTCCATAGTCTCCATCCTTGAAGATATTCAAAATATGCCTGGATACAACTCTGAGCAATTTGCTGTAGCTGATCCTGCTTTGAGTAGGGAGAGTGGACTGGATAATTTCCAGGTCCTTTCCAACTGCAGTGATTCTGTGATGTGAAGATGAAGTAGGTGATATAAGAAAACTTAGAAGGCCCTTGTGCCCTCAGAATGTAGTATGAGCTTGGTTTTGTTTTCCAGGTTATCTGTATAATGTTTGTTTCAAGGTTCATATGCATTAATATTTTATAAAATTTAGAAGCTGTGTGGCGTAGGTTATTTAATATTATGGTAAGAAAGGCAGTGTCTCTTGTCAATCACAGTCGTTTCAGATCTTTGAATGCAGTTCCATGGTTGCATTTTAAAAACAAAATCCTGAAAATTCTACTTACTTTGCAGTTTTGAAAATGAGCTGAATTTACAAGGCGATACTTCTTTAGTTTAATAGTATGTAATTAATACATATCCCAGAAGGGTGTTTTGTGTTGATCTTGAAATTATGGTTGTGTCAGGTAGAAGATGTGGATATGGTTTGCCTAAGGCAAGATATTTCTTACCTGGATCTCTAAGTATTGTTTTGCTGAACCAGGAAGATGAAAATGATCAGCAAATGCTGTCAGCAAAGGATGTAATAGGCAGATTTAGACATTTTCTGTGCCTTTTTGAAATTGACGTGTAAAATATTTTGAAGGACAAGGCTGTGTAGGCAGATGCCTACTTGTATGCTGTTTTTTTTGCTTGTTTGTTTGTTTGTTTTTTCCTGAGGCTAAAAGAGATAACGGGTCACATGAGTCTATTGTGTCAGAATAAACCTGGGATGTCTATAGTTAGTGGTATGATTTGGGATTCAGTTAATCAGCACCGGAGATGTCACTGAAACACAACTCTTGGATATCTAATGAATTTTGCCCTTCAAGTGAATGAGCATAGGGGTATAAGTAATCAGAGATGGAATATAACAGTCTTTGGACAATATTGCCTTTTCCTTTCCTAAATTACAAGTTTCTAGAGTGAACAATTGAGTGTTACTAGCAATTAACTTTGAAATACATTTCAAGCAATATTTAATTTAAAAGTGCAGTGAGAAACTCTACTTCAATCTGTTGATTTTTCTTAGTTTTGAAGAAAGCCCATCTACAGTTTGACCAGTATTATCTTTAGATCCCTCCAAGTTGCAGCAATTAACTTGAATATACATCTCTTTAATACCTTTAGGAAAGAGAATGTTTACAAAGAATCTTATCAAAACTTTCCATGTTAAATATAATTACTGTTTCAGAAATGAGTAAGCTGAGACAAATTGATTAGAAGACTACATCAACTAGAAAGCCAAACAAAAAATCTGAAAGGTGTTTTTTACGGTTATTCTTCTAATGCAAAACTGAAGTGTATGAATATGGCAGTTTCAGTATAAGAGGTTTAAAATGACAGTGGGTCAATGCAAGTTCACTCTTCTGGGTCTTTGTTCTTTTCCCCAACATTTATTTGGGTCTCATGTATTAGCAGCTTTAGACTGTTGTTCAAAAAACACATTCAGGACACGACAGCCACCTTCAAGTACGACACACTTTGTGCCAGCTGCTGTCAGTTCCTGTAGTTCCTAGGGAAGCTTCGATAACCCAAACTCTAACCTAAAAGACAGAGTGGAATGCAGGTCTCCCATGTGGTAGCACATTATGCTGTCAAGTGAACTACTGGACTGGACAGATGTAATTTTTCTTTCTTTTTTTAATGGGATTTACTTGACCTGAAGCCAAGACCAATTGGCTTTGTGTCAAAGCGTAATCTTTGCAGAGATGCATGCAAATAGAATTGTCAGATTGCAAAAGTGCAGGTTTCATAAGAAAAAGCAGTCTTACATTCAGAAAGATTATCACCTATATAGTTTAATTTAATCTGAAAATTTACTTAATTTTTTTTTCTATCTGCAGAACTTTTCAAATTAAAGGAGCTCATTTTCATACTTGACAAAAACAATTGTTTTTTTCTTTCAGCTTTTGCAGTAAGTGTAGCTCCTGAAGGTGTGGAAGCAAAGACTGAACTACCAGTGCTGCAGGTACAAAATTCTAATTTACAGAGCAACAGCATTTTGCAGAGATTTTTATAAGACCAGAGCAGAAAGTCTTAATGTCTGTGACATTGATTAGTTTGCTCATTGACTTCAGTGGGATTAAATGTTGTGCAATGTCTTTCTCTTCCATGAGACACATAAGACATTTTAATGGGATACACATTACACAGAGTACTACTCTTCTAGTATTAATTTATCCTTCAGATACTTAGAATCTGAAAGAAATTTTAAAGACAAGCCTATACGTAGCATCTTTCTTACGTTAGTTTTTCTGATTTGTGCTGGTTTGTATTAAGATAACTTTTTCTTTTCTTGTAGAACAAAATAGTAATTTGGAAAAAGAAGCAGAATTGTTTTCTAAGATGAACTTAAGAATAAATTTAGAAACCTACACTAAAGTCTTCTTGCTGTCCTGAAGTTTTTAAAGCCAACAATGAGAGCACATGCTGTCCAAAATCATTTTTGAAAATGTACCTCATTACTACAGAGATATTTTTTCCTTTCTTCTCTATTTTCTTAATTGCACAATACATTAAGAAGAAAATGAGTGCTTTTCTGTTAGTTTTCTTGCATGTTGCTGTGCAAATCATGGCTCAAGGAAAGCTGAAATCTCATATGAAATATGATTATTTCATATATGATTTTGTATATGAAATGACATGTCAGCAGATTAGAAGAGCTACTGGTCAAAGAAAGCTGTGTAAAAGAGCACAACAGGCATTAGGCATGTGAAAATGCATGTTCTTTAACAGACTTCTCTGTGTGTTTGCAGGTGTATGTATGTGTATATAAAGATATGTATTAATGTGTGTGTGTATATATGCATATGTATTTATGTATTATATAAAGACTAATTTAAGGGGTAAAACTGAACAAAAATACTGAAATTGTTTAACAGCAGCACTCTGTTGAAATCCCATCACAAATATACATATATAACAACATGACTCTTCTGGTATAGACGTGGGTATGTACAACAAACTTTTCATGTTTAATTTTTCTTGATATAAATTGCTTTGCAGGATTTTTTTTAAGAATTTTGTTTCAATAGGTGCTTAATAGTTGATTACGTATGGATAAGTCTGTTGGTTTTTTAATACCATTGAATGGATGTGTTTCATCGAGTTCCTTATTCCAACTTTCTGCTCTGATTACAAAGATAATTGAGAAAAAAAAAGTAAAATGGCTAGTGCTAACTTGATAATCTCCAGTATAAATTGAGTCATGAAAAAAACACATATTCTTTTAATATATTATCTAGGTAATGGCACGCAGAAAATTCTTCCTTCTTGATGAAAAGCTTTTTTTTTAATTAGTCTGTGAGTCCGTATATATCCAGTGTACAAATTGATAAATGTTTTCACTCTCTGGATCTCTCTACAGAAAAATTTGAGGCTTTGCCTGCATCCTAATTTTTCTTTGTTTCAACTTTCTTGTAGAAGTCCAAAAAAAGTGGAGCAATGGGTAAAATAAGGGTAAGAGGTAAGTCCGAAATATTTATGTGCAACCTTTTACTAAGCTGGTGCTTTTCTGTACTGGTCCTGTGTATTCTGTTTTCGTTGTTGTTGCTTGATTTTTTGTTTGTTTGTTTGTTTTTGTTTTTTGTTTTCTCTTCTATGTGTAAAATTCAGTTACTATATGAAAAATAATAGTAATGGTGCCTACATGCTCAACAGTACTGTTAATTAATTGCTGCATTCTAAATATATACATTTTTTCCTTGCTCATGTATTCTCATCAAAATGAAACTTCTTGATTTTCTTTTGTTTTTGTAATTCTTTAGTTAAGTGTTTTTCTGAAATGTGCATTGCATTATGACACTGACACATTGCTTTTTGTAGTGCACAATGTTTTTAATCAAATTGCATGATACTTAGTAGTAGCAATTCTTTCAAAGATTTCATATAATACTGAATGCAGCTGAATGCTGAATTCTGGTAGGCTTTTATGGTCCATGATACTTGTAATACCTGTAAAGAAATATTTTAAAAATGTAAAGTATGAATAGGATACTGAGTGATAAAACAGATTTTCACCAGACGTGACATAAGCTGTAAGAATAAAAATACTGCAAGATTCCGTCTGAGTTGCGGATTTTTTTTTCTAATCAAGTCTGAAAGCAGGTCTGCTCTCCTTTCAGCAGTCAGTTCACAGATGTCAAATAAGATATCTGCAGTGAAACCTTGTGCTGCCCCAGCTACACTGAAGTGGGTCACATCTGAGTTTTGAAGAAATGGGGACTGCTAGGGTACTTCTGACTCTTCTAAACCCCAAGCACTTCGATCTGCCAGTTCTAAAAGGAGCCAGCCTGCCCATGTTTCTTTTGCAGTAGCTTCTGAGAAGTTGCAAGTTCACAGCAAAGCACAATTCCAGGAACACTTAGTATGCTTTTACCGGAGTTGCTAATGGACCTTTTAATGTTACTGAGACCTTTTACAAGGCTTAAGAGATCTTTTTAAGCCTTAGCCTAGCCATTCTTTTCCTTTGAAGGCAAGAATCAGGATTTCTGCTCCTAGCCACTGGAGGACAAGTGTAGTGAAGTCTGGCTCCATGAACTCACTGTAGCTTTGTCTTCTCAGAACGTGATGTAGCATTCTTCATCGCCTGGTGTGCGAAGAATTCCCTGTGTGGATCTGTTATATTACAGTCCAGCCAAAAGATCAGAGCGATCTTTCTGATTAAGACTTGCTGTGACTTGCTGCTGTTGGGTCATCATTGCCAGGCCATGGCAGAAAGTCTTCATATGCTGTACCTTCTAATGATGGGTGGGTTCGTGCCCCAGTGGCAGGCTGGCTCCTGGCCAACAGTGGTTTTTTTGCTTTCAGCATGTCTCAAATAAATCTCTTGAGGAGAGACACTGACTGTTAAGTGTTCAGTCAGATGTAGCAGTTGCTCATTTTTCATATGTTTAAACATACGAATGTTGGACTCTTGGAGCAAGAATTCTTGATGAAAACTCTCCAAGGAGTTTAATATATGCCATAATTTCTGAGAATGTAGGAGAACTTACTGTTGGTGAATACAGACTGAGCAGATAATTGAGAAAGTTTCCTGAACATATATCATTGTTTCAATGAAGTGGATTATGTTGGCATTTAAGATCAATAAAGTTATTTACAACGGGGGATAGCTATGTTAGGATTTGTGAGCTTCCTTTAAGAATTTTTGTAGTTTGTAGTGTAGGAGGCTAGTGTATAATGATGCCACCTTCTCTGGGAACACAAGGGTGCGCTGAACCTGGGCTCCCTAGATGCCTTCTGCAATCTGTGGAAAGGAAGGGGCACATCCAGAGTGTGACCAAGTTCCCAGGTAGGCAGAATCCTCTCTAGAGGTTTGTCTTGCCACAAGAACATTCACAAGCTTTTGACTGCAGGGTGAGGTCTTGTTTTGTTCTGTTTTTGTTCTGTTCTTGTTGTTTTAACACATGTTAAATGAGCCAAGAGGAATAAAGTAGTCCTGAGGCTTTTTTTTTTTTTTTTTTTTTCTTGGATTTGACTTGCAAAGAGGATACGCTGCAAACACTTTGTAATATCTTGATAGGATCAAAAGTATTCTATTCAGTGGTATTCTTTTAAGAGCCTGGTTGGCCTATTAAGCAATTTATCCAGGATGGCTAAGAGTTAGTAAGGGACATTTGAGTGGAAAGGTGAAAACAACGTAAAGTGTTTAGACACTGACAGCCAAATACGTGATCTTATGTGTATGAGGCATGTGGAAAAATCATCTTGAAGATCCCATGTCACCTACAAGGGTGTAAGATACACAACTTATTGGTAAATAAGGATTATTTTGGTGTCAGAGCAAATGCTTAGCAGAAGAACTTTTTTTTTTTTTAAAGTAAGCGTAGTGATATCATTTGGGGTTGTGAAGCAGTAAACAATGTATTTAATGCATTACAAAGCTTGATTTAAGCTTGGCAAAGCTGTGAAAATGCTAGTGCTCCTTTTTTACCTAATACAGTGCATTCTAACCATGAGTCTAGTTGTTTTGGATACGTAAGTATAGTTGCTGGAGAGGAGTTGGAGTTGATCACACATGCCCCAGGAAAGCATAATAATCATCATGTGGTGCTCTGTGTTTTCTGTTAATGCCTGTTCTATGTGCTTTTTAATGAAGCACTTAAATTACTTAAATTACTTACGGCAAGCAGTACCGCACAGCCCAGGTCAGATGGCGTCCAGCGGGAGTATGGTAGTGGGGAAGTGAGGATAGGAAATGATCACGGAGGGTCCTCTTTCACCCCTCCTGGGAAACCTGTGGCCTCTGTGGCTTCCCTGAAATGCCTGTATACCAATGCGCGAAGCATGGGGAATAACCAGGATGAACTGGAGATCTGTGTGCGGTCCCAGCATCATGATCTCATCGGAATCACAGAGACGTGGTGGGATAGCTCACACGACTGGAGCGCTGCCATGGAAGGCTATGTGCTCTTTAGGAAGGACAGGCTGGGAAGGCGAGGTGGTGGAGTTGCTCTTTATGTGAGAGAGCAACTGGAATGCATGGAGCTCAATCTGGGAGTGGAGGATGAGCGAGTTGAGAGCTTGTGGGTAAGGATTAGAGGGCAGACTAATGTGGGAGACACTGTGGTGGGTGTCTGCTACAGGCCACCTGACCAAGACGAGGAGGTTGATGAGGCCTTCTATAGTCAGCTGGATATTGCCTTACAGTCACAGGCCCTGGTTCTCATGGGGGACTTCAACTACCCCGACATCAACTGGGAGGACAACACAGCCAGGCATAAGCAGTCCTGGAGGTTCCTGCAGAGCGTCGACGATAACTTTTTGACGCAGGTTGTGGAGAAACCGACGAGGAGAGGTGGGCTACTGGACCTCGTGCTATCAAATAGGGAGGGCCTAGTAGGAGATGTGAAGGTGGGGGGTAGCCTCGGCTGCAGTGACCATGAGTTGGTGGAGTTCAGGATTCAACGAGGAGGAGGCAGGGCTGTAAGTAGCCTTGCAACCATGGACTTCAGGAGGGCCAACTTTAGCCTCTTCAGAGACCTCCTCGGTAGAATCCCATGGGCTAGTGCTCTAGAAGGCAGGGGGGCCCAAGAGAGCTGGTTAGTTTTCAAGCGGCACTTCCTCCACATCCAGCAACAGTGCATCCCTGTGTGTAGGAAGGCAGGCAGAGGGGGCAGGCGTCCTGCGTGGATGAGCAAGGAGCTTGTGGCAATGCTCAAGCAGAACGCAGCGGTATGCAGAATGTGGAAAAAAGGACAGGCCCCCTGGGAGAAATACAGGAATATAGTCAGGGAGTGCAGAGATGCGACAAGGAAAGCTAAGGCACGTCTGGAAGGCAAGCTGGCAAGGGACGTTAAAAATAACAAAAAAAAATTCTTCAAATACATTAACAGCAAAAGGAAGATCAGGGAAAACGTGGGTCCGCTGGCGGACGGGATGGGCACCCTGGTTACAAATAACACAGAAAAAGCAGAGTTGCTGAATGCCTTCTTTGCTTCGGTGTTTACCAAGGGCAGCCCTTTAGAGCCCCAGGCCCTAGAGACAAGAGAAGAAGCGGGTGGAAAGGAAGACTTGCCCTGGGTAGAGGAAGATTGGGTCAGAGAGCACCTAAGGAAACTCGATACCCACAAATCCATGGGCCCTGATGGGATGCACCCCAGAGTGCTGCGTGAGCTGGCAGATGCCATAGCTAAGCCGCTCTCCATCATCTTTGAAAGATCCTGGAGAACGGGGGAGGTGCCGGAAGACTGGAAGAAGGCCAATGTCACACCAGTCTTCAAAGAAGGCAAGAAGGAGGACCCAGGCAACTACAGGCCAGTCAGCCTCACCTCCGTCCCCGGAAAAGTGATGGAACGGCTCATGCTGGCCGTTGTCTCCAAGCACATGGAGGACAAGAAGGTGCTCAAGAGTAGTCAGCATGGATTCACCAAGGGGAAATCTTGCCTGACTAACCTGACAGCCTTCTATGATGAAATGACTGGCTGGGTAGACGAGGGGAGAGCAGTGGATGTCGTCTATCTCGACTTCACCAAGGCTTTTGACACCGTCCCTCACAACATCCTCCTGGGCAAGCTCCGGAAGTGTGGGATAGATGAGTGGACAGTGAGGTGGATTAGGAACTGGCTGGATGGCAGGGCCCAGAGAGTGGTGATCAGCGGTGCAGAGTCTAGTTGGAGGCCTGTAGCTAGCGGGGTCCCCCAGGGGTCAGTCCTTGGTCCAGTCCTGTTCAATTTATTCATGAATGACCTGGATGAAGGCACGGAGTGCTCCCTCAGCAAGTTTGCTGATGACATGAAACTGGGAGGAGTAGCCGATACCCCAGAGGGCTGCGCTGCCATCCAGAGGGACCTGGGCAGACTGGACAACTGGGCAGTGAAAAACCTCATGCAATTCAACAAGGCCAAGTGCAAGGTCCAGCACCTGGGGAGGAATAACCCCAGACACCAGTACAGGCTGGGGACCGACCTTCTGGAGAGCAGCTCTGCAGAGAAAGACCTGGGTGTCATGGTGGATGAGAAGTTGACCATGAGGCAGCAGTGTGCCCTCGTGGCCAAGAAGGCCAATGGGATCCTGGGCTGCATTAAGAAGAGCGTCTCCAGCAGGTCGAGGGAGGTGATCCTGCCCCTCTACTCAGCCCTGGTGAGGCCGCATCTGGAGTATTGTGTCCAGTTCTGGGCTCCACAGTACAAGAGGGATGTGGAGCTGCTGGAGAGAGTCCAGCACAGGGCCACAAGGATGATCAGGGGCCTGGAACATCTGCCCTATGAGGAGAGGCTGAGGGAGCTGGGCCTGTTCAGCCTGGAGAAGAGAAGGCTGAGAGGGGATCTAATCAGTGTCTATAAGACCTCAAGGGAGGGAGTGCAGAGGACGGTGATGGTCTCTTTTCAGTGGTGGCCACTGATAGGACTAGAGGAAAGGGCCGGAAACTGAAACACCAAAAATTCCATAGGAACCTAAGGAAAAATTTCTTAACAGTGAGGGTGACAGAGCACTGGAACAGGCTGCCCAGAGAGGTTGTGGAGTCTCCTTCTCTGGAGATCTTCAAAACCCGCTTGGATGCAGTCCTGTGCCACGTGCTTTAGGTGTCCCTGCGTATGCAGGGGGGTTGGACTAGATGATCTCTAGAGGTCCCTTCCAACCCTAAGCATTCTATGATTCTATGAAATATTTAGTGAGTCAGAGACATAGTTATAGGTGTCCCTTATGTCAGGTGAGTTAGCAATAAGGAAGCTAGAGAGACATTTTCTGTTCTCTGTATCTGGCTTAGTAGAAGAGAACAGCCAAGACCCACCTCAGAATCTGCTTGCAGCTGGTTGCTTGGAGCATTGAAGACCTGCATTCAGGTCGGTCCATCTGGCCTTGCTTCAGGGAAGCAGCTTTGAATTTGCATTTCTTGCATTCCACTTGAATCCTCTAATCACTGACTAGAAGAGAAAGGCTAACAGGCATTGTCATTATCTTCTATTCTTATATTCCTCTTTATTTTTTTTTCCCCCCCGCCCTACTTGAAATGTTCAAATGTTTATTATAAGATCTTTGGTACTTTAGAGTTAACTAAAACTTTTTGTTGTGGTAAGTAAACTACTTTAAAAAAAAAAAAAACAAAAAAGTCATTCTCTTGCAAGGCTTATCTGTTTTTCCACAGCCTTCTTAAAAAGTGATTTAGCGATTATTCCAAAGAAGTCACATTTATATATGGTCACTGTCTGCTCTGTAGAGCACACGTTGTTGTTGATAAATTTGTTAAGGCTTTATTCTGTTTAGCAATGAGACATTGCTAATTCTAATAAGACTCAGAACTTTCGGCCTTTCTGTTTCTGAACTTTTTTTTTTGGTATGTGTGTGTACGAGACCTTGCAGTATCTTTCCAATCAATGAGCATTTTAGAATGAAGATGGTTTCCAGATAAGGGAATGTCTTAAGGAAATGAAAAAGACATCAGCAAGAGAAGTAAAATATCAATATGTCAAGAGCTCTCTTAGGTATTAATCTTCTGAAAGACTCCATTCTCTGGCTTGCTTGGTTGGCTGTTTCTTAACTTGAGAAAAAAATTGATGCAGCAAAGCATTTATAAACTTATACATGCTTTTCTGTTGACATTTCAATACAGTGCATATTTATTTCTATGAATTAAAGTGCCTGCGCCAGAGGGAAATATTTCAATTGGACTAAAGCAGTAACACCAAGGCAGGTGTTAGATTACTCCTAGAAAGTATATTGTTTCAGGATATCTCAGTTGCTAAATGTACCATATGTGAAACTGAGCGTAATTCAGCTGTATGTATATCTATAAATATGCTGATAATAAAACACATTATGTACAGAACAGTCTAATTTTTGCTTTTTTTTCTCTTAGGATATTTTCACCATTGTATATGTAAATTCAGCCCTTTGGCTCTTATCAAAATTACACTTTATTGATGCTAATTTCTGCAGTGAATTTATTTCCTACTAGAGAACAAATAGCTGTTATTCAGAAGTTTTTATTTCACAGTTTTCTTTTTTTAAGTAGTCTGTCAGGTGGGTCAGAACATGAAGGGATGTTATGCGGAAGAACAATGTGCAGTCAGTACTGATATCTGCATCAGTGCTTATGCCATTTCCACAGCTTTGTCCTCAGAAACTTAACTGAGTTTGATATCTTCAGAGTTTGTCTTGATGGGCAAGCTAATAAATTGTGGAAAAAAGAACATCATGGTAAAGGTAGAAAAACACTTAACTAGTACCTTGTATTTGAGTCTAAAATAGCAAGGAGAAAGGTGTGTGAATGAGCAAAAGGAATGTTCCTTTGGATACTGTATAATTTTTATGCAATTGCCTAATCCTTAGCCACTGGCTGTTGGCTTTTTTTTTATTGGATTTTGGCAAAGATAGTTTGTATTAGTCTTCTTTTGGTTGCCACTGTTTTTCTTGTCATGATTTTTTGCTCAGTTTTGCAGTTTTTCCTTGATATTCTTCCTCCTTCATTTCTTTGAAAACTTTCTATCTTTTTTTGTCCACTATTCTTTGTTCATTCTGCTCTAGTTGCTATTTCAGCATTTGTATCCTGGAGATCAAGATGTTAGTGTGACACTAGGACCTTATAGATTGATTTGATCTATGTTGCAAAAATATTCATTCTATAAACTAATTTTGTAGCACATAACTTTGAACTTATATCACACAGCAACTGCAGATTAGAGGTGCTGGAGCTCTCTTCTGTCTGATAAGAAACTTCATGTGCCTCCTGAAACATGCTCTGTCCTTGAGACGTTTGTCTTCTTCACTCAGACTTCGCTTGTAATAAAATCTGTCTGCTTTCCAGTCAGCTGTCAGTGTCTGGAGTTAATCTATTGAATATTCATCCAAGACCTTTTTCAATTTGACCTCTCATGTAGCCCTCTGAAGAAGGTCTTTCATTTCTTCCTCTTTCCCGCTCTCTTGTGTTGGTATAATACTATCATGGAAATTCGAACATTTTCTGTGTTGCCTCCTCCATGAACAAATTAACATCTATTATCTCTTATGATTGATCAGGCTCTCACCACGAGTTTACTAGGATGTAAATGGAGTTTTCAATCCATCACTTTGTTACAAGTCCTCTAGTTATCTCCTTCTCCATTGGACAATGTCATTAATATCCTGTTTATTCCTTAGCCACTAACTTTTCAGTCAGTGGCAAAATGGTTCTGCACTGCCTTGCCTGATTTGCCTGTTTTCTGCGTAGTATCAGTGAAGTTCACTCTTTCCTTGCCACCAAACAGTGAAAGCTGAGGTGGGATGTCCCCTAATCTCATCCCTTGATTGTCCTTGATCCTCTCTTGTTGCAAGTTCTTAACTGTGATACCTTTAAACACTATAAATCAAGGAGACACAAGATGTTGATGCCCTATTGCATAAAAGACTATTACTACTTCTGCGTATGTGTGTCCATCTGGTGCTCATCTTTAACAGATTTTAAGGGATTTGGTTAGGAACCATCTCTTTTTGTTTCATATTCAGCCATTGCCTGGTTATGTGAGAAGCTGGTTTATGACCAGTAACTTTTAATGCTGTGATAATAATGAATGCTGCTACATTAGAAGGCAACTTCATGAAATGATAGGACTTATGTGGTTACTGTTACTGGGTGCCTACATTTCTTTGTTGCTGCAAATCTCATAGATATGACATGCCTTTTATATGTTAATTCTTAAAAGCACTGCTTTGGATTTTGTGTGTGTGTTAAATTAGCTCTTTTTTACTATTCCATGCAATGTTTGTGAAGTTAAATAGCTTACTGTACAATAGATTCCCCCCAATCCTCCTTGCTGTGTTCTCATTACCTTTGGAGCAAAGCTTAAAATAACTCCTTTTGTCTTTAAATCTTATTTTCTGGTTCACAGAATTAAAAGAAATTGTATTTATCATCCAGAGTCAAAGTAATTCTTTTCATTCCAAGAGAGCAGAAGATCTAAAAAGAGATATTTTAAAACAGGCTGCAGATCTTGGAAAGGTATGTTTAGATAATATAGATTGTACCTTGTCGTATATGTTTTTACAGCGTTTTACTAAAAAAAAAAAAAAGTGTTTTTTACTGTGCCTTTTTTAATGATCCATTTTATTCATTTCATTAATTGTCTTCTGTGTGTGCTCATGATAAAACTTACAGTGGGAATGTACTGGTTGTATACAATGATTTAACACCAAATAATTTTAATTTAAACTATCTACCTTTCTGTATTAACAACTGCTTTTTTGGATGACATTTGATGTTGAAGTGATAAAAAGAAAGACTTTGAAGTATAAATATTTGCAGTTATCCAAAATTACTGTAATACATTAAAAATATTTGACTGCCTTTTCATGATGTGACCATACATAAACATTTAAGTAGAATTTAGAATAATTTTTTGGTTTAGCACTTTATTATTTTGTTAGAGCCAATGAAAATGCTGTCATGTCTATGTTTCACTGTAGCAGCTGGGCTGCATCATGGACATTAAAAAAAAATCTCGGTGCAGGATTTCCTACTTTGTAGAGCAGTGGCCTTCCTCACCTCTCATCCTCCTCTGCACCCTTCCTCGCTGGTGAGCGGTGCTCCCCTGCCCACCCTGTGTCCTGGGTGGCTGTCGCCCAAGCGCAGACCGAACCCCCTGCCTTTTCCCTGCCGATTGGCCCTGCTCATCTGGGAGCAGCGCGTTATGTGACGCGTGGAACGTTTTGCTGATTTTGACATAATATTCTAAAATGAAATTTTGCTTGTAAAGCTTGAGCATAAAGAGAAGAAGTTTTTAAAAGGCTTATGTTGACAGTTAAGACTTATATAAGCAATCTTTTATTTTCTTTGTCTTTAATTTAAAAAAAAGCAGAGAGAGGGATGCATATTCTGATAAGAAATAGCCTGGTCTCAAGTTTCTGGGACCTATTTTTCCATTCTGGAAAACTGCTCTAAACACACACACAGAGTCATGCATATGTTGGCCCTAAACTGGAATGATTAGATTGGGCTTCTGCTTTCAGGCTTCATCT
The DNA here is from genome assembly GCF_059628265.1 of Tinamus guttatus. Lineage (NCBI taxonomy): Eukaryota > Metazoa > Chordata > Aves > Tinamiformes > Tinamidae > Tinamus > Tinamus guttatus. Next base: position 5,766,102 of record NW_028288684.1, on the reverse strand, counting down.
AGCCAAGCTTATCAATCTTCTTGCAATTAAATATATTCTAAGTGCACTTTTTAACCTTTAAATACAAGCAGTTGTGTGGACAGCCTTTGCATCTCTGAGTTTTGCTTATTCTGAGTCTTCTTTAGAGCTGGAGCAAGTGTTCAGACAAAAGTGTGCACCCCTGGTTAAGGCTTCTATTGTTAAAAATAAGGGTCTTAGTGGTTGCTGTTGCATAAAATGAATGGTGAGAAGGTCAAGAACTAGAAATACATATATTTGGTTAGACAGGAATATAGGAATGCTTTTTGAGAGAAAGGTTTTTTTTTTTTTTTTTTTTGTAATTCAAGAGTTGTACCTGTGACTATCTGTGACCTGCATGAACTACAGTAGCTTTTAAAAATGTCTTTTTTGTCATTAAGGAGATTCCTTTATGGGAATCCTGGAATGGTAATGCTTTTCCATCTTAAGTGGTACCTGTTAAAAAGCATTCATGGCAATTTAGATAAGCAGTCATGGAAATGAATCAACCCAAAATTCTGATACCTGAAATCTGGGAAGGGGGATGAACCTCCAATGTACGGGGAGGGGAGGAGAAAAAAAAAAAAGTGTAGCCAGTCTGCTTTTTGGGGCCCTGTTGTTTTTGTCAAATCTCAATTCCACTGTAGGATTTTAAGCTTTTCTGGGTATGCCTGGATAGTACTGATTACTGATGGAAGACAGATGATCTCTGCAATTCTACACATCAGATTTAAAGCTCAGATTTTTCCTTAAAAAGAATACATACAAAATTATTATCTTCTGGCCAAGGAAACCAAATCATTGCAGCTTAAAATATAATTGCTGGATGGAAATAAAGGGCTGGATCAATTGAATCATGAGGTTCATTTGTCCAGTGACACACAACCAAAGACCAGGTGGTTAGACCGGAAGGATCCTTTAACTAGTTATTGTTTTCTACTTTTTTAAAATGGAGAGTGAAAACCTGCTGCTACATAGACTGTGTCTGTGGCTTTGAAATATTTTCTATTTGCATGAATCTTTATGCTTAATTTGTCCGTTTGTCCATTTTGTTTTGTTTCATTGTTAGAATAAAATATGAGAAGTTATTCTGTACTGCTGAGTGCCAGCAGATGTCAGTATTGTTTTCATGCTTAAAAACATAAATCATAGATATTTCTTAGGTATTAACTTGAACTTTGAGATATATTAAACAATGGCTAGACCATAGCAATGAAGAAAATTCCTTAAGTTTTTACCAGTTTACTTGTTTTTCTGCTTTCTACTTTTAAGAAGCTCTGCAAACTAGGCCTTCCTAGGAAACATAAGAATGGGGAATCTGTCAGAGTATGAAATTACATTATTTTTGACTGTCTTCCTTCTCTTTTAGCAAAGATAGCAACAAGATTGCTTTTTTGACTAAAATATTTACTATTAGAAAACAAATAAAATGTTGGTTTTGAAAAATAATGGATTTTGTCAGAGATGCTGTTTTTGACACAGTAGTGCTATTTAGTTGTCTAGACTCCTAAGATTATTTTGAAGATGAAGGGATCTGTATTTCTCTATGAAAACTTGTCTAGTAGATCTTTTTTTTTTTTCCTCCTTAGAACACCTTAAACTAATTTATTCGCAAAGATTGTTATTTTCTTTAAAAGCCCAGAGGTTAAAGGGCATCCTGTGTATGCTAATCAGAGGAAATATAACAGATTAGGAATATAGTAGTATTTATTTAATGGTTTGAACATGTGAACACAAGAATATAATTTTAAGATTGCTTCCGTGTAATACTGGAAAACAAAACTGAGTATCACGTGCTTCCGTACGAACAATAGATAAAGTGACGTATTGCCTCAGTTTTACAGAATTATTTTTAACTAGTGTTTACAGTGTCTCTACCATTAGGCTTTCTTTGTTTTGAGCAAAATCATCTTTCATGTCGTGTAATAGAAATGAAGTTTCACAGGTTTGAATTAGTCCCCATGTAATGGGAGGAAACACTCCCTATTTGTGAGTTGATTAAGGATTATTACTGTAGTGACTATTAGTTTAAAAGAAATGAGTACAAACACATGTATGGAATTTTGCATAGAAGACGTCCATATTATGTTGTTTGACAAATGTTTGCCTTCCATAACATCTTCATTGACAGCATAGTTCATCACATTTTTATAATATTGTTTCTTTTTCAATCTATTCGTTTGCAGCTCAGGATGTTGGAATGTATTGGTTGAAATGAAAATAAAGAGCACATTAGGAGCATCCATAATTCCTCTTGTTCATTTACAATTGTTGTGCAAAATCGCTTTTCCTGAAATGCAGCAGGAACAAACGTGATCTAAAATATCTAAAACCTAAACACGCCAGTTGTTGTTGAGCATGGTGTGTTTTAAGACGTTGCTTTTTTTGGTTCCCTGGGCTCTATTAGTTGCAGCATTCCACTCTGGAGTTTAAAATTTAATAACATGAAAGATTTATGTGTTAAAATATTGAGGAAGAAGAAATAAATATAATTAGCTTGCTAAAATATTAATAATATTAATATTAAATATTAATGTATATATGTTAAGCCTTCAGCATATTCCCATCTGAAATGTTCTATCTCCAGATTTTTCCTGTTAATTTCTTTTGGGCCAGCTGGGAGAGACTGCTTTAAGGGGATTTTTTTTTTCATCCTCTGAACTTGCCGGTTGGGATTTACATTCCTGTTCTGGATGAATTAATATTTGTGGAGTTCATAACTCTGCTTCCATGGCTGTGTTGAGATCACAGAATCACAGAATGGTTGAGGTTGGAAGGGACATCTAGAGATCATCTAGTCCAACCCCCTGCTCCAGCAGGGACACCTAGAGCACGTGACACAGGGTGGCATCCAGGTGGGTTTGGAAGATCTCCCAAGAAGGAGACTCCACAGCCTCTCTGGGCAGCCTGTTCCAGGGCTCTGTCACCCTCACAGGAAAGAAGTTCTCCACCACATGGAGGTGGAACTTCCTGTGTTTCAGCTTGCACCCATTATCCCTTGTCCTGTCACTGGCTTCTACCAAGAAGAGTTTGGCACCATTCTCTTTACGTTCTTCCTCCAGGTACTTTACAGGGGATCAGATCTTCCCTCCGCCTTCTCTTCTCCAGACTAAACATGCCCAGCTCGCTTAGTCTTTCCTCATAAGATAGATGCTTCGCTCCCTTAACCATCTTTGTCGCTCTACGCTGGACCCTCTCTAGAAGCTCAATGTCCCTCTTGTCCTGGGGAGCCCAGAACTGCACCCAATACTCCAGGTGCGGCCCCACCAGAGCTGAGTTAGAGGGGCAGGATCCCCTCCCTTGACCTGCTGCCGATGCTCCTCCTGATGCAGGCCAGGATCCCCTTGGCCTTCTTGGCCATGAGGGCACATTGCTGCCTCATGGTTAACTTGTTGTCAAACAGGACTCCCAAATCCCTCTCTGCAGAGCTTTCCAGCAGGTCAACCCCTAACCCGTCCTGGTGAGGATTGTCAGAACCTCTGTTACTGTTCGATGCTGTTCCCACGAGGAACTCTGATACCCATATCTCACTTTTTTCCTGGGATGTAAAAAAGTGTGTGTTTTTTAATAAAAAAGTGTGTGTTTGTTTGTTTGTTTGTTTCATTCCTTACTAGAAGTATAGTTGTTAATTTGTGAAATTCCTCATCCAAATGTGCAGCAAGTTCTAATTCTGAGTCTTGATGTAGGTCTGAACAGTTCTTCATCCTACCCTTACCATAAAGCTAACACACATATTAAAAATGTTGTGATTAGAAAATCTAGTGGGAGAATTATTCATTCATTGCAACTGAATTGTTTAAACAGAACTGTATATTCAAATGGACTTCTGTTCATGAATTAAATTTGCTGGAGACTTTCCACAAGGAGTACCATAAATTCAATGAAATATGTAAGGTACCTGTAGTTTCAACTTCCAGATGGCTTGCTTGAGCTTCCTGATTCTAGTTTGAAAATCCTGCTCCCCTCTTTTCCTGGTGGTTGCCTGGTTTTATTTAAGTCAAATCTTGGGTTATCTTTGTCCTGCTGTCTTCTCATTTAGAGCATTTCCTCTTTGTGGTGAGATTTCCCACAATATCAACACCAAACTCTGAAAAATTGCTATTTGTTTTGAACAAGTATTTCAGGACTGTCCTGAATCTGCTGTCTTAAAATCATCATGCAGAGTGCAGGACTTTGCGGCTTTGACTGACTTCTCCTTATCTTTGTTCACCTCTAGCTGTTTCCTTTTGTTTTAATCATGTGCTTTCTGACTGATATGCCCTGTTTTCTCAAATTCCGCAGAGGTACCTTTTCCCAAATCTTTTTGACAATAACTAGATCTTACAATCAGCAAAATCAGTCTCTAACCCCTTAACTCTTACGAGCTTGAAATTATAAGTGTTACCAGTCCTGTAGTGATAGATGATGAATGTTATCATCTTCTGTACATAATGGGCATGGATTTAAAGAAATTGTAGAAGTTGGATAATTCTAGTCTAATGAAATACTGTAAATGTTTTATAGTAGTGGTAAATGGAGTCCTCTAAGCTCTGGCTTACACATTATGTATGGATTTATTGTGACGAGCTAGACCGTTGCTTTCCCTAGTGGAATATGTGGTAACAGTATTGGATTTAGGATGCAGAAAAATGCATCTGTGGGTCAAATCTTGGGAAAACTTGGGTCTTCTGAAATAGCTTCCTGCTTCTGCAGAACGGTCATTGCTTGCAGGGTTAAGATGATCTGCGACAGCCTTGTCCATGTCGTTTTGGAGAACAGCCCAACTCTGGTAATAGCGAAACTTAAATTTGAGGGCTACACCTTTGGTTATCTAGTTCTTAGGAGGCCATAGGGATTGTCAGAATCAACAAACTTGGTCCCTTCAGGCATGGAGACAGTGGGTGATATTTAATGGCAAGACACTCATCTAAAAACATCACTGAAAGATGTTAATGAAGAGAATACAAAAGGCAAAAGATTTCTGCATCTGGACAAAGACTGTATCTGTGTTTTGTATTGCTTGTGTGATTAAAAGGCATAGAGCTGATGCATTAAGTGGATAAGTAGAGGAAATGAGTCTTAAACATTTAAATAGAACAGTTTTGGTAAGTGTTACATTTTAATTAAAATGTTTGCGTATTTTCTAAATTAAACACTCTTGGAAGATTACAATGTATCTTACTGTTTATGAATTTGTAACTTGAATTTAATGTAAAATGTAGCACTTATTAAAGACTGTTGAACTATTTAAATTCATAATTTATTAAAATAAAATTGCTAAAACTTAATCATGAAATTGCATGGGAAGTTTAAGAATTTGTAAACTTCTTATATAAACAGTGGCAAGTGAGAAAAGCTGTAGTAATTTTTATATTTCTGAGTCTGATTTATTCAAAATTTTACGAATATATCTGATATCCTCTCAGTTTTTTATGTTTGTGTTAGAAGGTATATTTTGACTTCGTGTCATTGGAAGATATAGACAATATATATTTTTACTTATATATTCTATACATTAAAATGACGCCGTATGCTTTTGATGACAGTGTTTTCAGAGACTGAGATCCTGTGAAGTGTTATAGCTGACCTTGCAGAGATGAGTTATTGTGTCAGGGCAAAATATATAAATGAAGTAGGCAAATTTAACATTATTTAAGCACAGGTGCTTCTCAACCTTTTCTACAGCATTCGGTGCATATATTGGAGAACAAACCATATTCCTAAGCTATGCCTTTATTGGTAAAGAATGTGGAAGAGAAATGGATCTGAAGTTTTCTGTGCCACTTCTGGCTGCCGTGTGGGTTTCTTTGTCAGAATTGCTCAGGTCTCACTGTATTCATTACTTTGAAGTATAGGTGAAATAATGAATTAGTAGAATTGCAAAGTCATCAGAAATTAACACTTAAAATTAAAGCTAACATTTTTATTTCCATCTCATAAGTCCTTCAGGGCTTCTGTATCAATATTTGAAATGTATTTATCAGACTTTTCTTATGTGCCCTTTTTCTTTTCTTTTGTGCTGTTCTTCTTCCCTCCTTTCTTCTCTCTTTCTGCCTTAGTTATAAAGCTTTTGGGGGTTTACTTGGCACAAGATTTTAAGATAGAAATATATTTGTTGCACAAAGCTTTCTGATGAGGAAATAGTTGCAAGATCAACCCTTTAAAGCAATACATTAACTGCCTAGGAATTCCTTTGAAAACACCTACGTAGCTATTTTCTCAGACATTTGAGTTGGCTGTATCTAGAAGGCAAGAACTGAAGTGTCCATGCTTTGGTTATACATTCAAATATATTTTACTGACAGCTAAGTTGTGTTCTCAGGTTTTCAATATAGCATACAGTAGGAAAATGAATAAAATTGCTACTTCTTGCTTCTTCACCGCTTCCATTTTTTCTGCCTCTTATCAAGTTGCAGTACAGGACCACTTCAGATCACTACCTCCATGTGGTTAAGTAATGTTCCTCTTTTTTTTTAATGTAAGATCATCTGGAGGCAGATTGATCAGATTGATACACTGTGTTTATGTCCTGATTTATGAAGGCAGGGTACTGCTGTGACCTTTCCTGAACGCTTTGAAATTGCACATAGCATTTTAAGAAAACTAGTGCCTTTTTTAAAATGATAACAAGTATCAGAGAATAGAGTTAGAGATTATCTCAATGCAGAACAGTAGACTTTTTTATTATTATAATTATTTTACACTCCAAGAGAAGCAAAAGACTACAAATCATCTATTTATTGGCTATTGCACTTGGTTTGCAAAGTTTTTTTTTTTTTTCTTTAACAGCTTAAAGGGAGAAATAGAGCAAAGACTAAACAGTCATGATCATCTTGGACAGTTGCCTAGTAACTGATGTGTTAAATAAAGTGCGTTTGTAATGCTTGGACTTGATGCTCTGATAAGTACTGATACTTGTGTCTTATGATACTATGTATTTTGTAGTTCTCAATGCTTTTAGTTAATTGTTAGAAAATAGAGATGATATGGTGTATAATGTAGCACTTGACTGTGTCAGTTGAAGAAAATTGATGGGACCTGTCGGCTTAGAGGTAGGAGGTATGTTCTAACTTGCTCATATTTTAGATACCTTGGGAAGGGTGTACGAGTCTTTAGAAGGAAAGCTCTAGGAAGGCTTCGGTGTGTTCTCCAAATCTCCTGTGTCATGGCAGCAAACAAATATGGTCAGAATGGACGTCTGGGAGAGCTGGGCTTACCTAAGCTCCAGGAGGGCTGAGACGAAGGTACATCTGCTAGCTGGGAATGTGTCTGAAGATGAGTTTCTAAAAAGCAGCATTCAATGTGCAAGAAAAGGGAAAGTGGTGATAACTGCTTGCAGAGCCCATAGAGTGAAAACTAGAGAGGCTTTTCTAACTTTGGAGCTGTGGGACTCATGAGCAGTGTCTGGGGTTAACAACAAACATAATCAACCAGCTCTTGCCCTGCATCCACCTACAAAGCCAAGGGACAGATGCCAGATATGCGAGGGAATCAATATACTAACCTTATTAAGAGCAGATTCCCCTATACTTCTATTTTCAGCCAGCCTGTATATTCCCCTTCCCGGCTTCCCTATCACCCTGATGATATCAGATGTCTTTTTTTTTTTTTTTTTTTTCTGTCTTTGTACTGAAGGTAGAATAAGTAATTGATCAGTTTATTTCCACCAGGTTCAAAGTGAAAATAGATAAATTTAGGAAGGGGAAGCATCAGAGAGCATTTGGTACTTTTTGGAAGAGGTCACTTTACCTGTACATTTTTTTTTTTAATAATTTATTAATCAGAATTGATGAATTTTTAGAGATGGTTTAAAAGATAGGTAAATACAAGACACGTATTCTTGTTTTAGAGGGATTTAGAGAGCAACAGCAAGAATAGGCTTACAAGAAATGGCACAAAGAAAGATACCTTGCAGAAGTATCAGATTAGCTCGAGAAAGGGTACTTTTTCTGCATCATTAATTCTGTGACCTTCACAAAGGAAAGACTTTTGGTTAATAGAAGATAATGGAGTATGCTGTATAGCTACTTAAATGAAGTAATTTACTTCATGCCTCTTACATGCACAGGTATTGGTTGTATCTAAAATGAAAATAACATCAGCTTTTGTAGTAATATAAACACTGAATACATAGTTACAGTTTTCTTTGTTTTTCTGCTTCTCCTCTACATGAAATATGTGGCCGCATACAAATATCAGCCTAGCTGTTGGAATTGTGTGCTGGTATATTACAGTGAAATGCCATACTTTGATCATGCTCTTACTAAGATTTGCCACTTCTACTTAAAAGCTCTGGACTCTAATAATAAATTTTAGCTGTAGCCAGAAAAGAATTTAATAAATTGGCTTAAACTAGAACCATAAATCAGAGCAACTGGTAATATAAAAGCATCTGAATAGCCTGTTCCAAATTAGAGTTTTGGCATAGTTTCTTTTCAATTTCTGTCATTCACAGGAACATAACATTCTTTTAAAAAAGTGGATTATTATTTTTAGATACAATTAATGCACTCTGGAGAGGCACGTTTATTCTCATATGCAACAGAGATGTTTCCTTCAGTATATGAAGTCTGGAGGTTGTGAGCATTTGTGGTTGCTAAGCTTAGCTGTCTTTACAAACAAGCTAAGTTAGTCTTGGTGGAGCCAGCGGACAGTGTGAATCTGGTCCTCTGGCCTCCTCGTACCTACACATGCCCTGGCTCCTGCCACCAGCTGCCACTCAGGCTGTCCACTTGCTGCCCCTCCATCCCCTGCCTTCCCAGTTCCCTCGTGCACAGACACACACATGTAAAAACGTCTGTCTGGTAGTTGTTCTAGAGCTGTGACCTTAGCAGTAGCTGTTCCTGAAATCCCAGAATCTCTCCAGTGGCAGACTGGGAACTGCTGGTCCCTCCAGTTGCCAGCTGTGAGACCCGTTGGTCTCTCCAGCGTCCGGCCCAGACTTAGGACCAGTCTGATTCCTGGCTCCCAAGCCCCTCTTCTGCTCGTGGACAGCCCATGTTGGTGCTCCCTGGCACTCGCGTGCACTGACGCAGGCACCTCACACAACACATGTGCTCTCTCCCCTTCCACTGCTGCAGGCACCACAGCCATTTGGGCCCCATGACGGGTGGTCCCACTCCAGTTGCAGCACTTAGATCTCCATAAACATACATGTGCAGAGCCCCTTATCCCAGAAAATGACTATATTTGGAGTTTAATGGGGAAAAGAGGACAGACTGCAGTGGCAGGGTACAGGGCATGGAACAGCATGCTGTTGACAAGCGACTGGTCCTGTTTATCCCCTCTTCTCTGTGCTGACCCACACTGACTCTTCCCCATATCACCTGGATGCCTCTCCT